>NC_045768.1:111325866-111634573 GCF_008692025.1 Phocoena sinus
TTTCTTCCTGGTTCAGTCTCGGAAAGTTGTGCATTTCTAAGAATTTCTCCATTTCTTCCAGGTTGTCCATTTAATTGGCATATAGTTGCTTGTAGTAATCTCTCATGATCCTTTGTATTTCTGCAGTGTCAGTTGTTACTTCTTTTTCATTTGTAATTCTCTTTTTTCTTGCTGAGTCTGGCTAATGGTTTATCAATTTTATTTATCTTCTCAAAGAACCAGCTTTTAGTTTTATTGATCTTTGCTACTGTTTTCTTTGTTTCTATTTCATTTATTTGTGTTCTGATCTTTATAATTTCTTTCCTTTTGCTAAGTTTGAGTTTTTTTGTTCTTCTTTCTCTAATTGCTTTAGGTGTAAGGTTAGGTTGTTTATTTGAGATTTTCTTGTTTCTTGAGGTAGGATTTTATTGCTATAAACTTCCCCCTTAGAACTGCTTTTGCTGCATCCCATAGGTTCTGGGTCATCATGTTTTCATTATCATTTGTTTCTAGGTAAGTTTTGATTTCCTCTTTGATTTCTTCAGTGATCTCTTCGTTATTTAGTAGTGTACTTTTTACCCTCCATGTGTTTGTATTTTTTACAGATCTTTTCCTGTAATTGATATCTAGTCTCATAGCATTGTGGTCAGAAAAGATACTTGATAGAATTTAAATTTTCTTAAATTTACCAAGTCTTGATTTGTGACCCAAGATATGATCTATCCTGGAAAATGTTCCAAGAGCACTTGAGAAGAAAGTGTATTCTGTTGTTTTTGGATGGAATGTCCTATAAATATCAATTAAGTCCATCTTGCTTAATGTATCATTTAAAGCTTGTGTTTCCTTATTTTCATTTTGGATTATCTATCCATTGGTGAAAGTGGGGTGTTAAAGTCCCTTACTATGATTGTGTTACTGTCGATTTCCTCTTTTATGGCTGTTAGCGTTTGCCTTATGTATTGAGGTGCTCCTACGTTGGGTGCATAAATATTTGCAATTGTTATATCTTCTTGGACTGATCCCTTGATCATTATGTAATGCCCTTCTTGACGTCAGGGGTTGTGATATTTTGTGTTTTATTTCTTGATGTCTTATCACAAGGGCTTTTACAGAAGAAGAGATTTTTTTTTAACTTCAGTACTTTGTTGCTGTGAGAGTCACCTGTTTTGGTTCTCAGTTCCTTTTCTTCTTATGGAAGAAAAACATGATGACTTCTCCTGCAAACCACTCGTCTACCAACTCTGCATGGCTGTACCAGCAGTGACCGTGAACTTACATGAAGCCCCTCCCAGCACAGTTGATGGGCCAGGAATAAACCCCATTCTGACCAATTAAATGTTTTCCTATCATGATTTTCCCCTAGGAAATTTTTGAAACATGAAATGAAAATGAGAGTCAGTGCTTGATTTGTTTTTAATGGAAACTGTGCAAGGTTAGGTTCAAAAGCTGTTGTTAACCATGTTTCTGTCCTATGAAGGAAACCAGCCATCAATGCAGAAGAATAAATCTAATGCGCAGATAGAAGCAAAATACAGTCATGAAATGATGAGAGAATCCTGCTGGCATTCAACATCTGGTGCAGGCTCTTCCTGAGCCTGGCTAAAGACCTGCCTTCCCCATCATTTGTTCATTCAAGTTGACCTCAAATTGGAAGACTTTACTTTTCAGTAACGCTAATAATGGTGTCATAGCTCTACTCCAACCCCACACCCTACGAGTTATGATGAAGGGATTACATATGCACACACAAAAGCACATACACACTTTCTCACACACATATCCTCTGCTAACTGATACTGGCAAAGCTAGATAGTATTTGTATTAACATATTAATTTGTATAATTAGTAAACCACTGGATACAATGTAAGTTACACAAGAGTAGAACCCCTCTTTTCTCTGTGGAAAATTGGGATGACTAATTATAAAAGGAGTAGGTAGACTGATACAACACTATTGTAAAGTTTTTAGAGGCACTAAAAATCAGTAGGAAAAGAAAAATGGCATTTCAGGATTAGGTTGATGGAAGCAACCTAAGAAGGAGCCCATCAAATCACATCCTGGACTCCTAAACTAGGCAGGATTCTGAAAGTGACGGATAGAGCTATACTTTGATGCTTTTGCTCCAGAATTCTTCCTCCTAATTTAAAGCAAGCTATGCTGGATCAAAATCCGGAAAGACAATTTCATCCATATATAATGGATAATTTTATGTGTCAACTTGGCTGAGCCATAGAGCGCCTGGATATTTGATTGAACATTATATCTGGGTATGTCTGTGGTTGTGTTTCCAGATGAGATTAGCATTTGAATGTGTAGACTGACTATAAAAGATTTCCCACCCCAGTGAGGGTGGGCATCACCCAATTTGTTGGAATCCTGAATAGAACAAAATGTGGAGGAAGGGAGATTTTCTATCTCTGCCTGATGATTGAGCTGGGACATCTTTCCGCCCTCAGAATGGAACTTACATCATTGGCTCTCCTGGGTCTTCCAGCTTGCAGATTGCATATCATAGAAGTCTCAGCCTCTATAATCACATGAGTCAGCTCCTCATAACAAATCCATCTTTCTATCTATCTATCTATCTATCTATCTATCTATCTATCTATCTATCTATCTTCTCTGTTGTTTCTGTTTCTCTGGAGGACCCCGACGAATATACTACATCTCTACTTCATTCACAAAATTCTATAAATTCAACAACAAAGTAGATTAAGGCAAAAGAGCATAGAGTAGATTCAAATGTGTGTAAGCATCATATACTGAATGAGTATTACAGAGTAAACAGTGCTGAATGCAATTCACTTGAATTTGATCTAATGAATTTGTTCTACCAATGTCCAAAATGGCATTTTTCTGGTGATCATGGAGAAAACATCATTCTTTACAATTTAGAAAAAAGGAAAATAAGCAAAACTGGCTGCTACCCCTGAATTATTCCCACATGACCTAAAAATTTTCTTGTTTTCTGGACCCAATGTTTAATTCTGACCGTGAATACAAATACATATACACATACAATTTCTTCCTATTATAGTAATAATCATCTCAGGGGTCATTATTTCAGTATGAGTTTAATTCAACTGTCTTCCCATTGATGCATTTTAAAAAATCTATTGACAAATATTTACTGAATATCAGCTATGTGTCAATCACCATGCCAGATATAGGAAGTGTTATGGGTTGACTTGCATCCCCCCAAGTTAATGTTGTGTCAGAATGTGACTTATTTGGAAGTGGGGTCTTTGCAGAGGTAATCAAGTTAACACAAGATTACTAGGGTGAGTCCTAATTCAGTGAGTCTGCTGTCCTTATCAAAAGGGGGAAATTTGGACATGGACTGACACGCATCATAGAACAGGTGAGGACAGAGAACTATGAGAAGCCAGAAGAGGTCTGGAATACATCCTCTTTTAGTGCCTTAAGAGGAAGCATGGCCCCATCCTCACCTGGATCTCAGATCTCCAGACTGGACAATCTCCAGAACTGTGAGGCAATACATTTCTGTTGTTAAGTCATTTATTTTGTGGTACTTTGTTACAGCAGCCTTAACATACTAATAGAGGGAACAAAAAGACAAAAGAGTGAAGTCCCTTCCTTTATTAAATTAGAGATTATTGAGTTTAGGGCCTTAAACATCTTAGATCAAATATTATTTTTCTTAGGAATGTTTTCTATACAAATTTCATAAAAATTGCCTTTAGTATGCCATATATATGTGTCTATATACACACATATATATGTATAAACATATGATATATAAATACATATATGTGGTATATGCTTATTATACATATGAAATATAAAATCAACCTTATAGCTTTATCATTAATATAAGGCAATACATCTAAAGGATAAATATAGCTATCTGGTTTAGACCATAACTAAGCTATGGCTTCAAGCATGCTCCAAGGAAGAACTTTCTCAAGTGTACCATAAATTGTCTCATTTGGCAAGAAATGCGAATATTTCTGCCATATAAGATAATGTGACATACTGGATTTGCTCTGTGCATAAAAACAAAGATGTATTTAAATATATTTAACAAAGTATATTCAACAAAATTGCCACAAAAATGCATGTAAACATATTTAAAATGACACCTGGTTTGGAACTAAATCTCTTCTCCTAGTGTAGTAATTTCAAAGTTCACATTCAGAGTTTAAGGACACCATTGTGAAGGATATAACCTAGGATTTTTTACAACACACCTAACCTACCTGCGTGGCTACACTTATTTCTCTCTACTATACTTTTAGATCACTGAGAAAACAGGTATCCTGTAGATCTCTTTTGATAGCGCAAGTTATGTTATTAAATTTTAGTGACAATGTGATTAGTACAATATGTGAAAAAAGCAATAATTTTCAGAACATGATATTTTAGTAATCTGAGCTAGAGTTCCAGAACCCCAGTAGTAATTTTCTTTCTAGATCTAAATAAAACTTATTTATGTGTCATTATTCTGTTGGTACACCACACAGGGCTACTGCTTTCTTAAACTTCTTATGAATTTTGGTCTAACTTACCATTATTACTAATTCCACTCAAGGATGCAGGCAAAACAACTAATGTAATGCTTAGGGATAATGAGGGTGAAGAGAGTGGTGGGCATTTCCTAGGGATATGCTGTGTCTCCATTTTTGTTTGTTTCAAGATATTTACAATTTTCCTTTTGATTTCATCTTTGACTCATTGGTTGTTCAGTGGTATGTTGTTTAATTTCCCACATACTTGTGAATTTTCCAGCTTCCCTGCTGTTCTTGAGTTCTAGTTTCATACCACTGTGGTCAGAGAACACACCTGGTATGATTTCAATCGTCTTAGATTTTCTAAGACTTGATTTGTAACCTATCATATTGTCTATCCCTGGGAATGTTCTGTGTGCGTTTGAAAAGAATGTGTATCCCTGCTGCTATTGGAGGGAATGTTCTTTATATATCTGTTAGGTCCAATTGGTAAAAGTCATGGTTCGAGTCCGTTTCTGTGTTGGTTTTCTGTTTGGATGATTGGTTCACTGTTGAATAAGGAATACTGAAGTCTTCTACTCTTTATTGTATTGTTGTCTATTTCTCCCTTCAGATCCATTAGCATTTGATTAATACATTTAGGTGCTCTGATGTTGGGTGCACATCTATTTATGATTGCTACATCTTCTTGATTAACTGGCCGCTTATCAATATACAATGACCTTCTTTGTCTCTTGTTCTCATTTTTGACTTAAAGTCTATTTTTTTCTGCTTTAAGTATAATTACTCCTGCTCTCTTTGGTTTCCACTTGAAAAGCCTACCTTTTCCCATATCTTCACTTTGGGCTTATGTATGTCCTTGAAACTGAATCTCCTTCAGGCAGCATATTGTTGGGTCTTGTTCTTTTATCCACTCAGCCACTCTGGGTCATTTGATGGGGGATTCAATCTATTTACATTTAGAATAATTATTCATCGGTAAGGGCTTACCAATGGCATCTTATTCATTGTTTTCTGGTTGTTTCATAGTCCTTTTGTTCCTTTCTTCCTCTCTTCCTGCCTTCCTTATTAAAATGATAATTTTCTGTAGTGGTATGCTTTGATTTCCTTTTCTGTATCTTTGTGAACTTACTGTAGGTTTTTTTTTGAATTTTATTATTTTTTAATACAGCAGGTTCTTATTAGTTATCTATTTTATACATATTAGTGTATATATGTCAATCCCAATCTCCCAGTTCATCCCACCACCACCAACAACCCCCCCTGCTTTCCCCCCCTTAGTGTCCATACATTTGTTCTCTATATCTGTGTCTCTATTTCTGCCTTGCAAACAGGTTCATCTGTACCATTTTTCTAGATTCCACATATATGTGTTAATATGCGATATTTGTTTTTCTCTTTCTGATTTACTTCACTCTGTATGACACTCTAGGTCTTTCCCCGTCTCTACAAATGACCCAATTTCATTCCTGTTTATGGCTGAGTAATATTCCATTGTATATACGTACTACTTTTTCTTTACCCATTCATCTGTCGATGGGCATTTAGGTTGCTTCCATGACCTGGCTATTGTACATACTGCTGCAATGGACATTGGGGTGCATGTGCCTTTTTGAATTATGGTTTTCTCTCGGTATATGCCCAGTAGTAGGATTGCTGGGTCATACGGTAATTCTATTTTTAGTTCTCTAAAAACCTCCATACTGTTCTCCATAGTGGCTGTATCAATTTACATTCCCATCAATAGTGCAAGAGGGTTCCCTTTTCTCCACACCCTCTCCAGCACTTGCTGTTTGTAGATTTTCTGATGATGGCCATTCTGACTGGTGTGATACCTCATTGTAGTTTTGATTTGCATTTCTCTAATAATTAGTGATGCTGAGCAGCTTTTCATGTGCCTCTTGGCCATTACTGTAGGTTTTTGCTATGCAGTTACCATAAGCCTTCCTTAAAATATAGACATAATAGTCTATTTTACATTAATAACAATTTAACTTTGATTGCATACAAAAATGTTACCATTTTACTTCCCATACTTTTATGTTTTTGATGTCATAATTTACATCTTTTTATACTGTCTACCCATCACAAATTATAAATGGTTAACACATCATCATATTAGAGCATACGTGTATTCTGAATCTGACTATACACTTATCTTTACCCGTGTGTTGTCTATTTTTATATGATTCATGTTACCAATTAGCATCCTTCATTTCAGCTTCAAGAACGCCTTTCAACATTTCTCATAATGAAGGAACAGTGATGGGCAAAGTATTCTTGTCTGGCAGTTTCTTTCTTTCAGCACTTTGAATATGTCATCCCATTCTCTCTTAGCCTGCAAGATTTTTGCTAAGAAATCTGCTGATAGCCTTATGTGAAATACCTTAGTATGACGTGTTTTCTTTCTGCTCTTGCTGCTTTTAAAATTCTCTCTTTATCTTTGATTTCAGATAGCCTTATTATAATGTGTCTTGGAAAAGGTAGTTTTGGATTGAAATTTTGGGGTAATTAGTTTCATAATTTGGATGTCCAAATTTCTCCCATTCTTTCTTTAAATAAGCTTCCTACCCCTTTCTTCCTCTCTTCTTATTCTGGGACTTCAACATTGTTTTTCTTAATGATGTCCTGTAAGTCCCGTGGGTTTTCTTCATCCCTTTTCATTCTTTTTTTTTTTTCTTTTTGATCACCTGATTGGCTAATTGTAATTGATCTATTTTCAAGCTCACTGGTTCTTTCTTCTACTTGAACAAGCCTGATATTGAATCTCTGTATTTAATTTTTCAGTTAAGTCATTTTATTCTTCACCTCCAAAAATTCTGTTCGGTTCTTTTTTGTTTTCCATCTCTTTGTTGTACTTCTCATCGTGTTCTTGTTATTTATCTGATATTATTAAATTGTTAATCTCCGTCCTCTTGTAGCTCTCTAAGCATCTTTAGAACAATTATTTAAAATACTTTCTCAGGCAATTCCTGTATCTCCATTTCTTTTGGGCCAGTTCTTGGAGGCTTACTATATTCCTTTGGTGGATTAACTTCCCAGAGTTTAGACACAACCCTAATACCCCTGAATTTACAGAAATTAATTTTCTGCTACTCACAGAATCAGTGCTAAAATCAGATGATTTCATGATAAAATTATAAAGTAATTTTTCTTCCACATTTGGCACAGCCAATTGGCATTTTCATATGCTTAGCAGACAGTTAAAGTAACAAGTAAATTACGTGCATTATGTGCAGTGATCTGGGAAGTACAAAAAACACACAGAGGGACATTTAACTGAAATCTGTGGCATCAAGAATAAGCAATAATGCCATTTGCAGCAACATGGATGGACCTAGAGATTGTCATACTGTGTGAAGTCAGGCACAGAAAGACAAATATCATATGATATCACTTATATATGGAATCTAAAAAAAAAAAGAATACAGATGAACTTATTTAAAAAACAGAAGTAGAGTCACAGATGTAGAAAACAAACTTATGGTTACCAGGAGATAAGGGTGGAGGGATAAATTGGGAGATGGGGATTGACACATACATACTACTATATACTATGTATATATTATTATTATCACTAATAAAAACCTGCTGTATAGCACAGGGAACTCTACTCAATACTCTGTAATGGCCTCTATGGGAAAAGAATCTTAAAAAAAAATAGAGCGGATATATGTATAACTGATTCACTTTGCTTACACCTAAAACTAACACAACATTGTAAATCAACTATACTCCAATAAAAATTAAAAAAAAGAATAAGCCTTTTGAAGTAAGAAATTTCTAAGATTAAACCCAAAAGTTAAATAAGGAGAAAAAAAAGGTACAGGATTAAAAAAACTGAAAAACCTCAAATGATAGATTCTGAGAAAATGTAAGAATTTCACCATGAATAAGACACAATTCTGAGGGTAGTAGTACAAGAAGTTAGAAAAGGCAAGCAGAACCAGGATCATATAGAACTTTGTTAATTCCACTGCTACCTAGTAAGTGCTAACTTTATCTTAACCCGTATTAAAGACTGTGGACTATATTTGAAGATTTGTGTTGGACTCATGTAGAATTTTAAGCAAAGAAGTGACATAATGTGATTTGATTTTTTTAAAAAAACATCACTGTGGCTACTTTGTGTCTTTGCAGGACATTGATAGCAAGCTGTGCATAGAAGCAAGTAAACGAGAATGGTCTGATTTATACTTGGGACAGTAAAGGTGAAACTGTGGGGAATTTGAGTTATTTTGTAAGCAGAACAGAAAATGTGATTGGAAGGATGTGGGGAGACAAGAAGTAGAGAATCATTGGTGACTCCCAGGTTTCTGATTGGCATTTGGGAGAATATGGTCTGTGTCCTGAGATAAGAATGACTGCATTTTTATTTTGCAGAATTCTCTGGTTTACTTTAACATATTTATTATACAAGATAAACTTTAGGACTTTTGTCAATTGGATTGGAAACATTTACAGTTGACCCTTGAACGACTTCTGAGTTAGGGGCCCCAACTCCACCACACAGTCAAAAATCTGAGTATAACTTTACAGTTGGCCCTCTGTATCCTTGGTTCCATATCCGTGAATTCAATCAACTGTAGATAACATTAAAAAATCCACGTATAAGTGGACCCACCCCCTTGTGTTGTTCAAGGGTCAACAGTAATTTATAGGTTTATCAATTTATACTGATATAATTAAAACCAATATTTGACATTATGGGACCTTCCTATCCAGAAAAATAGTTTATCTCTAAATGGTATGCTATTATTTCATCTATAGTATCTCTCATTACTTTCTACAGTTTTATAGTTTTCATCACCTAGGCCATATATTTTTTTCTAAGCTTATTATAGCTTATATATTATAAAAGCATTTTACTAAAATGGGCAGAGCATTTTCTTAAATGTTTCAACAGACAACCCTTGGTTTATAAAAAAAAGCTGATGATTTTGTTATATTTATTTTGTAAATGACTACAAATATAATATTTCTAAAAATAATTTTTAATTGAATCTTTCCGGTTTTCTGGGCAAGAAATCATGACCATCTGAAAAAGAAAAAAAACAACTTTACTGTGAAATACTGTGCCTCTGATTTTGCTTTCAAATTGTATTATCTCTTCCAAACAAATGTTTAAAAATAGTATTTATAACTAGCTTTTAAATATATTTTTCTCATTTTAATGAGAATATTTGAGTATGATATTGACACTTGGACTATAAAAGATATCTTAAGTGGCCTTCCATTTAAAATTAAGAAAGAATTCATTCAATTAGTTAATTAATGTTAAATTTTATCAATTACTTTATTAGGATCTATTAAATAGATCATATGATAAAATATATTATCTAACTTTATGATTTTAAACTACCACAGTTAATCTGGCAGTCTTTTTAATTCAGTGTTGCATTCTATTGGCTAATATGTAGTTTATGCTAGATTTTCTTTTCACAAAAGTTACTAGTCCTTTTTTGGTGAAGAGTTAGTTTGGTGAGAAGACCAAACTAATTCCATTGACTCCTTAATAATTTGGGAAGCTTTCCATCTATTTCTAAGTACTGAAATGATTAAATTTAGTGTTTTTGCTTCTTTCATGAAGTCTCATGTCTTACATGAAGGTTGGGCACAATCATGGAAATGTCTGACTTTAGCAAGGGAGTTAGCTCTGAGACCAACTTTTCCATTTGGTTCTACGCACTTAAGTTTGAACTTCTCAAAAACCTGGGCACATTGCTCCTATTTTCTTTTTGCATCTAATGTTTAAGATACAAATTTAGACAAAATCCATATGTGTGTTTTGAAATTGGATCTTTTCATTTCTGCTTTGGTGCATATAAAAAATGATTTTTTCTCCTTGAAATACATTACCTAAAATGTCTAAATGTCTAGATAGTTGATAAAATAATAAGATTTTAAGGTTTTCTTCAGCTCAAAAAAAAGATGTTGCCATTCTAATATTGCCCTTGTTACAGTACTTCTGATTTCCTTTCTTGGAAAACCAATCATAGATTGATATGATTAGCATTTTGTAATCTTGAAATCCATAATTTTCTCCCCGATCAATTAATTTTTTAGGTTACTTTTCTTTATAATGTGGGACATTCCCTTCAGCCTGTCTCACATCATTTCTTACCACTTTGTCCATGTTGCCACCAACTCATCCCATCCATTTCTGCTTTCCTTTCAGGGAGCACATGTTTGTACATCTTTTGTCTTATTTCACAGTTCATTTCTTGGTTTGAAGAAGCTAGGTTCTCAAAATTTATCAAGGCAATAGGCCAGCAGCCACCTACTATTGACTTGTATTTCCAAGGTGAAATTGTTTTCACATAAATGTTGATGCTTACCTCTTAAGTGTTTATTATTCTTTACGTTTAATTCTTTTTTTTACTGGTTCCCATATTTTAATTTTTGAAACACTTTTTTCCTGCTTAATTACCTTTAAGTACTTAGAATTTTGTTCAGATAAACTTAGTATATCTCAACAAGGCACAGTGAGTGAATTCTTGAATCTCATCTATCTGCACTTGGGTTTTTTTTTTTTTTTTTTTTTTTTCAGTATGCGGGCCTCTCACTGTTGTGGCCTCTCCCGTTGCGGAGCACAGGCTCCGGACGCACAGACTCAGCGGCCATGGCTCACGGGCCCAGCCGCTCTGCGGCATGTGGGATCTTCCCGGACCGGGGCACGAACCCGTGTCCCCTGCATCGGCAGGCGGACTCTCAACCACTGCGCCACCAGGGAAGCCCTGCACTTGGGTTTTGATGGAGCAGGAGGAAGCAACACAAATGCCTTTAGCATCTTGCAGGTGTGATAAATGATGAGGTGGGCTGGGTGGAAAATGTTATTACACATCCTATTTTGAACATAAAGCTGAAACTTAGCTTTATTAGGTTAATACAACTCAAATATGTTATAATCTAGACACACCAAACAAACTAGATTTAATATCACTTGGGGCTTTATATGGTGTGACTGTACAGAAACAGTTGGTGGGGAATATACAGCTTTCAGTGTTATTTTGTTACTTTTTAGCCATACCTTCTGGTTTAATATACACGCAATGTGAAATGAAATGTATGACTATGCTAGCGTATCTTGCTATCCAATTTCTTTCTTTAATCACTATACCTCATATTTGAACATATTTATTATATACTGGATAGTCTGGCATTTTCTTAACTGCTTTCCCCACAAAATGATCATGAACATATAGACTAGAGGGACTAGCTCTCACAGTTTGACCACACTTGAAACCTAAATCTTGATATAAACAAAGGGATTGTTCAATAGACAATTATTGCCTTTAGAGACAAGTTGTTACGTACAATCATAAGAGTAAGAATTATGAAGAATGCTTATAAAATTGTATATTTTCACAAGTAATCAAGAAATCTTAACACCTTGAAGATATTTAGATGCTTTACTCTGGAAGTAGAACATTCTTTTTCTCAGGTGCATTATTATTTAATACATGTACTTTGTCCTGCTAGGAATTTTCACTTTGAGAGAGTTAGTCAGAGGTGTAGATTTAATAATTTCTTTAAGCTAATGATGAATATCATATTCAGTGTTAAATTTAATAATCTATTAAAGCCTATACAGAAACTTTAGAACTAATGTAATATGTCACTTTGCTACTGAATTACAGAAAGATGAAACAGATTGCCAAAAATGTAATGAGAGCAGATCAAAAAGTAGATCAAAAAGTTTGAAGGCAAAAAACAGACGCAGAATATCTTAGTTATTTTAAAGAAAACAGGGAGGCAATTACCAAGAATATATGAATTGAAGTTATCTTCTTTCAAAAATTCTAAATCCTTTCTTTTATTTATAAAGATACTACTCTTCTAGTCTCTCTATATAAAATGATAGAAAACCATATAGTTATCTTAAAGTTGAACACAGAGGTCTATGATAAATTCCAAAAAAGCAACTGACATTGGTCACAAAAAGATACGCTTACTGATTAGTTGGTTTTTAATCAGGCTAAGCCAAAAAGAATTCTCCATATTTACCAGCACTTTTCATTCTGGGGCCTTATAACTTTTTCAGGGATGGTATTTCATTCAGTTTTCAAATGATGAGTGCTCTGCTGAACTGCAAGTCTTCCCTGACCTCCATCTATAGTCCAAGGGTAGATAGTTTTAAGAGAACCAGATGCCTAGATTTTCTAGTTTCAAAATTCTTTGAAATTACAGTTTTAAAGTAAAATTTCTGTTCTCTCAGATGACAGATTACCCCATATTTCTACTATAAAATATATTTCTGATCTTGACACAACATCAGTCACCTTTAAAGTGTTCATTTAGAGTCAATAGATTTTAATTCAAAACCCGGCCACATTGGTCCTGAGAAAAATTCAGATAATACTGGGGTTAATAGAACCAAACAGTACCGTATGTTTAAGACCTTTTTGGTTATCATATTTAGTTAACTGACCATATTCATACCACTAACAGAATATAATTTAACAAAATATTTAAAAGAAAACAGTCCAGTATTACTTACCAAAATCAAGATATTTAAAATTTCATTATTACATAAAATGTGGTGTTCTTTATAAAATGCTATTGGCCTGTTAATAAGGCATGATTTCGATATATTAGGTCATTTACATTCAGAAATCCTTGGTATTGTGCATGAACTCCTTTATTCTTAAGTAAAATGTAAATTTCTACTTCCTTATATCTGAAATATTATTAAACTATATGTTCCAAATTCTCAAAACTTACATTTTACACATTCTGAATTTAAATATATTAAAATGTGTTAGGAATATTTTGGGATTTGGATATATTTTATTAATAAGTAATTAATCAGATGCTCGCTTCATACTGAAATTTTGTTTTTCTATGCATCTTGAAAGTCCCATCCCAAATCAACAGTGTGGCAATGTTTTTCCCTAAAGAGTGAAAAATTAAGTCTAAAGAAAAATCACCTTCATTCATATTCTCTTCTTTAACAATTCCACATACAGATATGCTAATAATGGAATATGACATTTCAAAAATTACCTCTCAAATACAGTTCTAATTTGTCTCTGCAGATCCCTGACTTATATAAATCACCATAATATGGCATTAGTGAATTGCAATGGACACATGCACGTTGAAATAATGGTTCTGTTACTTTCTGAGTGATTGTTAACAAGTTTCTCTACCTAGTATTTACTTAGTATCTCTCTGCAATGAAGCATATACCACCCACCACATAAGAAAGAACACATGAAATAATTAAAGCAAAGCGTCTAACAAAGTTGATCATGCCAAGCACTCATAGTAGCTAGTGGCCAGGACTAATAGCGCTAGTGGTTAACTAACCGCATCACACATGTAATACACCCTATTTTGTAATGCATGCTGTCAAAAAAATGCCAGCAAAAATACTGTAACTGCTTTGAGTATCTACCAAACATAAGCAAATGATAGTTTTCCCCTTAAACGTCTCATAATTATTTTGGAAGGAGGGCAGATTTACACAGAAATACTTATAAACTTGTGATGTTCTGTGGATGGTATAAATAAACAGCACAGGATTTCAGATTTGGTGACAGTGGTTGGGAGAAGTTTCACAGGGGAAACAGGACTTTAAGTGGGTCTTGAAAACCAAGTAAGACTTCAATGATAGAAGAGAGACGAAAAAGCATTCCAAGAAAACAGAAGGGTATACTTGAACGCACTGAGTTTCAAACTTGTTTCAAACTGACGTTAAATTGTGAAGGGTTACACAAGTCAATTAAACAATTTTATTTGCCTTCTAATTCCAGCACTGGCAGAACAACTGTTAGTACCAGCCTTCCCACAGTAAATGGCTATAAAAATGGACAAATTATAGGGCATAATTTTTCGAGCACTGAACAAGAAGCAATGCCACACTGTGACCATTTTTTCTTTTCTGCCACACCGCACGTGGCATCTTAGTTCCCCGACCGGGGATCGAACCCGCGCCCCCTGCAGTAGAAGCGCAGAGTCTTAACCACTGGACCGCCGGGGAAGTCCCCCACACTGTGATCCTTGAAGGAAGGAAAACCATGGTGGTGAAGCCGACCTTCATCCTGGCTTCCTCCTGGGGTACCATCCAGAAAAATGGGACACATCTGTGCTGAACACTGCAGAGCCGGAGGGGTTTCGACTGGAGTTTACATCTGCACAAATGCAGACTGAAAGCTGTGGGACGGGAGACTGGGGAGGAGAGGGCATGCCCCGACGTCTTCACGTGGGTTCCCTTAAATGAGACATGAACTGAGATGTACAGAGGAGCCCTGTGTGAGGCCCACTTGGGAATTACAGCCACAGCTGAAAGCTGCATAGAGGAGGTGCCACAAGCTGATCCAATGACAGACACAGGAGTCCGGACTCATGAGAGGAAGTGACGTCTCTGGGCCACCCCAGGCACTCACCTAAACTGTCAGAACGGCCCGTACTTTTTGAGAAAAGACACATCCTCAGGCAAAGAACAAAACCAAAATAGATCCACACTAAGGAAGGATAAGACCAACCAAGCATCAGAGGAAGACCAGTATCCACATGTAATTCACCAGATCGGCAGAATCATATCCAACATTCTCTTAAGACAATATAATCAGTACTTGCTATAACATACCATCCCCGATATCCAGCATACATTAAAAATATATATTAAACATGTAAAGAAGCAGATTTAGTAGAAGGGCTAAGGAATGTTGAAGTAGGGCCTTTTTCTGGTAGTCAGTCTCTCTTTGGTGCACTGATTATCCCACACTGTGTGGGTCTATAGGAATGATGATGAAATCCATGTGGCCATCTGCTTAAACCAAAGCAATGTCAATATATATTGCATTCCTTGACTCTGGTTCCTCTTCTTTTATAGGATATTTCTCCTCTAGACTGAACACTTAATTTTCTCCTGAGTGTGTAATAAATGGAGGAGTGCAAACTGCAAGGCTATAAACTCAGGAACTGTGTTCAAATCTCAGCTCTCATATTTACTAGCCTTGTGGTGTGGGGAAGTTAAATGAGCTGATATCATCTTCTGCAACAGTAAATGAATTTCATACTATTTTGCTGAGAAAAAAAATATGGTAATGTTTGAATAGGGCTGTGGATGCCCAGTAAGTGGAGAAAATGGTTATGATGGATTACTTAATCAAATAATGGGGTGATCAGATGGTGAGAAACGGGTTAACTTGGGAGGTCTAAGTTGCTTAAATCCTTTACATTCCAAAACAAGGTCTGTCTTCAGGCCTGTCCCTTGGCTGGTCCTTAGATATAAACTCTGAGTCCCTGGAATATTATGCCTAGTAAGAGTGTTTTCGTATGCCTGAGACCTTGAGCCATGCTGTACTGATTTGACCAGATAAGTGGATCCTAACAATGTGATTGATGCTGAATAACTCTTTTGGAGGGCATGAGGGAATGGAATGAACAGGATGTGCGGATGTCAGGTACGCCCGCAAGTAAACACACACCTGGATTCTCAACAAAACTGTTTTTGTATTTTCATCATTGAGGTCGTTTTGCCCTTACAGCATCTTAAGGAATGAATATGATATTTGAGAGAGAAAAAGTTATCCAAGAGAGGCAGAAAATAATACATTTTAGTCTCCTAGCTCTAGATTTCTTACAGGAGGTACCTAAAGTGCAGGTTTTTTCTTAGTATAACACCGGATTTCATAAACTATTAGGTAAATAATGGTTTTGGAAACTGGTGGAGTTTATGACCCAGAAGATCATTTATCATTTTCTCTATCCACATCAGTATCCAAGTGATATGGATATTAATATAATTTTAACATATAATTGATAGCTGGAAATAATTCCAAAAATCACAATACGTGGATTTTCTTAATTGGTGGAGCTATAGTAAACAGAATTGATTTCATTTCTTTACACAATGTCTATTTGCTAAAAGTTTGTACAATATATAAATGAAGAAAGCTGATATTAAGATTAAACCTGGGCTACCCTGGTGGTGCAGTGGTTGGGAGTCCGCCTGCCGATGCAGGGGACACGGGTTCGTGCCCCAGTCAGGGAAGATCCCACATGCCGCAGAGCGGCTGGGCCCGTGAGCCATGGCCGCTGAGCCTGCGCGTCCAGAGCCTGTGCTCCGCAACGGGAGAGGCCACAACAGTGAGAGGCCCGTGTACGGCAAAAAAAAAAAAAAAAAAAAAAAGATTAAACCTATAATAAATGCTGTTAAAAAATGACTGAAGAAGACAATTCATGTGTGTTAAAAACAAGACAACAGGCCCAAAATGGAGATGCTTATGCTAAGCCCCACTTCACCAAACCAAGAGTTACCTTAATTAGTTTCGGCTCTCGCAGGAATGGAATCTTAAACCATTCAATCAGAAATCCCCTGATCAGCACTAGTCAGGTCATCTGCCTGATAGACTCTGCCACGCTCCAAAGGAAAGTAACCTTGCAATAACCAACCAGCTTTTTTGCCAGTACAACTTCCTCGTTCCTGCTCCCTCTGGTTACAAAAATCTTTCATTTTGTATGGTTCCTTGGAGCCCCTTTCCATCTGCTACATGGGATGCTGCCTGATTCCAATCAGTTTTAGCTCAAATAAAATTTTTAATATGCCTTGGGACTTCCCTGGTGGCACAGTGGTTAGGAATCTGCCTGCCAAAGCAGGGTACACGTGTTCGATCCCTGGTCTGGGAAGATCCCACATGCTGCGGAGCAACTAAGCCCATGCACCACAACTACCGAGCCTGCACTCTACAGCCCGCTTGCCACAACTACTGAGCCCACATGCCACAACTACTGAAGCCCGCACGCCTAGAGCCCATGCTCCGCAACAAGAGAAGCCACCGCAATGAGAAGCCCATGCGCCGCAACGAAGAGTAGCCCCCACTCGTCGCAACTAGAGAAAGCCCGCACGCAGCAATGAAGACCCAACACAGACAAAGATAAATAAAATTTAAAAGAAAAAAATTTGAATATGCCTCAATTTATCTTTTTAGACGTGACACAAACTAACTTTATTTAACACTTTATGAAGCCGGCAGAACTGCAAAATGGGGCAGAAGGCAGAATGCTTTCCTTTGATGAAGAGTAAGGAACTAAGAAGAGAAACTCAGAAGGTATGTAAGAAACAAGGAAGTAAATATAGAGACCAGAGCTGGCCTGGCGTTTGTAGATTAGCTGATTGAAATACTGCGTTTCTGTTCAAGAGAAGCATCTACAGGACTGGAAAGTGATCTAAATTCCAGTTTGCTGTGGCTCCATCTTGGGCTTAGAAATTTATTTCAACAATGCTGTGAACAGCTAATGGCATTTTATTTTACTTTATATTTTTAATTGAAGTTTAGTTGACTTTTAATATTATATTAGGTTTACATATTACACACTATACAAAGTTATTACAATATTATTAACTATATTCCCTGAGTACATCACGTTCCTGCGACTTATTTATTTTATAACTGGTAGTTTGTACATCTTAATCTCCTTCACCTCTTTTTTTTTTTTTGCCCAACTCAGAATTCCCATCCCCTCTGGCAACCACTACTTTGTTTTCTGCACCAGTGAGTCTGTTTCTATTTTGTTATATGTGTTTATTTGTATTGTTTTTTGATTCCACATATGATGAAAACATACACTATTTGTCTCACTCTGTCTGACTTATTTCACTTAACATAATGCCCTGAAGGTCCATCCATGTTGTCACAAATGGCAAGATTTCATTCTGTTTTTATGGGTGATGTATCAGTCACATCTTTTTTATCCATTCATCTGTCCAGAGACACTTAGGTTGTTTCCATATCTTGGCTATTGTAAATAATGTTGCTAGGAACACTGGGCTACATACATATTTTTGAATCAGTATTTTTGTTTTCTTTGGGTAAACACCCAGAAGTGAAATGGCTGGATCATATGGCAGTTCTATTTTTAATTTTTCAAAGAACCTCCATACTCTTTTCCACAGTGACTGCACCAATTAACATTCCCACCAGCAGTGCAGGAGGGTTCCCTTTTCTCCACATCCTGTCCACCATTTGTTACTTGTAGATTTTTGATAATAGCCATTTTCACAGGTGTGAGGTGATATTACATTGTGGTTTTGATTTGCATTTTTATGATAACTAGTGATGTTGAGCATCTGTTCATGTGCGTGTGTTCAAATTTGGCATCTGTATGTCTTCTTTGGAAAAATGTCATTTCAGGTGTTCTGCCCGTTTTTTAACTGTATTGTTTGTTTTTTTGATGGTGAGTTGTATGAGCTCTTTATCTATTTTGAATGTTTACCCCTTACTGGACATATCATTTGCAAATATATTCTCCCGTTCACTAGGTTGTCTTTTCAATTTCTTGGCGGTTTCGTTCACTGCACAAAAACTTTTTAGTTTGATGTGGTTCTATTTGTTAATTTTTGTTTTTGTTGCCCTTGCCTGAAGAGACAGATCCAAATACACATATATATATATATATATATATAGCTATTACTGATGTCAAAGAGCATACTGCCTATGTTTTCTTCTAAGATTTTCACTGTTTCAAGTCTTACATTTAAGTCTTTAATCCATTTTGAGTTGACTTTTGTATATGGTGTGAGAAAATGGTCTAGTTTTACTCTTTTACATGTAGCTGTCCTGTTTTCTCGACACCATTTATTGAAGAGACTATCTTTTCCCCACTGTATTGTCTTGGCTCCTTTGTTATAGATTAACTGACCATAGGTGTGTGGGTTTATTTCTGGGTTCTCTATTCTGTTCCATTGATCTTTGTGTCTGTTTCTGTACCAGTATCATACTGTTTCGATTACTGTAGTTTTGTAGTAGAGTTTGAAGTCAGGGAGCATGATACCTCCAGCTTTGTACTTTTTTCTCAAGATTGCTTTGGCTATTCAGAATTTTTGTGGTTCCATACAAAATTTAGCATTATTTGTTCTAGTTTCATGAAAAATGCCATGTGTAGTTTAATATGGATTACACTGAATCTGTAGACTGCTTTGGGTAATATGAAATTCTGATGCTATTAATTCTTCCAATCCATGAGCATTATATATCTTTCCATTTATTTGTGTTGTCTTCAATTTTTGTCATCAATTTCTTATAGTTTTCAGAATACAAGTCTTTCACCTCCTTAGTTAAATTTACTCCTAGGTATTTTATTCCTTTTGATGCAATTGTAAATGGGATTTTCTCAATTTCTCTTCTGAGAGTTTGCTGTTAGTGTATAGAAATGCAACAAATTTCTGTATTTTAATTTTGCATCCTGCAACTTTACTAAACTCATTTATCAGTTCTTACAGTTTTTTGGTAGAATTTTTAGGGTTTTCTATACATAGTATCACATTATCTGCAAACACTTTTAATTCTTTCTTTCCATTTTGGATTCCTTTCACTTCTTTTTCTTGTCTGATTGCTGTGGCTAGGATTTCCAAAACTGTGCCGAATAAAAGTGGCAAGAATGGACATCCTTGTCTTGTTCCTGATTTTAGAGCAAATGCTTTCAGCTTTTCACCATGGAGTATGATGTTAGCTGTGGGCTTGTCTTATACGGCCCTTTAACATTTCCTGCTGGGTTGGTCTTGGCAGGCTGGCTAGAGTGCCAGGTGCTTTTCAGTATACTGGATCTGCATTGTGATAAGTCCTTTAGGTGCAGATTCTGGGGTTTGTAAAGTCCTTCGACTGTCCTGGCCATAAACCCCACCAGTTTCCAAAACCAGTTAAGGAGGCTTCTCTTCCCAGTGCCAGTCCCCAGGGTTGGGTGCCCCATATGGAGCTCAAACCCCTCACTCCTTAGGGAGGACCTCTGAGTTTGTAATATCCTCTTCCACTTCTGTGTCACCCACCACTGGTGTAGGTCATGACTATATCGTGTCTCTGCCCCTCTTACCCATCTCAGTGTGGTTTTTTTACCTTTATATCCTTAATTGTAGACAAGTTCTTCTATTAGTCTTCGGGTCATTCTTAGAGAGTGTTGTTCTATATTTGTTGTAGTTTGGGTGCGTTCAAGGGAGATGATGAGCTCAGAGTCTGCCTCTTCTGCCGTCTTGATCCTGCCTCCAGCAAATGTTTTTTATACCTAAGTGTGCATTCCACAGTTTTCTTATTTCCTATATGTGAATATTACTGTTCCAGTTTCTTTAAGCAATATACAGCTGAATAGCACTACTACTCCCCCCGCCACACACACATTTTCTGTGGCAAAAGCTTTAAGATAGCTGCCACTTATATGCAAAAGCAGGGCATCATCTGCTTTGAATAAGAGGCAAGTATCCACAAATAGAGAGCAGATCACAGTTACAAAATGAGAGAAGTCAAAGCACTGCACAAAAATGGACAATGGAAAGAGAAGCAGGTGCTTGTCATCTTTGAAATCTCACTTGTCACTTGAACTTTGATTCTGTATGTATTTAATTCCAATAACTACAATACCCTTTAGGTATTTTCTGATATTTTACTACTAAATATCTGAAATGTCCTTTAACTTTTTTGTGGTGGTCACTGAAAGATACTCATCTCATACTCTTGATTATGCTTTTCAGCACTAATTTACTTTGAAAAGCAAAACAAATCTGATGAGTCAAACCCTGAGCTCAATATTTTCCCTAATACACTTTTTTTTTACATCTTTATTGGAGTATAATTGCTTTACAATGGTGTGTTAGTTTCTGCTTTATAACAAAGTGAATCAGTTATACATATACATATGTTCCCATATCTCTTCCCTCTTGCGTCTCCCTCCCTCCCACCCTCCCTATCCCACCCCTCTAGGTGGTCACAAAGCACCGAGCTGATCTCCCTGTGCTTTGCGGCTGCTTCCCCTTAGCTATCTATTCTATGTTTGGTAGTGTATATATGTCCACGCCACTCTCTCGCTTTGTCACAGCTTACCCTTCCCCCTCCCCATATCCTCAAGTCCATTCTCTGGTAAAAAAAAAAAAAAAAAAAAAAAAAAAAAAAAAAAAATGTCATGAAGAACTTAGGGGTAAGACAGGAATAAAGACACAGACCTAATACACTTTCAAATGAATCCAAAGGCAAGACAGTCAAGAGTTGATCTTCTCAATTTTTAACTTGGAAGGAGAATGCCGGATGCTTCAAGCTCTTTAGAAATTTCTATTTATACCAGAAGTACAACAGTCATCTTGAGCAATTTGATCAGAAAACTCAAACTGCCGTGGGTTTTCAGGTACCCAAAAAGATGAATAAAACTCTTAGCCTTGCTTTATTATGCTTTTAGTTCACGTATATTATTCATTAAAACAGCAAGTGTATCCATAGGCCCAAAGCATGCAGTAATTCTTTTCTCTACACTTATTATGAAGCAATCTGTCCAAAATGAAGGATAGGACAGCAGCTTCTCATAGAAAGAAATAATGCAGTTCACTCACACGGAACTTCAGAGCTACCCGAGAGTATTCTTGCTTCCGTCATTCCGCAGTCTAAGTTGAAAGAGATCGGTTGGTTCTAAAAATAAACATAATATATAGCTATCCGTCAGGCATTGTCAAGGGCAATATGCAGAGACGGATGAGGCTGCTTCTTCAAGGTTTTAATGAACCTTCTTCTTTCTTGATCCAGTCCTAGGATCATTTCTTTTTAAAGTAATTGGTCACATCTTTCTGCTAGGATGATAGCCTTCTGACTGATTCTGCCAGAATCCAGAATCCAGTAAGGGAGGATAATCGTTGCAAGCTGAAAGCCAGTGATGAGCCTGGTTGGTAGTCAGCTAAAAACACAAGACAGGAAAATGACGTAGAGTACGAACTTAGTCCTCTCATTTAAAATACGTATTACTTCAGGGATCAAAGAGAAATAAAAATGCTTCTACTTTCACATGTAAGTTTGCTGCCACGTTTTACTTCACGTTTTTCCTTGTGTATATTATGCAGTATCAGAAGTTCCTTGAGGCTTTATTAAAAGGCTAATATTACTCACAAATGCGGAAATGTGAAATTAAAGCTCTATGTTATAAGCATTCACCTGCATTGCCTTGTTTGAGAATAATACCCACTCATCAAGGTGGCTAAGAAACTCAGAACAAACCCACGGACGTCTCCTGGAAGGGTTTCTGGCTCTCGCTAGTACTGATACATTTAATTGCTATCTTTACTTTCTTGATATAAATTTACCTATTTAGAATTAAATTTAGATATGTTTTGGTGACATTTCATGAAACTGACAATTTTTCTCAAAAACAGCTTGCAAGATTTTCTTTGTTTCCATTCTAAATATAGATGGCTTAAAGTAATATAAAGATGAAATCGGAACGCCATGCACATGGAAAACATTTATTCTCTCTGTGAAAGAACAAGGAAACGCTCCCTAGTCGCTTTGCTCTCAGGTTCCAGGTAAATAATACAGAGCACTTCTCATTAGTCAGCATTTCTTTTTCTCTCATAGACACTTAGCTACAACAAATGTTCCCACATCGTTTAGTATTATTCTCATTTTATCACCCCATGACTTGATGCTATCTAAGAAATAAAACTACACTTGTCCCTCGATCACTCGATACCCACAGGGGATTGGTTCCAGGACCCCCGCAGATACCAAAATCTGCAGATACTCAAGTGCCTGACAGTTGGCCCCTTATCCATGGGTTACAAATCCGCAGATTCAACCAACCCTGGACACTGAAGTGTACTCGAGTCACAGTTAGTAGAAACCACAGATGCAGAACCCACGGATATAGAGGGCTAACTGTAAATCGCTTTAAATCACAAATAACAATGTCACTGCATTCCAAAACAAAGTTTTTTTGGTGAGCAAGCATACTTAACTAATGAATTCTATTTGGAGCATCTACATTTATTCCCATATTCAGTGTACATTACATTTTGATTCATTAAAGCCAATTGATATTCTAATGTACATTTACTGTTTTTAATAATGCTATTTTATGTGAGAGGAACGTCAATTGCCTCCCCATAAGATACAGCGGTAACAAGAAAACTTTTAAAAATGTGGATTTTTTTTTTTTTTCCACTTTCACAAATTGTTCCTGGAGATCTGATACTAGATACTGAGAAACTAAATTTACAAGACAAATGGTGATTCTGGAAGTGCAGAGATATCTTTAATGATCCTTGGAGGGAGCATCTGAGTTAATTTTTACAAACAAACAATGGGTTTATTCTGAGTCAGCTGTGCTCTGTCTTTTATACCTATGTGTATGGCTGGAGCTATGAACCTGCCTATGAAAAACTAGCTACTGAAAAGTACCTGTCACAGCTGGAAAAAAGCAAGATGCTTTGAAGGAACTCTCAATATCTTCACCAGAAATATCTGAAATTATATCTTGACATCCTTAGTGTGGATTAGTCCATGGGTCATTTATTGAACTTCTATAAGCCATGAGCTGTCCCAGGAGCCAGGGAAAAGCACAGCCCTAACATCAAAACTCACAGTCAATTAGAAGAGGATTTAATGTTTATGTGATATGAGCCATCAAGAGAGCTCGGTGGACGGACTGGGAATGAAGAAGGATGTCCTGGAGGGGAGGAAGGCTGAGCTGGCCCCTGAAGAATAACCAAGTGAAAAAGAAACAAAGGAAGCACTAAATAAAGACATTAAAAAATATATCTATATTTATAGCTTATATATATATAGACTTTGAAGGTTACAATTTATCTTAGAAATTATGGTATTCACATTATCAGCTAAATATATGTTCAATCGTTATTGGAATTAGTAACAAAGTATTGTTTCAATGTAGGAAAAATTATATTTATTAATCCAAAAATCAACACACATGCTAACAGAAGATAAGAAAAGCAAGAAACACAGTCAATTCTCATCATCTGAGGGAGTTACGTTCTATGAAGTTGCTGTGAATGCTGAAACTTTGCTCCTAGGGCAGAAGTGTTAAGTGACTTGCCTGCATCCACTCCCCTAACAGATGCTAAAACGGGGGTTCAAGCCCAAACCACTGGCCCAGAGCAGGAGTTTTTTTCCCTGCCCTGCCCCCTTCCCCCTGTACCCTCTGGGCATCTCTGTACCAGAGTTACTGTGAAAAGACAGAGCGTCATCTTGTTCCATTTTGGGTGGGAACAGGTGAATCAAGGGACTCAGTTTTCTCCACTCTGCATATGTCTGAAATTGGCCACGAGAGACCTGCAAGTCCTGATTTTGGTGTTACTAATAAATTTTAGTGAGTAGGTAAATTTGCAAACATGGAATCCACAAATAACGAGGATCGACTATCATATCAATGGTAAAGTTACACTGAATAATGTCAAATATCAGGAAATAACCAATGTACAAACAGCAAAGAACTAGATTTCAGAACATCATAGGTATTGATACTATAAAACAAATGGGAAAGGTATTGTGAAGAGTATCAATCAGTGTATTGTAAAGTGGGGAAAGGAAAACTACAAGTGGACTGAATCCTTATCTACAGACAAGGACAGTGTCTGCTCCTGCAGAAAAATGGGGCAAAAGAATGTCCCTGCCATCGGCAGCCACGATGCTAAGTGTGTCTACCATTTATCGGGCATCCAGTGAATTACACAGTGGGACACTCTGCCTGTATTAATGAGTGATTAGGAGTTGTTGTCACAAATAAACCTCAAATGCTAGTTGCTTAATGGATACAAGTATTTTTTTTTATCATTTACATAACAGTTCAAAACAGGTACTGTGTTTGATGGGTGGATTTCCTTTTTACCATAATTCAGAGACTTGGGTCCCTTCCATCTTGTGGCTTTACCATCCCTTCTGACCTTTTGGTCCTCTCTATCCCACTGGTTAAAGGGAAAAAGACCCTTTCAGAGAGCACATCTACTTCCTGCAAACTTTGGGAATTATATATATGTCTGCCCATATTCCACTAGTAAGAACCAGCTCATGACCACAAATAAATTCAAGCGAGTTGGAAAATGAAAGCCCAGTTAAGGCAGCCACTTCCCAATACCTGCATGATAATGTGGGAAAGGAGACATCCATGCTGAACTTAACACTGATATTAACCTATAAATACAATATCATCTAACATAAGTCCATCGTTAAATGTCCTTAACAAATGGCCCAGAATCCAACCCAGGATCATACGTTGTCATCATATTGCAATAGTCACCTTCAATCTAGAAGTCATTAGTCTTTCTCTGCCAAATCTTTTTCTCAAAACAGAGACTAGCCAGCATTTTGCCTTCTAGATGCAAACAGGATAATTCTGGATGGAAAAATAAGAACAATGAAGAAGCATCAGTTTCCTTCATAATTGGAAGTTTACCAAAGTACGTCCATTTCATTTAGCAGCAGTTGCTAGGCAAATGTCTTCATTAATACGCGAGCCAGGTAGTGATTGGAGAAGTACGTTGGAAAGTAATTTCAACATTTGGATGCCGAAGGTCACCAAGTGTTATCCATAAAATGGAAAACAGAAGATTAATGTCCACAGCTTGGAGACAAGCAAACCCGCGGGTAAGCTGGTTGCAGTATCTCATGCCGATTGCTTGTGATGGAGCAAGAAAGGCAGGAGACTGCAGACATCTCCATCAGCGGAAAACAAGGAAAAGCCCCACCACAGCAACCATTTCCAACTAAATTGCTTGCTATCCTCACAAAGCAACCCTCTTGGTGCCTTTTTATTTACATGTTTCCTGTTATCCTGAGAGCAGTGCTCCACGTTCTATCAGCTCTCGGGGAATCATTTCTCCTAAACAATAATCAGTGCTTTCTTCAGTCTTTGCTGTCACAGCTCCACATCCAGCAGCCACAAGTGCCAAGGGCTCTCGGTGATATCTACCAGTTGTCACATCGATGAATTGCCTCAAGACAGTAGCCTAATTCATCGAAAGCTCTTCCAAACCTCATACCTGAAAACAAAGCCCACAAGAGAAACTAACAGTTTAAAGCGAAGATGAAATTCAAACTACTGCAAAGCATTCTACCTTCTATTCAGAAACTTGGTGGGCATCCAAACAGCCAAGGCTTCCCAAGAAGATAAGAGCGGGGCTCATGTTGGTGAACACAAGAGTAGTGATAGAGGGAATCTCGCTTATCTGGGAAGAAAAGACCTCTCAGATACAAAGGGAGAAATGGCAGCAAAGGTAGCCAAAAGACGAAGATGAAGGTAAGGTGAATGTTTTCTTTTAAACAGTCGTAACCCTGATATTCATCCTCCAAGTTGAGAACTGACCCCACACACTGACGCCAGCAAACAAGACAGAAAAAGAGTGAAATTCCACCTCCAGGATTGAAGAAGTAACATTAACAGGTATTAATGACCAAGCAGTGACCCATCTTTGAACAAACACAATTGCACGGACTCACTGCAAGTAACAGGCTAGTATAAGGGCATCTGTGCAAACACAAGGATTGTGTTTAATTATAAGTATTTTGAAGTTAACACTTTTTCAAGATTAAATTCTAGCAAAAATGTAGAGAAAGACCTTTTCTTGTCCACCTCTCCCAGGTGTACAACTTCTACATCAATACCGATCGACTGCTGTGGTTTTAATCACTAATAGAAAGTCAGCACTAAATCTACTGTTGCTTTTCCAAGGATCCATCTCCACAGCACATTCTGTGAACTTACAAAAATATCTAGATTTCTGTTTGCTTGTTTGTTTTACTCAGTAAATTTTCACACACAATCACACAGTATCTTTATCCTCTGCCAGCGAAATATCTCTCCCCGCCACACACACAGTGTCCTCCCTGGATCGCTCAATGCCTCAGTAAGAATCAAGTTAACTCATAGGAAGTTACAAACACAGAATTCCAGCATCTGAAGGAGCTAGGAAATACTACAAAAGCCTCTGCCAGGGACACAGCAACTGGTATTATTAATAAAATTGGCCTAGGAATATTTATTTTCTGAAGTGAGCTATCAATTTTACATGTCATCTTAACCACTACGCATTATATATGACAAATTAGTATGTTTCATAAACTATTACAAGATATTTTAATTTGAGCATAAATTCGCCATTACTTATGCCATGATTCCTACTATCTTAAAGCAATATCAAGTTCCAGACAGTATGTCTTAAGTTCTCCTATCAAATTCCTCAAGGCTGGAATCCTGTGAAGAAAACCAAAAAGAGCAGTGTGTTGATCAATTGGTTTAAATTTCTCTTTAATCAAGAATATATCTTGGGGCTTCCCTGTTGGTGCAGTGGTTGGGAATCCACCTACCAGTGCAGGGTACACGGGTTCGAGCCCTGGTCCGGGAAGATCCCACATGCTGCGGAGCAACTAAGCCCGTGTGCCACAACTACTGAGCCTGCTCTCTAGAGCCCGTGAGCCACAACTGCGGAGCCTGTGTGCCACAATTACTGAAGCCTGTGCACCTAGAGCCTGTGCTCCACACCAAGAGAAGCCACCACAATGAGAAGCCTACACACCGCAGCAAAGAGTAGCCCCCGCTCACTGCAACTAGAGAAAAGCCCACACATAGCAATGAAGACCCAAAGCAGCCAAAAATAAAAATAAATAATAAAAATTTTAAAAAAAGAATATATCTTGATCTATAATGGCCAAAAATTAGTCTAAAAACTTATTTGGTATATTATCTGTGAATCTTTTTCTTCAGTCATCTTAATATTTTTACTTTCTTGTTCTAATCCATTTATATTTTATTGGAATATCACTTTTGTAGTGGATTTTACATTGCTTTCTATTTAGAAATATCATTCTTCAAGTTTTTAACTCATTTTAGTCTATCTTAGATCAGTTTGAAATTTTATGTAAATGTCTGCTAGCATTATTAATAGTAAGCCACAATTCTGTTAAATATCTTAGTCTAGCAGAAACTCAAACTTAATTCAGTTCCTGCTCAAAAAAAAACTATTATTCATTCTTTATAGCTTATAGTTACTATTCCCAATGTGTCTAAGACTGGTCGTTAAATCAAGTTTAATACATATTTCATCAAGATGTCCATTTCGGAGCACATCAAAAAAAGTGTTGTATGGAAGATGTGAATCATTTCAAATAATGCCACTATAGACACCATTGAGGCCACAACTCTTAGCAATACATTCTAACTGTGCATCACAACTGACACAAAGAACATATCTAGATTGGGCTAAAAATCTGACTTATACACACTTCTTTACCAACATATGAATGGCACTTTCATAAAGGTGCCTCTAGCAATCTTTTAAAACAATGCATGAAATCAGAAGCTTTTTTTTTTTTTAGTAATTCCCTTAAGCCAATGCTATAATTTTTATAAAACAATGAAAACGTTCATTAATTTCAACTTTTTTTCTGTTTTCTATGACCGGTATTTCACCAATACATATATTAAATGTTAATTGTTCAACATTTGTCACTGACACAAATGGAACTGAATAATATGTGCTTTGATAATTTCACGTTCTCTTTTCTCACTTTATCAACTACTGATAATATTCACATAATCAATTGTTTTTTCTTTTTGCAGTACGCGGGCCTCTCACTGCCGTGGCCTCTCCCGTTGCGGAGCACAGGCTCCGGACGCGCAGGGTCAGCGGCCATGGCTCACTGGCCCAGCCGCTCCGCGGCATGTGGGATCTTCCCGGACCGGGTCATGAACCCGCGTCCCCTGTATCGGCAGGCGGACTCTCAACCACTGCGCCACCAGGGAAGCCCCGCATAATCAATTTTTCATCTCATTTCTTTCTTTTTTTTTTTTTTAACCTACTTACGTGTTTGGATCATTGACACAAACAAGGAGATCTGGAAGAGGAAGAAAGACGTTTTTGTAACTAATAAATGGTAGGGAAGCCAGACAGCAAAGAAACTGCTTTCCAAGATTCCTCAGGGAAGGGATCTCCCAGGAGTTTGGTGGTCCAAGCCACTCTGAGGGCACGTAGCAGAAGTTCTTGAAATAGGATCCACGAAGTTTCAAGCATCCTGGCAGGGAAGTTTTCACTAAAACATGAGATGGGTCGCCGTGATCTTGAACGAAAAGGCCCTTGCATTTCCATGAGAAAGTTCTGATAGCAATTTCTCAGTAACATAGTTTATTTTTGTTTTTTTAAGTCAAGATCACATAGACTTTTCCATCTGGGGTGAATGGGGCCAGGGGAAAACATTGCGATAAAAGAAGGATTCAAGACAGTTCAGAAGAATAAAGCTTAGGATTTGACCTACAAAAGGATGAAAAACAAGAGAATAAATGCTCAGCTGGATGGGTATCCCTGGAAAATTATACTTGGCCGCACAAACATCTGTTGCATTCACCAGAGGATTCATTCATGAGGAAAAGCATTCGGGGGAAATATTTGAGGAGTTAATTAGCTTTTCCTCTCACCTAAGTGCTTTTGTACTCCAAGGCCCCTACACACACACTTTCCAGCAGTGTCTACACAGAAGTCAGCAGCACAAACCACTGGACATCCCTGCCTTCAGGTCACAGCCTCTGTTGGAAAGACAAGGGGCAGGAGATGTGGGGAAGCTTTTCCTTAAGGCTTGAACGGTGAGGGTCACAAGTCTAGAGGTTTAGTGCTATGGATCTGGCCGTGCCACACACGGATGTGGGGTTTCAAGTGATCGAAGTGCTTGTGGTTTCTTGAATACATTTATTTGTGGGTGTGTGTGATTGTGAGATACACAGCCCTTAAGTATGGAGCCCAGGCCTGAGGGCAGTGTTATTTCTGGTTCCACTTCCTTTAAAGCTGTACCATTAACAGTCAAGAATCATAGTGAAAAATAGAATTAGATATTGCCTGTAATAGGGTCAACTCTGTAAACAGTTATTTCTCTGTTAATAAAATTTGTTTGTAACTCTTATAGAATATATTTAAACCAGCCAGCCAGTTACTTTGTGTGCCACGTGGTTAAACAGGAGAGTAAAAGCTTACTGCCATCAAAATAAATATCCCCGGCAGGCAGGACTGCAGTAATTTACCTAGCCTAAGGTCATTCTAAAGCAGTTTAAATGCATCATTAATTCACAATCCTCTAAAACACTGAAATACTTAAATAAATTACAATGGAGAAGGATAACCCTGAAGAGAGGAAAAACAGTCAAGATATGATACATTTAAACACTGCCCACCAAAAAAGTCTCTAAGAGTCATGAATCAATTATTACTAAAATGAAAGGCATGATAGAGTCTAAAGGACATGATACGTCCGGTTTTATTTGGTCCAGAAAGATTAAGAAAATGAATCCGGATTTCACCTTTCTGCTTATGCATTCTCATTTGCTCAGTTTTAACCTTGCTAACTCAACATTTTCAGGTTCATTTTTATTATGCCCTTTTTCTTACTCCAATCTTTTTTATTCCCTTGATTGCTGTCCTTTTTTTAAAATCTTTATTGGAGTATAAGCTGTCCTTTTATTACTAGCAATCTGTAGGATACATCAATCATACCTCTGTGTGTCGATCTGTAGGATACATCAATCATAACTGTGTGTGTGTGTGTGTGTGTGTGTGTGTGTGTGTGTGTGTTTTGGAAGTTGGGGGGGGCATAAGTGGGATTACCATGATCAAAGCTGATATATATGTAGAAATTAGGAAGAGACAGAGACACATTTATGGCATATAAATCACCAAGGACTTTATTTTTCCTTAAATAAACAGATACCCCCCCCAAATATCTTATAATGTCTTGCCTTCCAGATAAATTCCTGACTAACCAGTAAGGCAGACATAAATAAAGTCAGATTGTAGAAGCATATGCAAATGTGTGAACAAGCTTAAAAATCCATTAAGGAAGCAGATTTTAACAGGACTAGAAACACCCAGTCGCAAGAGCTTCTCTCCTTACTTCTCCCCCATTAAGGTCATGTCAGGACCGTGAACTTTGTTTCTTTGTGACAGGTCCCACATCCTCAGACCTGCAAGCCTTTCTATTCACTGTGTTACCCTAACTACTTCATGAAAAAAAATTCTGGACGTCTACTTCTTATGTTCAGGGTTCATCACATGACCTGGGCTGCTACAGGCCAAAATACTCAGGATGGAGCAGGGACACCCAGGTCTGAGGAAACAGGACGGCTTGAGGTGGCAGCGACTGGACCTTGGGGGGTTGCCCCCGCCGCACCCAGCAAAACCCTCAGTCAAAGGCACAGATGCAGAACGTTGAATGGCCAGGGGCTCGAGGGGAGGGGATAGAAAGTTGGCAACCAGCAGATCTAAGATATCAGTTATGCAAGATGATTAAGGTATGGAGGTCTGCTGTACACTACCGTGCCTTCAGTTAACAATGCTGTATCAAGCACTCAAAACTGTAAGAGCGTAGGTCTCGCGCTAAGTGTTCTTATCACAATAATAATAACAAAGCAGCTGCACCTGTGCTTTCTTCACTTGTGTAACCTGGCTTATTCCCTACTGTGGACCACCAAGCTCTGGGGTTCCCTGTAAAGAACCAGGGTTGAGGATATCTGTCCGTTCTATGTAGGTTTCATGTTTATACTGACAGTCTTCCACCCTGGACCACCACTTTGTTGCCTAGACTAGCTACTTTATACATTCTGAAGTCAAAAATTATGCACGCGTGTGCACGCACACGCACACACACACACGCACACACACGCCTCTAACGTGTTAAAATCTCACGCTTTGAACAGAAATTACCAAGTATGTATATTCATCTGAGTTTCCTTCAAGGTAAAACAGGAGGATATACTTAAGTCAGTTTGTTCACTATCTATGATGTGCCTGACACCGGGGAGGAAAGAAAGAGGGGAAAAGGGAAAATGACAACAATATACCTCTTGTTAAGTGCCTTTGTAGCTTACCAGAAACAAAAATATATCTGAGATAAAGATAAGAACAATAACTTGAAACTTCTTAACCCACAGTAAATGCAGACACAGATAAAAGAGTGGAGGAATAAAGGACACAGAAAAGTCTTACTGAAGAATGTTACAGAAAATGAGCCCAGCGTTACCCTGGACCTTCCTAACTGGCGGGGTTGAATGACTGTCATCATCTAGGGTAGGGACACAGCACTTCATCAAGGTGAAAAAGATGTTTTCCTAATCTGAAAGTGATTTCTCAGGGATGATCTGATGGGAGAGTTGGATAAACACTTCTAAATGGGGAAGATAGTATGAAATTAATAACATCTTCATGGGTATTTTTTTCCTCTGCATTATTTTGAAACTTCTAAATTTCAGAAAATTTGCGAGTATTTCACAATTTTTCCACCTGAACCATTCGATATTAAGTTGCTGACACGATGTCCCAACAGCCTAAATATTGACATTCTCCTACATAACCACTATAAGACCATCAAAACTGATTCATTATCGTCTTTTAAACCTCAGACCCCATCAAGTTCCTCCAACTGCCCCCCCAAATATACTTTATGGAAAAGTGGTCAGTTTCAGATCCACACGTTGCATTTATTGTCACCTTGGATTCAGGTTATGCATCTTTGGCAGGAAGTCCACAGAGGCGGTACTGTGTTCTTCTCCTGACACCTTATCCACAGCTTTCAATTTGTGCCACTACTGGTGACCATTTCAATCACTTCCTAACTGTAGTGTCTGCCAATTTCTCCAGTGTCATATTGCTTTTTCTGTCTTTGTAATTATTAACTATTTACACGCACACAATTACATCTATATTCATGTTACATCTGTATCACAAAACATGAGTTCACTTTGGGGTCTCCAATTCCAACCTAACCTCTCAGGGCTCCTCCTGGCTATCTTCCCTTCCCCCCATGGACTCCTTTAACTTAGCTTCCCTTTTCCTCAATGTATTTACTTATTTGATTTGTCCCCTTGTATTTAAACAGTCTTCTATCGCTGCACCCTTCCAGCATGCCTGAGATAACGCCTTCCTCACCTTGCCAAGGTTCTGAAATGCCAAGCCAGGTGGTCCAAGCATGGATGTCCCCGCATTTGCTTATTTGCTTGGGCTCTGACCTGCTGTCGGCAGCCACGCAGACACCCACTCAGCCCTGCCTGGACCACACAGTCTGCACTGGCCACACCCCACACCCGGCAGACACCTCCTCTTGTTGCCTGGGATCTAATACCCCGTGTGGAGCCTCTGCCTCCCCCCGTGAGTGTGACATAAACTTCATATTTTATGGCAAGACAAGAAGAATTGAAACATAAAAAATCATCTCTGCCCTTTGGTCCTCTCTCTCCCCGCACTGTGCACTGTGTATCTACGTTAGGCTTCAACCGAAACTCCCGCATCAGCTGAAACACCTACTCAACCACAAACAGCAACATTCTCCCAGCATCAACAAGACAACTCTGTAAAAGATAACACTCCTTCCTGATGTCGTAAGGGGCCACGATGATGCTTAGATCTGGACTGTGTAAACTGTCAATAAATAATACGTCATTTGAGGTAGCGCCCTCTGTCTCAGAAAACTTATATACCTGTGCCTTGACTTCTAACGGGTGGAACAGTTCTCAGAGCTTTCTGAGATGTTCTTCCCAGGTTACAATCCTCAAAACTGGCTTGAATAAAATTTTCCATTTCGGGGCTTCCCTGGTGGCGCAGTGGTTGGGAGTCTGCTTGCCGATGCAGGGGACACGGGTTCGTGCCCCGGTCCGGGAAGATCCCACGTGCCGCGGAGCGGCTGGGCCCGTGAGCCATGGCCGCTGAGCCTGCATGTCCAGAGCCTGTGCTCTGCAACGGGAGAGGCCACAACAGTGAGAGGCCCACGTACCGCAAAAAACAAACAAACAAGATTTTCCATATTTTTCTTAGATCGACTAATTTTTCTTCGACACGTGTGGAAGCCTCCTTCTCACCCTGCTGGGGCTCTAACTTCCCACCCTGCACACTGCTGTTTCCTCCATCTGGAAGTGGATGCCAACCACACCAGGCCCTGCCAACACCTTCAGGCCGAAGTTGTTCGGGAAGGGAAAGAGGAAAGGAAGGGAGTGCTTACTAGGAATTTAAAGAGATAAATAATGAGGATATTCTATTTTTGATCTTTTATACTATGATTTAACCTCAGTAAATTTGAAAGGTATAATATTACATAATAAGTCATAGGAATCCTGGAGTGACCTGATCTGAGTATGTTGCTACTTGTTTGTATAATAAAGAATTTAACAGGCCTTTACCCTCAGTTCCTGGAATGCAGCTTCTACAGCTTCGGACTTGCCCAAGTAATAAGATAAATGCACATCTTTGGATTTGCTTTGTAATCCCTGGTGAGCCCTGAGGGTGTATGCTAACTAGGTGACTAGGGGTCCTCAGTTTAAACTAAGGAGGTGACTGAACGGGTACTGGCAATGCTGGAAATGCAGCCCTGTGATTAGACAGAGGCTTTGAGCCAACTGCCCTCAGCCTGACCTCTGGGGAGGGAGGGGCGCTAGGATTGAGTCCACTGGCCTGAGTGTGGCCTGGTGGCCAATGATTCAATCAATCATGGCTTGTAATGAGCCCAACACAACCTCTGGACACCGCGCTTCAGGGAGCGTGCTTAGCAATACTCTGCAAGCTGCTGGGCCAGTAAGATGGCGTGTCCTACTCCTGGGGGGGAGCACAGTGGAAGCTTCATTTTGGGGTCCCTCCCAGACCTTGCACTACGTGTCTCCTCCTCTGGACAGTTCTGATTTGTACACTTTGCTCTAATGAAATTGTAATCCTAAGTATAGCTCTTTTTTGACTTCTGTGAGACATTCTAGTGAATTGTTGAAACTCAGGGGATAGAGGGAACCCCTGAATTTCTAGGCAGCTGGTCAGGGGTGAGGTGTCCTGAGGACCCCTGGTCTTGTAGCTGCAGCTGTCTGAGGTGACAGCATTCTTGTGGGGGACTGTGCTGTCCCCTTAGTCTGTGGAGTGTGGCCTGTCTCTGGGGATTTGGTGTCAGGAGTCAGTGCCCTGGTAATGGGATAACTTCATAGAATCTGATGTGGATATATATGGATATATATATCCACACACATGAATATGCTTATCTTATACGTGCTATCTAATTAGACCATTTGAAAGCAGATTAACAATTTCTAAAAGTAAAAAACAAACATCTGCACTCTAGACTAGATTACAGCAGGTATGAAACCTGCATTCAATATACAGGCTTTTCTTGTGCAAATTTCTTAACAATGCCTCGTTTATAGAGCAATTGGCTTTCGATATTAAACAGATTTGGTACTAACCTATGACTTACTGCAAACTCAATTAAAAGCCATTTTGGAATTAATAAGATTTCCAGTTGTCTTTTGGGAACAGAGCCCAGTATGTATTTCTGGATTGTCTATATATGACTAATGGGGTTGTCTTACGGCTCTAGGGCAATACCCTCAACTCTGAGGGAACTTAGAATTAACTTGGGAGTTAAAAAAATTGTCACTGAGAGTATCCTATTCCTAGATACTCTAAATTGATTGATCTGAGTAAGGGCCTGGGGACCGCTGTTCCTTGAAAGGTTCCCTAGGTGATTCTGATGCACTCACAGGATTGAGAGGCCACTGTGCTACAGAATAATAACTTCTATAACTTGTGTTTTATAAATATTACCATAGCAAAATTATCCTCCGTAAGGCTCAAGATCATCTCGGCCTATCTGGTGACTGGAGATTGGATCCCAAGCTCCCTATTTGGTAGTCACCAGATTCATTCCTTAAGAATAGGAATAATCTGGAGGGGCCAGAAGAGAAGCAGAAATTGGTAAGAACCAGGCAGTCAGACCTGTTCGAAGATATGAAGGCCCAGGATAATACAGATCTAATAAGAGAATGAACAGAACAAAACGGGAGGCTAACGAGTTAACCTGAAAACTATCAACAAAGATCTTTTGCAAATTCCATCAAAATTAGAATGCTTTTACATTGTAATCAAGTGATTATGGCACAATTATTCCAGGATTTTACTTCAGTTAAACTCATCTATGAAATATTAATAACTTCTTCTCTGTGTGGAATTTTTCCTTAATAAAATACAAGGCTAGCTACTTTTATTACAGACTAACAAAGTCCTGTTTCTGTTCTAGCAGACATGTTACATTGGCAGTAACATTTACGTTGAAGATAAAATTTACCTGAATCTCATATTTTATTTAACAGCTAAAAGCATAATCTATATTATAAAAGAGATTCTTTATTAGAATATAAATACATATGCACACATATATACATATATATGTATGTACATATACATATATATAAAATATTACACTATGGTTACATATTAAGAGAATTATAAGAGATCTTTAGAATTTCATAGCTCTATAATATTAAAGTATTTTTACATGAATATATAGTATAAGTTTTGGGGTGTCCATTTTATTCTTAATATTTACAGTATTTTATAATATAGAAGTCTTTTTCATTATCTCTTTTTGACAGCAAGATATAATGAATGTTAATATATGAATTCTAATTTCCAACTAGATAAATGAAAACACAAAAGCATAAAAGGCAGGCATTCTTAATAAGTGAGTAGTTTTCCCTGGCTAGTTTATCTATACTAGCACTAAATGAGAAACTTAAATGAAAGGAATACATTCTTTCTACCTTCTAACTGGTATAGCAATTTAATTCACCAATCAACTTAGCTCACCCAATAGCAGATGCAGAAACAGAATTTAGTAAATGTTTATAAAGATTTCAGAAAATAAGCAAAGTTTTTATGTACTAGAATTTAAATAATTAATTTCATTAGTGTATCTATGCAGCTCAGCCAGTGCATAGAGGGAAAAGACAGTTTTAAATACATACATAAGAGAAAAAGACTGAATATCAATTGTATAAGATTTCAACTTAAAAAGCTATATGAGAACATCAGATTAAACCCTAAAAAGGTGGGAGAAATAGTAAAGCTCAGAAATTAATAAAATAGAAAAAATAAATAAGAGTGAAGGGAAAAAAAAACAAAGTCAGAAGATGTATCTTTGAAAAGATGAAAAATTTATATCCCTCATAGCATTAGTGATAAAAAGAGAAAGAAGGTCCAAAGTACCACAATAACAAAATGAAAAGATATTGTTATGAATAAAGGCATAAAAATATACTATTAATATAATGGGAACAATTCTGTACTAATAAATTTGAAGATATAAATTAATTAATGCAAAAGGTCACCCATCAAGGCCAATTCAAGAAGAAACAGAAAATTTGAACAGTTCCATGTATATTAAAGAAATTAATTATATTATATAAAATCTTCTTTAAAATCCAACAAACAAAATAACCTACTCCACGCCCACATGACTCCATCAGTGAATTCATCCAAACATACAAGGAAAATAATCAGTCTTATACAGACATACAGATAGCCAATAGGCAGATGAAAAGATGCTCAACATCATTATTTATCAGAGAAAAATGCAAATCAAAACTGCAATGACATAGTACCTTATAGTGGTCAGAATAGCCATCATCAAAAAGTCTAGAACAATAAATGCTGGAAAGGGTGTGGAGAAAAGGGAACCCTCCTACAGTGTTGGTGGGAATGTAAATTGGCACAGCTACTATGGAGAACAGTATGGAGGCTCCTTAAAAAACTAAAAATAGAGCTACCATATGATCCAGCAATCCCACTCCTGGGCATATATCCAGAAAAGGTGAAAACTAATTCAAAAAGTTACATTCGCCCCAATTTTCATAGCAGCACTATTTACAACAGCCAAGACATGGAATCAACCTAAATGCCCATCAACAGATGAATGGATAAAGAAGATGTGGTATATATATATATATATATATATATATATATATATATATAAAATGGAATATTACTCAGCCATTAAATAGAATGAAATGTTGCCATTTGCAGCAACATTGATGGACTTAGAGATTACCACACTTAGTGAAGTAAGTCAGACAGAGAAAGACAGACACATCACTAATATGTAATCACTTATATGTGGAATCTAAAAAATAATACAAATTAATCCATATACAAAACAGAAACAGATGCACAAACAAAGAAACCAAGCTTATCGTTACCGAAGGGGAAAGGGGGTGGGGGAGTTGAGTTAGGAGGTTGGGAATACCATACACACACTACTATACATAAAATACATAAGCAACAAGGACCTGCTGTAGAGCACAGGGAACTACATTTGATAACCAGTAATACTTATAATGGAAAATAATCTGAAAAAAATTATATAATTCAGTCTTATACAAACATATAGAGTCGACATAGGGTAAACATGAAACTAAGGTAATTTGGATTCCAATTCTTGAGAATAGCATTACACAAATATGGAAAATTATAGACTAATTACTAGGAACATTCTCCCACATATCCTAAATAAAATATTAGTAAATCAAACCCAGTAATACTAGGTTAATTCCAAGAATGCAAGATTAGTGTAATATTAAAAAATTAATCAGTCTAATTTATCACGATAACAGAAAAAAATTAAAATAATCACATGATCTCAATAGATACGGAGAAGGCATTTGACCGAATGTAACATCTATTTACCAAAAATGATTTTACCATGTTAGTAATAGAAACAAACTTTAGTTTTATGATAAATGGTATCTAAAAGTAAAATCATATTGAATAGTGCAATACTGAAACACAATTTCTTAAAATTAGTAATGATACCAGGATGTTTACTATACTACTATACTATGACTATCAAAATTGTAAAACTGTACTGGATCCTAGCCTTTACATACATGTGTGTAAATTTTAACATATATTTATTTATTTACATATATTCATTTAAAACAGCATCAAGAGCTTCAAATACTTAGGAATGCATATAATAAAATATATATAGTAACTTTATTCATCAACTTTACTCAGAGTAATATTGGGGGACTTCCCTGGTGGCACAGTGGTTAAGAATCTGCCTGCCAATGCAGGGGACACGGGTTTGAGCCCTGGTCCCGGAAGATCCCACATGCCACGGAGCAACTAAGCCCATGCACCACAACTACTGAGCCTGCACTCTAGAGCCTGTGAGCCACAACTACTGAGACCGTGTGGCACAACTACTGAAGCCTGTGCACCTAGAGCCCGTGCTCTACAACAACAGAAGCCACCGCAATGAGAAGCCCGTGCACTGCAACGAAGAGTAGCCCCTCCCCCTCACCGCAACTAGAGAAGGCCCCCGCACAGCAATTAAGACCCAACACAGCCAAAAATCAATAAATTAATTAATGAAAAAATTATTGGGAAGAATGAAATAAGACCTATATTAATAAATGTAGATAAATGCATGTTTATATACTAAAATCCAAATATTGTAAAATTAATATACGCTTTCAGTTTAACCCCCACCACTGTTGCTTTTATTCCCTTTTTTCTTTGCAAGTTGACAAGTTGATTCCTAAATTTATATGAGATGGTGACAGATAAGAACACTAAGTCCATGATAAAGAAGAACAAAATGAAAGACACACATAGACATCAAAACTGATTTAGTGCTCCTGCAATTAAAACAGTACAATATTGACCCAGGGACTAACAACAGACCATTGAAATAAAAATAGATCCACATATATTAAGTCACCTGATTTATGACTGAGGTGTTATTCAATATATTGGAGAAAAAATGGTCTTTTCAATAAAAAAGTTTCTAGACCTATATATATATGTATATGAATGTGCGTGTGTGTGTGTGTATAAAATAAAAAGGTATTTCTTCCTGTCTCGTATCACAAATAAAAATCAATTCCAGAAAGCTCATATTTACCTGAATGTAAATATTAAAATAATAAAAATAACATAGGACATTTTTTAATGACTTGGGTAGACAAAGATTTCTTAAACAAAACACAAAAGCACTAATCATTATAATCACTTATATCACTTATAACAAGATGACATTTACGATGGTAACAAAAAATAAGCTAAAAAGGAGAAATTTAGCATGAGTTAAATTAAGTTGTGTGAAATCTTTATGGTGAATATAATACATTTTTATTCAAAGAAAACTTTAACATTCTAAACAGAGATATACCATGTTAAAGAGACATATTTGTGAATGCACAAGTATCTTATCACCTTAAATATAAACCACCCCATAATTTCTCTGTGAAATCAATGCACTCCCAAAAAACTTCAACAGAATCTAAGGGTACTTTGACAAACTGTTCATATTTTTAAATTTATTTTTACATAAGCATAAGACCAAGGATAACCAATAAAATTTTCAGTTAGAAGACCCAAGTATACGGATTTGCTCTATTAAATACCAGACTTATTTTAAAACCTATGTAATTAAGATTTCACTGGTCTAGCATACACAAGTAGGCCAAAAAAAAAAAAGATAAAAAGATGATCTACAAATATAGAGGAGCATAACGTACAATAGAGTTAGCACCAATCATCACAGATAATAAAACAATTAGTTAGCACCAATCATCACAGATAATAAAACAATTAGTCAATTAATGGTATTAGGACAATTAACATCCTTTTACAAAGAAATGAAATAAAATAAGACACATCAGTTATGCAAAAACAAACTGCTCATTTCATAGATATGGAAAGTGAGATTTAGGTTAGTAAGCAGTTGACCAAGTTAGAAAGTACAGAATTTCTAAGCTCAAGCCCTCTTCTCCAAAGCCCTTGTATTATAAATTGCATTACATAAAAATATTAGTAGGTAGTGAGAAGCACAAAAGAAGATTGAAAAAGGTGACTTTATTAAAACGAAAAAATAAAAGAACTCTTGTGTGTGATACAAAACAAAGTATTTAAAATAAAAATTCAATTAACTGAATAAAATGTAACCAAAAAAAGAGTAAATACTGAAAACAAACAATACTGAAAAAAATAAAGAAAAAAGATATGAAACGGAAACTGTTACATATTTATTTACTTAGACTAGCCATCCATAAAGTAAAACTATAAATATACATAAAGGAACATTTGATACACAAACAGGATAATGGTGAAAGATTCTGGAAAGAGAGGGGCATTCACATAAGGAATGTACATGGCAGGGGCTGAGGCTTTCTTCAGTTTTATTTGTTCTGTATTATTTCCAAAGATGAGAATAGGTACATTATATTTCCATATCTTTTTACTGTCTTAAGTTCTTCCTAAGGAATAATCAATTATAAAAACAAATATTTTGATTGGCTCTTAAGCAAGTATTTAACTCTCATTATTGCCCCAGAGTTCATAAGCTTGGTTCCGTGTTGGTGAATACTGGACAGTGCAGACTCTGAAGGAATAGTGAGCTGTTTCCAGAAAGGTGGGATGTAAAATTAGAAGAAATAATCAGCTATTCTCACACAATTAAAAATATATATTTCCATCAAGCACTTTTCTGAAGTCAGAGCACAACCCAGATTCATGTAGAACTGATACTAAGCTCACTATCTCAGTGCCCACCCCTCCAAGGCAATACTAGAAGAGAAAAGGTGTCAAGGAAGGAAATCCTATTCCTATTAGTTTTATTATTTTGTGACACCACCTGGATAAATGGTAAATCACCTTACCATTCTCTTCAGCTCCAAATATTACATAATTCAAATGAATATGTAGAAATCGCAGTTAATATTCCTCCCCCCTCCTATCAATTGATTACACGTTATATTACAAGAACTTTCCAGAAATTTTCTCATCTTTCTTTAAACAAACCAATATGTTTATTATTCTATTAACTACTGTTATTTTAAAATGAGAAGACTAACGATCAAGTTGATAAGTTGTCTTTAACATGACAAGATATGTCATGAAATGTACTTAACCGTTAGCCAGTAACTATAGACATATACTGGTAACAATGTAGAAAAGTAATTTATTATTTATTGATTAATTCAACATAATTATTTTCTATTTTCTCAATATGTCACAGCATGTAATTAGAGACCGTCAATAGCTTTAAAAAGTAATTCTGTATCCATAAATAATAAAATACAATATAAAGATCTATGCCACTATAGGTATCGAATGTATGTTACATACTGTGTACTAAGTTACCAGTCTACATAACTAATATATTTTACAGCTAATCCATATTATTAAACCAGAGGTATAAACTATTGTTAAGCTTTAAGACCTAAATAAAACTGCAAATAATCTAGCATATAACACATGTTAAATATTAAAGAGTAAAACAGATCCATCGCATGACATATGCAAAGATGGACCCATGCATACACTCACATAACCACACAAACGACCTAGTTGAACTTAGACAGATGTTTTCTATTTTTCTACAGTATTTTGCATATTTTTAAAAGTAGAACACTGTATTCTATTGTTGCAGTAACATAAGTAGAAAACCAAGGAAAATTAAACAGAAAATGTGCTCAATGACCTCACAAATCCATTCAAATTTACTCCTAACCTCTAAATAATGTGTTAGCCCCAAATTTTTTTTTCCAAAATCTGAACACAGAGTGAAAATGCTGAGAGGAACATGCAGAATGTTCTTTAAGTGGTAAATCTAGGTGTTGCCTTTAGTTTTATGACTCTCATTCTCCTTGTTAACTGTGATACAAACATTGCAGCTAAGTGGCTAAGTGTCCTCTCTACAAGGTTCTTCAACTGAAATAACTCTACACCCTGTGGCGAAAACAAAACAAACCACCAACCATAAAGCACTCCCTCCTACTTTCACCAACTTTTCTCTATAGGCACCAGCCTGGATCTTTTATCTAAATGCGCCTGACCGATGTCTCTAGTCCTTTACCCCCAGCCTGTGGCAGTAACAGAGGAGACCACTTGTCATGACCTTCTAGGGACAGACCTTTAAAGGGCATATCTGCACTTTCCAGCACTAGTGTATCCTCCCTCTTCCTCAAATCTGTTAACCATCACATATTGTAAGTGTGTATAAAATGTAACGTCTATCAACCACTCTATATTGTACGGAATGTAAGAGAAAATCTTACAGTACTTCATTATGTTGTTTCCCTGTAAAAGAACTATTTGGAGAGTTTACCAGGATTGGTGCCCTAAATTACCAAGCCAATCAATCTCAGCTTCCAGTGTGACATTCCCAAAGGACGGAAGTATTAGGAACACCTTTGCAAAGCAGTGCTGTTATATGGAAAACTTCTTGAGTCTCAGGAAAATTAAGACTGGAATTCAGCCCAGGCTTGCCTGGTCATTCCCAGTGTTGTTTTGGCTAACAAGTTTGCTTAGTTTTCTCATCTGACTTATGAGAAAGTTAGACAAGATTATTTTACTTATCTTGAAATGGCAATCAACCTCATTTGGCCAATGGGAAAACAATATTTGGTTTAAAATAATTACACGCAAAATCACAGAATTCCCTGAAATTGAACATTATTTTTTTGTACTAGAGCATCTGCTTACAAACTGGGTTCCAAGCTTTATCCTAAAGCCAGGAAATATGAAGACTTGGCTGAAAAAAAAAAGTTAATTTAATAAATGAATGAAGTCTTTTTTGGATATTTCAGTTCAAGCAGCTTCTTAATTCACGACAAGAGCATGAAAACATGCATGCAAAGTGTCATGAAAAGGAGATCACAGTGCATGTTTGCTCAGCATTTTCAAACAGTTGAAATAATTTTGCTACAGCATTGTGTTTTTAGAGGATAAGGAACAGCATGGGTTAGAGAACCACGGTCATTTACGGGAAAAATAAAACAGAATGTGTAAGCATGTTCTAAAGCAATTCCCACAGTTGAATGTATTTATGTTAATAGGCTAGACCGCATGTTTACTGAGTAGGTCAAAGTCTGTGTTATTATAAATCCAGACGAAGGCTAACTTAGCAACAGAGTCATCTGATGCTCTGTTATAACGTGGACAGTACTGTTAGCAAATGTTGGAGTTGAGGAGCAGAAAAATACACTCCTGCTTACCATTGTATAGAAACACATTTTATGTAACATTCAAACTATGACACTATGCTTAAACAACAGAAACACAACGTGCAAGTGAAACATATAGAAACCACTATCAGAAAAGAAAGTGATCAAAATTTCAGAATCGTTAAGATTTTAACCACGTATTCAGGTGGTTTATGGCGGAAGAGAATTATTTTTCTTCTCTAGCTTCAGTCTGTTCTTAATATTATCGGTGTCTACAAATCGTGGCTAAATGCAGTGTCTATTTAATAATTAAAATTGGACTAGGATACTTGAAAACTCGGAGAGTCCATCTACAGATAGCATTAATTATTGCCAATAAATATTTTTAATAAATGGAACACAAATGTATGGAAAATGTCAGTCACCAGTCTATAGCCATTCACTGTGCATCCATTGTACGGTGTGATAAACAATGTATACCGTACTTCACATTCAGGCAAAAAGGAAAGCTATTTCTACTATCTCCCCCTAGATTTCATAGATGGTTTTTGTGCACTTACCTACTGCTAACCCCACTTAGCATGCCACTAACTAGGTCATGTGGAACAGGGCATAGGGGACAGTCACCAAAATCAGATTTGGAACATCTCACACTATTTTATATTGATTAAAGTGAGCATTTAAGGGAAAACTTACAAACTGAAAAGTAGTCCCCAGATGTGTAATTCTGGGTATTTGTATTGAAATGAGGACAAGTGACCTTAAGCATTTTGCTTTGTTGATGGTAGGACTGCATGTTTATGTTTGTCTGGAAATATATACATATTAGCTGCAAATACTCACCACCAGCTAGCAGAAAAACCCACTTACCCTTTATGCTTTAACTTTGCAACTCTTTCACCTGGGCCCATTGTAAAAAAGAAAAAAATCATTCTTATTCATTATTCCTAAGTGATATTTTTTTTAGTCATAGCTTTATTTTTAATTTAATTTTTATTTTATATTGGAATATAGTTGATTTACAATGTTGTATTAGTTTCAGGCGTACAGCAAAGTGATTCATACGCAAACCCAATAAACCAGAGGACAAAATGACGTTTGCTAAAGCAAGAAACAAAATTATTATTCAATACTTTCTTGCAGTGCACTCACATATCAATGCTGACAATGGACAAAATTCATACATGCCTATGACATATATGAAAATACATATATATACGTATATGCATAAATATTCAGTGCCCCACATACTGGAAGGACAACACTATCTAAAACTAGTCATGGGTACAAAAATTAAAAGGAGACACAAGCCAATAAGAAATGAAATAAATTGATTTATAAGATCTATATGTTAATAGGGAGTATCCTTCCCATCTTCCAGACTAGTTTGCAAAAAATAATAAAACGAATGAGAAAATGCTGACAAACATATTAGAAGCTTCCAATTTTTTTTTAAACATCTTTGTTGGAGTATCATTGCTTTACAATAGTGTGTTGGTTTCTGCTTTATAACAAAGTGAATCAGTTATACATATACATATGTTCCCATATCTCCTCCCTCTTGCGTCTCCCTCCCTCCCACCCTCCCTATCCCAGCCCTCTAGGTGGTCACACAGCACCGAGCTGATCTCCCTGTTCTATGTGGCTGTTTCCCACTAGCTATCTATTTTACGTTTGGTAGTGTATATATTTTAAAACAAATAACCGAAGCAAATATTTGATTGCTGTACTGAGGTTAAAATATTTTAAAATGTATTCTTTAAAGAAATTTTCATCAGAATTTATACATTGCATCAGTAAAATGAAAACCTTTTCATGTGAAAATAATCACAAAAATTAGTATTTGTATATATCTACATGAAAGATACTGAGGAACCAACCAGAATAAGTATATTTCCATTAGATCACTGACAAAGACAGAAAGTATCTCAAATAAACGAAAGTATGTAATTGGAGAAGCTCAGAGAAACCATGTAAAATTACATGAAGAGTTGTAAACAGGAAAAAAAATCTTTGGTGTTCCGTTCTGACAAGGTGCTTAAAAATGTATGCACATATTTTCTCATAATTAATGCAATACCCACGGACATGATTTTGTTAGGTGACAGCACCTAGAAAGTTCTGTTTTAGCATCTAAATATTATGACACAAGTCAATGTGTCATAATACGTGAGAGCATGTATTATTTTTCTCCAATTATAAGAACATTTTCAATGACATTCTGACTTACAAATGTCATTGAATGGATAACATTAAGAGAAAAGACCTGATTTAAACAACTCCTTCTAATGTATTTCTGCACATCTTTTTAAAACTGAATACAGTCAATAAACTTCCTTGTGTTGAAAATCATTTTCATACACTATTGAGATGAACACAAAAGCAACTGAAATGAAAGCAGGTCAAAGTGAGGTGCCTTGCCGATAGAAATGTCAGAATAAAAAAGTTCCAAAATCAAAGCTGACCATAATACTAGTACAAACAAGAGGACCTATAACGAATGCGCTTGACGTAATGTAGCATTGTGAAAAACGCTGTGGGGCCATCTCATCAAACACAATGCTACTTAATTATCAGAACAGTATGAGATTTTTCCCCAAGACACTGTATTAAATCTGCTTCTACCAAATAAAGCTTGTCACATCTTCTCTAGTTCTTATAATGTTTTCCTAATCTCTTTCATAAGTTTTACCCTTGAATGTTCGCCCTTTCTCTCCCGGCTTCAACATCCCTGACGCACAACTGCTCATTAAAATAAACACAGGTAAATCGAGGTAGACTTTTTTCAAAAGGAGGGGAGCTGTTCAAACGAAGGCCTGCACTTGAGAATCAAACTAACAGACATCTTGAGGTCTGAAACACTGAAATTAAAATAACCCCCTTGAAGTACATCAATCTGTACTTCCAAAATCACTTCTTTCAATGCACTGTGCTGCTTTGTACTCCCTTGAAGGTTGTATTAATGAACTCAACTACAGGCTTTTTTTATTAATTAGTAAAGTTTTAAAAATAAGCCTTTCCGCGGGCTTCCCTGGTGGCGCAGCGGTTGAGAATCCGCCTGCTGATGCAGGGGACACGGGTTCGTGTCCCGGTCCGGGAAGATCCCACATGCCGCGAAGCGGCTGGGCCCGTGAGCCATGGCTGCTGAGCCTGCGTGTCCGGAGCCTGTGCTCCGCAATGGGAGAGGCCACAACAGTGAGAGGCCCGTGTACCGCAAAAAAAAAAAATAAATAAAAATAAAAAAAATTAAAAAAATAGTAAAAATAAGCCTTTCCTAAATTGCCACAGTAGTTATTAATGTAAGAGTTATACTACCGGTGTTTACATAATTAGGGAAAAAGTAGATTCAGTTATTATATTTTGTTCTTTATCTTCTCATTGCCTTGTCTAAAGGTGACTATCTTTTTCTCACTGAAGTTATTGGTGTCATACATGTGTCCTATACTCAGATAGTTATATGATGAAATCTCATTGTGATTTTCAGAATCAGTCAAGTGTTGACATAATAGCACATTTAGTCAGGGTGAGATTGACAGAACAAAAACATGTAAATGGAACCTTAATTCATGAGTATGACATAGCTTACTTCCTTATATTCATAAACCTAACATGCTATTTAGACATACATATTGAGTTGTGCATGCTGTAGTCTTTTTGTACATCTATAGCTGAGCTCAAATAAGTTCAGTACACAGACAACAACTCATGTCTATCACTCTTCGTTTTTTCAAGAAATATTTGTTGAGGGCCTAATTTGTGGGCAGGTGATGCTAGGCTCTGGAATTAAACAGTGGAACATGAAAAGCAACTCCTCACTGTACTAGATGCCTGGGATTGCGGTACAAATTACCACAAACTAAGTGGCTTAAAACAAGAGAAATACATTCTCTCACAGTTTTGGAGGCCAGAAACCCAAAACAAGGTGTGGGCAGGGCTGCACCAGGTCTGGGGCCTCTAGGAGAGAATCTTCCCTCGCCTCTTTCAGCTTCTAGGGCTGCCGGGGTTCCTCAGCTTCCATGGCTCAGGGGCCCATCCCTCCAATCCCTGTCTCCTTCTCCCTGCATCTCCCTCTTCTGTGTTCCCTTCTGTCCATCAAATCTCCCCTGTGTGTCTCTTATAAGGACACTTGTCACTGGGTTTAGGGCCCAGCAGGATCATACAGAACGATGTTCACATCTAAAGATCCTTAAATTAATTACATCTGCAAAGACCCTTTTTCCAGCTAAGGTAACGTTCACAGGTTTGATGGATTAGTATATGGACATATCTTTAGGGGGGCACCATTTGGCCTACTACTAAGTTTAAACACTTACTGATTAATGACAAATAAACTACCTAAACAGGTAGTTAATATACCAACTACATTCCATCAGAAAGATGGGAAAAAGACATTTTTTCTTAGGAAACATTTAGGAAAGCTACTTAACCCAAGATGGGAGATGAGAAAATGTTTCCCAGGGAGAGCGTGAAGAAAAGTAGAAACTACCCAAGCAAGACTGAAGATGAAATCTATGCAAATTCCTAGAGGAAAAAAAACCCATGATATTCTCAGAAACGTAAAAAAGTTCAAAGTGGTTGGAGTTTAGGGAATTGGCAGTGAGCAGTCCGGTTCCTTAAGAATTTAAAATGGTAAAGGCATATTTAAGAATTTGAATTTTAAAGGCATCAATGAATAGATTTACAGATCACAGTGGCCTGTTGGGTTAAGCATTCTGGATCCACCGCGCTGGCTGCCCTCAGGGTAGATCAGAGAGAGGCCCAGGCTGGAGGTGGGAGGACCAAGTGAAGGGTCCCCTACAGAAATCCAGTGAAGTGTTTATGTCCAACCACGGTGGAGACAATGAGGATAGAGAGATTCGGATGAATTCGAGAGAGATATTTTCTGAAGAATTGCTAGTGCTTAGCAAATAATTGAATTTGAGAGTCGAGATAATGAAGGTCCCAATTATAACAAGTATCCAGATGGATGACGGTGAACTTCATTTAGACAAGAGACACAGGAGGAGAACAGGTGTAGGGAGTGGAAGGAAACAGGAATTTCATTTCAGACACTGAAAGTTTAAAATACCTGTTTCTAGATTTCAGATTGATGTGTGGACAATATGCTCAAAGGGAAATTTGGATTATACGTCACGATGTAGGTGTTATCCCCTGAAATAGGATAACGGGAGTGATGAGGGTCTGAGTGAGTTGCCCTCCCTCCCAGGGCAAGTCCCAAACAAGAAGTAATTGTAGAGACCCTGAGGAATAGGATATTTTCAGGAGTCTGTTCAGGACTCTGGTGGATGTGTTTGTTTGTGTATGGGTGATGGTTGGGATGGGCAGCGGGGAGAGAACTGAAACAGGCATTTGCACGGTGAAGTGACATTACTCGCGAAGAATCACTCTGTGGTTTTGTGTTCCGCCTTCTTTTTCGTTTTCCAACGTTGCTTTTCCCAACCTATTCTCTGCTCAAGTCTCCCAACCCACCACCTCTTCTCCTCAGATGAAGATTGTTTCAAGTAAGAGAGAGTGTTTAAATTCTCTCAAGTAATAGGACTAGTGAGAAGTACTTTTGGAATTAACTACCAAGAGGCTTCTGGTGACACTGGTGAAGGCAGTTAGCGTACGACAGAGGAGCTGGACCCAGCCTGAGGTGTGTAGAAGCAGGAGAAAGTCAGAAATCAGAGGCATCAAGTTTGATTATTAAGAGAAGGAGAGGGCTTCCCTGATGGCGCAGTGGTTAAGAATCCAGTGGTTAAGAATCAATGCAGGGGACACAGGTTCGAGCCCTGGTCCGGGAAGTTCCCACATGCTGGGGAGCAACTAAGCCCGTGCGCCACAACTACTGAGCCTGCACTCTAGAGCCCGCGAGCCACAAATACTGAGGCCACATGCCACAACTACTGAAGCCCGCGCACCTAGAGCCCGTGCTCGGCAACAAGAGAAGCCACCGCGGTGAGAAGCCCGCGCACCGCAACGAAGAGTAGCCCCCACGCACTACAACTAGAGAAAGCCCGTGCGCAGCAAGGAAGACCCAACACAGCCAAAAAAAAAAACATAAATACATAAAAGAGAAGGAGAAAGATAGGGCAGTAGGTCTAGGGTTGTGTGGCCCTGAGGGATATTTCCTTTGCTTTATTTTAGAAACCTGAGCAGTACTGATGTGAAGGATGGATCAAAGAGGAAAAGGCTGAAAACGAATGAGAAGAAAAAAGTCAATACGGGAAATTGCTAGGAAAAAAAAGTTGTGAGCCATAATCTGGATAGAAGTTCCACATTTATCCTAAAGCATGTTGCATGGTGACAGGAGACGTGTAGACAACTGGGAAATAATGCAGGTACTTTTTCTGATTTTACGGCATGAAGTCTTGCTTCTCTCAATATGAACATTCTATGGTTTCAGTGAAGAATAAGCCCAAGCTGTCTGCTGAGCGTAAGAGAGGTGGAGGCCTGGGGGATCTAGGAGGGAAGAGGAGGGGGGCGGGGGAAAGCAGCTTTGGAAAACAGGGAAGAGAGCTAAACAGGAAGGCAGAGATCGATTCTTTCCTGGTAGTTTCGGCTTCATTGTGCCAGTTCGTACTTTTAACTGACAAAAGATCATTTCCCTTGGGGTGACACAACTAAGCGATATTTACTTTCTGATTACATAGTTTGGAAGAAGGTGGCGGCTGCCAGTATGACAAACAATAGCAACAAAGAACAAACAGCAGAAGCCTCGAGCTAAAAAAAAGGCTTCTCACATCTCACGGATTTCAAAACTCGGAAATGCAATTAGCCTCAACAGAATCTTTTTTTATGATGCAGAAGACTCGAGGTTTTGTTGTTTGTTTTTTTTTTCAAGTGTTTCAAGGCTTCCATCCATTCATAGGGCTGAGAATTGATCAAATCAATCCCCGCATGAAGTGTTTCTTTAAGGAAAACTTCAAAGGGAAGAGGGGAGGTAAGAAGGCTCTGAGCCGGAAAAAGGAGAGGACGGGGGTAAGGTGAGAGATTGGCTTGTATTTCTACGCTTTCTTGAATAAGATCCCCTTGGCGTCCCCGGTGTTTATCTTTCCATCCATATTTCATATATGAGAACTCAAGATCTTCACCTAGAAATGCTGAGGATTTTGCAGAGCAAAACGTAATTTCCTTCAGCTCGTGGAAGAAAAGTTGAAAGTTTCTGAGGAAGTGAAGCGGAGACACAGTCCCGTTACATAGTTGTTAATCTGACACCCTCTGTTAAACTAAACTAAGAAATGATAAAATTCCCTCCACTGTGGAATTAGAGCATTTTTACTTCCCCTCACCTCCCAGTTTCATACAGTTGGCAATTACTGCGTTTCCAGGCAGTTCCTTCCTTGAAGCACTGGAAGAGGGATTAAGGCGACACTTCATTCCTCAAGCGACTATTCTGCTCTAGTCTGTAGCAGCCTCACTCTTGGTTTTTCCAATTCTACATGACCGTTGAAGGAACCAGAAAATAACCTTTAAATTCCAGTTACGTAAAATAATAAAATATTCAACCTCGAAGACCTTCTTAGATAATCCTCTTTGGAAGCTTAGGCTGATTTAATGATACGTTTTATAAAATAGTTTTTATCCCTTGAGGGCAGAGTACTTACTGAGAAATCAACACCATGTGGAGAGAAGGGCACGAAAAACCTGGGGGCAAGGTCCTCACAAGAGCACTGGTGTCAATGGATATGGCAGGAAGAACTAAGTTCCCTGATGAAACCTAGTTTGCTCCTGACATGTAGGGCTGTATGAGACCTTGGTTCAAATTAGGAAAACTTTCAAAGTAAGAGCTGTATTATTTCTGTATGGGCTACTGAGAGTAAAAAACTGAAAGAGAAAGAAGTTAAAAGTGCTTCAAATATTTTTTTTTTAATGCAAAAATATTTATATCCTCATGATGGGTCTGTGAAAGAGATGGTGTAGGGACGTACTTTTCCTTTTTATCCAACCTCAGTTCTCTAGATTCTAACAGGTAATAATAGCTAACTCTTTAAAATAGCTTGCTATTTCAAAATAAGAAATGCACCCCAATGTTCATAGCAGCGTTATTTACAATAGCCAAGATATGGAAGCAATTTAAGTGTCCATTGACAGATGAGTGGATAAAGAAGATATGCTACATATACACAATGGAATATTACTCAGCCATAAAAGGAAGAATGAAATAATGCCATTTGCAGTAACATGGATGGAATTGGAGGGCATTATGCTAAGTGAAATAAGTCAGACAGAGAAAGACCAATACTGTATGATATCACTTACATGTGGAATCTAAAAACTACAACAAACTAGTGATTATAACGAAAAAGAAGCAGACTCACAGATACAGAGAACAGACCAGTGGTTACCAGTGGGGACAGGGAAGGGGGGAGGGGCAATATAGGGGGAGGGGAGTACAAGGTACAAACTATTATGTAAAATAAGTTACAAGGATACATTGTACAATAGGGGGAATATAACCAATATTTTATAACGACAAGTGGAGTATAAACTTTAAAAATTGTGAATCCCTATATTGTACAGCTGTAATGTACATAATACTGTACATCAACTTCAATTAAAAAAACAAAATAAATGTTTAAAAAATAGCTTGCTATGTGCAATCCGGTTTTCCAAGCATTTTATGCACATCAACTTATTTAACCCTCACATCAACTGAATCAAGTGAGAAATGTTTTTATACCCATTTTAGAAACAGGAACTCTAAGACTCAGAGAAGAGAAATAACTTGCTCAAGGTCAAACAGGTAGCAAGAACTGGAACTAAAACTAGGCAGCCTGGCTCTAACGTCCGTGCCCTTAACTACTGCCTGTTTCCTTTCACAGTTGAGTTAATATATAATTTCTTGTGTTGCTATGGTCTAGGATATTTCCAATGTAGTTGCATTATATGGGACATTATATATAGTCCAACATTTTGTACTGGTAGAATAAACACTGTATGATCTTGATAAATTTTTAAGAAATCACTTTGCATTTACAATATAGGATAGCAATTTTACTCATTTCATGTTTGTTGTGACTAGTTAAGAACAGCTTAACATGGTATCTTATACATGGTAAGAACTCACTGTTATATAACTTTATTATTAATATAGTATCTTTTACTATTTTATTCTTATTGCTTGTATCATAATCATTTTATTACTTTTATTATTCCTAAACTATTTTGAAATTCTCAGCAACTGAAGACTATTATCTCCTTATCCTTATAATAAATACCGCCACCCCTTCCCACCATCTACCCTATCATCAACTTGATGCCTTGCTTTTTTCCTTTACTCTGTGTATCTGCTCATTATCTGCATTGATTTTGACAAGGACATTGTTGTCTTATTGGTCAGGTGGCTGCATGGCTTTTTGGCATCCTCATTCAATATTACAGTCTTCAGTTGTTATTATAGGAATACATATATAATTTCAATTATATATATATCAGATAAATAGATAGATAAGATATAGTTTCCCATTTTACGGAACATTTCACAAATGTTTAATTACCTCTACAGATTAGTAAGACAACCGCATAGGGAAATTCTCAGACCTCCCTGCCAAGAGGCTCTCAAACTATTAAAAGCACAGGCTCTGAATTTACCATTTAGCTCATGACAAGCTTTCCTGCATCTCTCCTGCTTGTTTGCACCACCTGCATCCTCTTCAGTGGCCAGTTCCTCACTCTCTCTCTGCACCAGCCTTCTTCTCGCTTCCACTGTCTCCTGTCAACCAGGACCCCACATTCAGCCCTTTAATGTCAACGTCGATCCCACCGATAACTCTTATCGATTAGTCTTTCCATTTAATCTTTTACAATTTTGTTTAGTCCTCTACTACTCTGTGTAACTACCATCCCGAGAGTACAAGTAACTATCAAACCCAGTGACCTTTTCAGAGTCCTCACTTGCCATAAACTATGTAGCTGTTAACACAGATCATTATTTTCTCTTCTTATGGACCCAGAGGACATGGACTCAAATTTTGTCTTTGCACCTTACTTAACTGTGAATCGGGGTTCTATAGAAGCACCTGTCTCAATGAATCACTGGAGGATTAAATCAGTACAGAAAACCCTTAGGGCCCGACATAAATATCACACAAGAACATGTTTTCTCCACCTCTTCTAAACTCTAAATAATTAGAATATCTATTTCTTAAAAAATAATTTAATCCATCCCTATATTATAGGTGTCGTACATGCCTTTTCTTAACTAATAAATCGTAAGCTCATTGAAAACAGATTTCTCTCTTCACCACTCATTTGCCTCAGGGGCTACACAGCATTCTGCACATACCAAATAAACATCTATTTTATCAATAATGGACAGGCAGATCGATAGTGGTATACTTTATAAGTTTTATTATATCTTTATTAGATGTACACAATATTAAGTTTATTTGCTACCTTCTATGGGTATTCTAAAAACTGAAAAAATGGTAGTAATACTGTTTGCTAAGCTTCCCTCAACTGAGTATTTATTATGAACCAATTTGCATATATTAATCCAATTTGTTCCCTCTGCTACCCTTTAGGAGGTTCTATCTGTGTCAACATATGAGGAACCGTGGTTCAAAGATGTAAAATGTCTTGCCCAAGAGAATGTATCTTGGAAAGTGGTGAGACCAGCAAGAGAACCTGAAGTATCTGACTTCCCCTCAGCCTAAACCCAACCCTGTCTAATTTTCATAACAAGACAGGGCTCAACCCTGTAGGAATGAAGGCCAGCAGGAGTTCCAATCATTCTCTTCCTTTTCTAAAAGCCCAGCGCACACACAGAAGATGCTCCCGTGTACTGCTTGTTTCTTTGTTTCATGAATATCAATTGTATCGCTCTAATTCACTAGCGAGAAAATTAAGAATGGGTACAACACCATATGCTTTTTCTGTATCCCCCTAACTCTACTGAAGGAAACAGTTACCCTATAAAGAGCTTCCTAGTTACTGAAGTAGTTAACAATCGTTTCCACTCAGCTTTTTAATTTTTGTCTTCAGAATTATTCAGTGCCTCTGATAACCAAGACTTAAACAACAAAAGTTTAAGTTCTCAGACTCTGACTTGTAATTAATGTAGGGAAAAAAAATGCCTATATGTGAGCCATGGACTTTATTTGTTATAGCAAGTCAGGGTGGTCACTACAAAGAAATATCGCTGTGTTTTTCCTCTTTTAATAAAAGCCTCAATTTTAGAAAAATGTTCAGTACAATGTACCAAAACAAATCAGCTTTTTTGCAATAAATGATTATATGTAAAATAAAATTAACAACTTGTCCTTAAATACTGGGCCAAAAAATTATGGAAAAAATAAAGCCCTTTTACTTTCTAGACCCTATTTATTTGTTTCTTCAACAGTCCTCTCCCCCAGATTTAACGTCCCATGGCAAGTCCTGTACCACATTCATTGCTCTGCTGTGCTGTCTTGACATTGCCTTGCAAAGAGAAACCCATCTGTAAATATTTATTAAGCAAACACTAATTACCTTGCTAAAGGCAATGATTGCGTATAAACGCTTATACTATGTATAACAAGGATCTACTTTCATTAACCCTTATCATATGCTGTTCAAGATACAAAGCATTTAATCCTCACCATAAATAACAACACAAGAATGGTATCATCAGCTCCATCTGACTTAGAGAAAACTGACCTGAGGGAGACCCATGACTCGCTAAATGTCCCAAAGTGCTACATGCTGGAACCAGCCTAATTACTAAAAGAGAACGAGACAATACGGAAATTCTGCTATTTCTCCTCAAATTAAGTTCAAGTGGATTCTCTTGCTGGGGAGACATACCACATTTAAGGAAAAAGAAAAGAAAAAACAAAAACTCACTCAAACCTGAGTGGGAGTCCTGACAATTTGGTCCTTTTATTACAAGAAGTCCCCTACATACAAACAAGTTCCGCTCCGAGAGTGCGTTCGTAAAGTCCAATTTGTTCGTAGGTACAACAAAGTTAGCCTAGGTACCCAACTAGTACAATAGGCTATATAGTACTGTACTATGATAGGTTTATAATACTTTTCACACAAATAATACTTAAAAAACAAGCAAAACATAAAATATTTTTAATCTTACAGTACCGTACCTTGAAGAGTACAGTAGTCCAATAGAACAGCTGGCATACTGGGGCTCGCATCGAGTGAACAGGCAAGAAATAAAGATACTGTACTACTGCACTCTACACAGTCCTGTACGGTAAAGTACACAAAAGCACAACCACTTGTACAGGATGCACGCAGGTGACAATGTACACCAGGCACGGGAGCTAACTCACGTGACTGGACATGTAAGTGCACGTTCGTATCTTTGAAAGTTTGAACTTGAAGGTTCATTATGTAGGGAACTTACTGTATAATAAAAAAGATCAAAATGACTGATAATAAATTCTCCTGACTGTGGCCTTCTAGACTTCAAGTACTGAAGTAACATTCCATTGAGGATTTGAGATCTTTAAGAAAATTCGAAATGAACCTCTTCTGCTCTCACTGAGGCACACCGTTCCCTGTAACAGAGAGATGGTAGCCACCACCACGGCCTCTGGCAGCCACAACTTCCTTGATAATATTACTGGATAACAATAACTTGCACTATTTATAATCTGTGCAACTCTCACAGGCTAAATCCTTATTGTGATTTTCACACTTCTAGAGACACATGCACTTGTCTTTCTCTCTCTCCATATTTCCTAGAATTAAATTAATAACATTTAAATGAGCTTCAAACTCAGCTGATGAACAGTTTTTTTGCAGAGTCAAAGCAATGGAAAAAGCAAGAAGTTACAAAAGTACAAAAAAAAATTGTAGAAAGTGAAACAGTTGGGTGGATTTATTTTTTCTTCATAAGTGAGACCATGTGTGTGGATGCATGTACATGTATATGTGTGTTGCTAAATAAGTATGTGAAATGAATACATTTAATTGGAGAATACTGCCAATCTGGCCCATATTTTTTCCCACTAAACTAGAAGTAGAAAAGTAGAAGAAAACTTTGATGTGATTTACCTTAAACCCTAGGTATATCTTTATTTCTTCACCCTCTTTCTGGCCACCATGTTGGAGTTGGTAGTAACAGACATTAACATATTAGTTGGGGATGGTGGGGTTCCTCACCAAATGTTTGACATTTCTGGATGCCCTGCCCCTTCTTTTCAACTTTAGATAAAACCAGTATAGATATTTTTGTGCCTGTCTAAATACGTATTCTCAGCGGCACAAACGTGTCTTATTTGTTCTTTTTGGTTATCTATTCAAGCATCACCACTACATTTTGAGCTAATTCAGGAATACTTAGCTCTGTGGGGTGATGGACAGAGGTCCTAAGAGAGCAAGTACCTCATTTATGAGTCTGTCTTCACCTTTGTTATGGTCTCCACATTTGCACCTTTGACTCTATAACAGCACTTTTGTAAACACATATGTAAAAATGAAGGAAGGAGAAGAAAAACGTGATCACGTCTGGTGGTTTTAAGAATCTGAAGTATCGCCTCATCATAAGCAAGCCAAGCAAATGAGAATGAGAGGCTGCTGGACCAAACACCTCCTGACCTGAGGATACACGCCACTTACACCAAGAGTTATTTGAACTCTTTTCCTCTCTTTCAGATTATCCTGGGTGCACCTTAGCTGACTTTCATTTGTATAAAATGTTCCAAGGAGAGATGCCATTGCAAACTTCCCTACAGGTTGTCATGGCGACTCCTGACAAAACTTCCACACACAAAACTCAATTATCTTCTCTACACACTAAAACAGCGAACTTTCTCACCCTTCTGCCTATATATTCCACCCTTGATTTGGTTTCTCTTATAGAAAAATAAAATGTAAAGGAGGTTAATTGATTCAGCACAGCTTGTTCAGAAATGAACAGAGAGGGAAAAAAAAAAAAAAACTATCTCATTTTTTAACAGACTGTGAACATAAGATACTGTTCCATGCTGCCTCCCACGGGGCAAGGTGGTGAACTAATCATGTCCAGACCCACTAGGTCACAGCCAATAATTAAGGCACTTGGTATGGGGGTCTGTGTGTTGCAATCCTGGAGTGTGTCAGGACGGATTTTCCATAAATTCAAGAAAAGGTCCTCCAGCACCCTAATTTAAAATCTATATCTTAGCTAATCAAGAACAGTATGGCTCAAACCAATACATCACTTCACACCTAGTGTGTTGACAATGTACCATCACCCTGAGTGCAGGAGGAGTGAAAACCTTACTTTTTTTTTTTTTTTCCTGTTTTTAGCTCTTCCAATATCTAAGATGTTTGCTGGAGAAGAAACACAGACACTCTTGCAGCCTTATGGTCAGGGTGACAAAGAAAAGCATGACAAGGTTTGCATAAACTTGGCTCCAAATATCTGACATCTTCACATCACGAGATAAGTTTAAAATGCCACAGAAAACAGTTCTTGCCAAAAAGATGAATTCTCCCTCTCACAGGTGTGGTGTTGATGGATGTTGGAAAAGTTGGACAAAGATGCTGAGGAGTCTCAGGAAAGTTCTGTTTTGTTTTGTTTTTTAAATAATGGAGGTTAGGCCCCACATCTGTCAAGTACAGTTTACTTGTGGATCTGATTAAAAGCAAAATATTACATCACAGTATTTTCCACAGCCAAGATGTGATCTCAGGACCTACCATGCAAGCTTGATTAGCCCTGTTTTATAAAGAGAAATTCTGAAGTACAAAGAAATAAGAAGGTTCTACAATTTAAAAGTGACTTGGGTGTCTAGTGTTGTCTTTTGCTTTATTTCATATGGTAAAAAAATCCAAGCCAAACAGAAGCTTCTAAAATCATTCTGAAAAATTCTGAAAACATGTGATTTAAAGTTCTGGGATTTCGATCCTTGTTTTCATTTCAAAAATTGCAAAACCCTCTTCATATTCTGAATATTATTGAATTATTATTCTCGCACTCGTACTGAGAATTGAGTTGCATCTCAACTTAGTTGCTGAACTACTTTACAGCTGCTTTAAAAAATAATGATCTCTTTAATGTATTTAAGAAAAGATTGTGTTTCGGGGTCCTTTTTAGTTACCTGTACTTGCATAAATGATTACAAAGAGAGGTATAATAATGCTGGATGCAGTAGTTTTGCTCTAAAATATTGCTTTGCTCTAACATCATCCTACAGCACAGCTTAATTAAGATCTAAATACGTAACTTCAATTCAATTGCAGCTGAAACCCGAGAAGAGCAGCCATTCAAAGTCTGAAAGAATGAAATTAGGAATTACTATACAATAACTCTACAGTAATCATTTCAGCTAAATATCGAATTCATCATCAACAGATGATTTTTAATACATGTATATATTTCTAAAACACATAAAGGAGATACCTAAATCATCCCAGTAACAACAAAAAAGCAACGAATATAACTCAACCGAAAATAACATGACAATTATGACTGATAATTTAATAACATCTCAACAGGAACTCTAAAATATTTTATAAAATCATTACTTTTATAAATTTTTCATAGAAATCTTAAAATTCTTAAGAGCTTAATATTTCTTTCTGCAACTTGATTCCAATCGTACAGAGTCCAAACCATAAAATTGGCCTCTTAATTATTCCATTATTATAACTATTTTTTTGCTCCTCATTGGTTGTGTGAGGGGGAAAAAACAAGCCTTTTAGGTGAACAATTTAGGAGTTTCTATTTCATATTTTTCCTGCATCATAGATGGGGCAAATATTTTAATATCATGGGAATTATTACACATATTACTTTTAGTGGGAAAGTACTATAAATACAAATGATTAACTTGTAATAGTATAGAAGACCTGAGAAAATATGTGTGAAATACTAAACATCATGACAATTAATACACACAGTGTCTATCCGTGTTTGTTTTCTCTTTTACCTCCCTTTAATTTTTCTCAGAATATACTAAAACCGTTTATACTGAGTAGTAGACACACAAACTATTAGTGATGTGCTCTGATAAGACACAAGTGAAGAGGATTTTTAAAGTATTAGCCATTCCATTATGTCGAATTTCCATGAAGTATTTTCCTGCAAGCCACTGCACATTAAACTGTTTAAAACAGTGAAGGTTTCCCACTCCTGGGACCACACTTAGAACCAGGACTGCCCTGTCCCACAGAATGGCTGCAAAACCAGACTCTTCCTCCGGCACGTGACTGGTTTTGACTCCTTCAGTGCTGACCACTGCCAACGATAAGCACGTTATCCCCTCCCATAGCATTTTACAACTTGGTGATAATATATAGTAAAAGATGGTTTTTGAAGGACAGTTAGCAATTAACCATGAAAACGTCTTTTTAAAAGAAAGTACTAAATTTAAATAACACATTACCCGATAGTCAAGTTATATGCTTCAATTGGAAACATGTATTTAGCTGACTTACTAACTTTGAAATGTAGACACATTAGCAAAATACTACATCACAGTATTAAGCATGCTTAATTCCTCATTGCAAGTCACTTTTTACTTGGTCAAGTGCATATATATATATATATATATACACACACACACCCACATATATATGCAGATATATATATATATGACTTAACTTACTATCCAATACCTGTATAATGATGTCAACATATCCTAATTTTCTTTCCAGTTAGATTTAATAATAGAATAAAACCAATGAAATCTTATCTTTTCCTGTTTTACAATGAATTCTATCTTTCAGTAAGTGATTTCTACCTTTTCAACTTTATTTTGTATCTGTGAGAAAGTATTAGTTTTAAGATCATTATTTAGGCAAAAAAATACTGAAGTATGCAACTAACATTCACTTTACAGCACATACTGCCTTTTGTTTATTCTTGGTTTTAAAACTGCTACCTAGGACTCTCAAGCTGGAATGCCACAAGATCCCCATCAGTCTCAGGTATTCACTCTTCAAGGTATGAAACTTTGAGAAACAGCCCCTTCTCTTGCTGCTCCATTCCTTTCACACCCACTGATTTTTCACCTGATATTAAATATCATTTGTACCACAAAAGAACCAGAAACAAGAAAACTGTTTTAGAGATTATAATAACAAGCCAGAGAGCTGGTTTGCCATACTTTATTTTTTTTATGCCATTGAACAAACAGATTTCTCATTAAGGGTCAAAATCAATAGAGCTGGTGGGAAAGTTGTAAATATATCATTAATAAGATTAATTAGTGTTTTATGTTAGCTATTCCAGCAAATAATCCAGATGGCTGTTAATTGAATTAGCAAAATTCAAGGGAAAATCATTTTGTTTTTGTCATTTTATCAATATTGGAATGGAAATCTTAACAATAGTAATTTTATTAATTAACTACTAATGTTAACAGAATCTCACCTTCTCTTAAGGGTTGGAGAAATAAATGATCTATACAGGGAAAAAAAGTTTCACATCCAAAGTATCCACCTTCTTTTTTTTATTGGAATGACAGAATATACTTCAAATCAAAGTTATACCCCTATTAGAAAGGATGACACAAGTCAACCGAAATGAAAGCATGTCAGCGCTTTCCTTCAGAATTCCAATCCACCAAAGCCCATAAGCAACTATTTATCTTTAAAGTTTAGAGACTGGTAAGGACTACTTGTCATAATGAAAAAGCAGACTACTTCCATGTATTTTACAACTAACCACTCACTGTGTAAAAAGAAATTCCACTTTATTAAGTATAAGAACGAATATTTAATTGCCATAAATAAATATTCCTGTTGTCCACAACTGGGCTACCTAAACGTCTTCTGTGTGTGAAAGGTACATAGTGTACATGGGTGATGACCCTTGAAATTAAGAACATTAATATTCCGAGGTGATGTACAGGACCAGCTGAAGAAGTGTTACATCCATATCATGAGGAAGGCTTCACTCTGTTGTTAAAAGTTTAATCGCAGAAGCTAGTTTATTAGTAAACAAAGAATTCAACAATATTGAATCTCATCAACATTTTGTGAAGGATATTTTGCTTTATTGTTAAGAATGATAGTTATTTTGATCCATGTTAAGATATGATGAACGATGCACGCACTAAGGGACTGCATATTATGTGTGTGTGTGTGTGTGTGTGTGTGTGTGTGTGTGTGTGTGTGTGTATCCACTACGTGGTGTTTTAGACATGAAGGTAAGCGTTTAGCAACAAACTTATCGCCAGACTGCGAAACTGAACGACCTCCTTAGTAACTGCCTGAAGACCTCCCCACCGCACCTTAGCAACAGCAAAGGAGAAAGAGACTTTACGTTTCCACAGGGCAAAAAGCTGTTGCTAAGCAAAAATTACAACCAAAAATATAGAAAACTGTAACTTGGTTTTTGGGAACCCCTTCACAAGTTTCACGATTTAACTGGCTCAATTCGCTTTAATACAGACACGCAAACTCAGTGAGAAGCAAACACAATTCCCTGAGACTGAACTTGTACCAAGCCCTCTCCCACATCGAACAAATAAGCACGGTTAGTTACTTTTCATGCACCTCAAGCCAAAAATCAACCTAAAGATCAACGGTGAGAGGTTATGTCTTCCTCCTGGCCTCTCATCCTTCTTTTCTAGTTTATTTGGCATTTCTCCCATGTCATTGATCGCGACCTTAAAACGGCTACTTGCTTAAACCCCAAAGTGTCTGGAGCCCTGTAACATCAGCTCTGCAAAGACTTGGGAGCGAACCCAAGGATGCCGCACACCTGCTAGCTGTGGCCGCGGCTGCAACCTCACCAGCCTCACCAGCCTCCTGGGATCTTTCCCAGGTAAGCGCGGCACTTACCTGCTGCTCTCCGGGCTCCGTCGATTTCACCAGGTGTTTATCCTTGTACAGAGACCAGAGACCGATACTGGGCAGGAAAATTACAGCCACCATGAATAACAAAGTCATCTGCAGAAATCTCTTCTGTTTCCTCTTCATCGCAAATGATCACAGAGAAGAAAAGTTAAAGGAGATGGTTCCCTGACCGCCTCTTGTGTTTAAAGCCAAAGTCCTTTCCTCTCCCCTGAGAAGCACCAGAAACTGAGGAGAAGCTAAAAACTTTTGCTGTGTGCTCAGCACCAAGGTGCACGATTCAGAGGGAGTTGGGCGTCTGCAGAAGCAACGCAGAGTTACTTTCCCCCCAGAAAACTATGACGAAGGCATCATCTATTGGCTCAGAAGTAAATGACTTGACTGGGGAAATCATTCAGCCTATCGACCTCCCACTAAAAGAGCAACGGAGTAAATATGATCGTTTCAGAGACTAATCATAAGTTATGAAAAGGTCAATAGCATGCCGGATACTGAAGAAAACGGGGGTTTGGAGGGCTGGGCTGGCGAGGAGCGGGTGAGCAGGAGATCTGCGTGGGAAGCGGCTCAGCCCGAGCAAGTGGCAGGAAGAAAATGGTCCGCTCTTGACACTGAACATCACCTTTTCCGTCTTCCCTGGACGTCTCCTCCTGCGCTCCCCCTGGGATAACCCACCTGAACTCAAGTTCAAGTCCCTCCGCGGCCAGCGCGCTGGCGGGCTCCCGGGGGTCCGGGCGGGGAAGTGGGGTCCGGGGCAGAAGTGCTGTTTGGAGCGAGGTCCACGAACTCCCGGGCGCTCACGCACGGTGCCGACCACCCTCGTCCCCGGGCAGCGGCTCGGCGCCCCGGGCGCCCCGGGGCGGGAGGCTCCGGAGGTCCGTGGAGTCCGGCCGGGAGGCGGCGGCGCCGCACCGTCTGTGCTCGCCCGGCGCCCGGGCTGCTGTCCTCCGCCAAGTGCGCGCCCTGCCCATCAATCGCTCCCTCTCCTCGGCGACGCTCTCACGCCCTGGCGCTCCCGTTACCATCCTCTCCCGGCGACGGAACGTGCCCCGAGGAGCATCGCCGCACCTGGAGGGCGATGCTCTCACGCTCCCCGTGCCGCGGAGGGAGGGTGGCGCCCGAGCTGAGCGGGCTCGCGGGGCGCGCGCGCGCGGAGGGCGAGGAGGCAGGGGCGCGCGCTGCTCCCGCCGCCGTAGCCTGGTCGCCTGCCTGCGCGGGGACGAGGCTGTGCTGGCCACGTGCGGGAGCCCGGGCCGAGTGGGGAGGGCAGTCCCCAGCTGCCAGCTCCTATATAAGCCCGCCGTGACGCCGGGAAGCGGAGGACGGCGACGCCGCCGCGGGACCGGGACTCCAGCCTCTCGTCTACGCGACCTCCTGTCTCCGCCGGGGCCGTTCGCGCGACCTCGGACCCGCGGGGAGGCCGGCGTCCCTGCTCGCCTCACCCCGAAGGCGCCAGGCCCGAGACGCAGGGGGACAGGGTGCTGGCTGCTCGCGGTGTTTCCGCGGGCTCCTCTGGGGTGCCGGCGGGCTCGGAGGCAAACCGAGCCCGGCGGTCCCGCCCGGGGGCTCCCCGGCCGCCCGGCCAGGTGCGCGTTGAACCGGGAGGAGGACGTAGACCGCGACGCGAGGCCGGGCGGAGGCTCGGGCTCTCTCGGGCAGCGGCTTACGAAGCGACACCGCGGAGCCCGGGCGGCTTACCTGGGTCTGCAAGCGCCCGGGCCGGGTGAGATCGGCGGTGCCACCCCGACCGCACGCCGCGCTCCTGCTCGCCGCGGGGCTGCCTGTCCCTCTGACCTCGCACACCCCTGCCACGGTCCGCGGGCCGAGTCGGGGTCGAGCTCCGTCTCGGGCAGGAGGGCCTCCATGCTCTCGCCAGCATCGGGATGGACCACCGCCCCGGACCGCACACGCACGAACCTGTGGCCGCGTCTCCAAGGGACCTGTGGGCCTGGCATGGAGCAGGGGGACTCCCGGGCTCCTGACACCGGGCGGAAGGGGGACCTGGAGGAGACGACAGACACGCACGCAGCGCGCGCTGTGTCCGCCTGTGCGGAACCGACAGCAAACGCCACGGTCATCTCTTTGTTACAACTAGATGTGATGCCCACATGCTTGGGGGGGATGAGAAGGTGGGTCCAGAACGGAATTTTCTCCCTCTCTCCTTTCCTGCATCTCCTCCCCTCCCTCTCCCTCTCACTTCTCTCTCCTGTCTCACTTGATAAAGACGTAGATGTATGTGGGTGTAAAGTTATGCTTTCAGCTCCTCACATTATAATTTTAAAGTGTATCTGAACAGTACCTATTGACTGACTGCATGAATAAAGCTTTGTCTGCAAATTTGTTTCCGTGAATTACCTGCATTTCAAAAGAATATATAAACACATTTAATAAATATGTCTGAATATGTCATTTACGTAAAGACCAGTTTCATTTTACACAAGTGCCACTTTGGAATCTGGAGAGCAAGGGATTTAATGCTTCACCACCACACACACACACACACACACACACACACTCCCTTTTATACCCTGCATTTTCTAACCTTTTTCTCTTTTAACAAGTGCAATTCTGAAGCATGGAACTATGAATTCTGGGAAGCAACATAGCAGGGAGAGGTTTGCTGGGATGATGGGTCCTGAAGGAAAAGATTTTGGAGGACTATTTAAGTATATTGGATATTTTCTGTCTTGGAGATAGAGTTATTAACAATTAAAAAGTAAAAGAACTCAAAAATGCCCTTGGACTTAGAAAATTTTAAATCCCTCACATTTTAAATAATATCAGTTGCTTTATACCAAAACCAAACAAGCACACAAACAAAAACACAAGTCCTGATCACAAACAGACACATCATGCTGGTTGCTAAATCCAGGATTCTGACTTGAATTGTGTTTCGTTAGTGTTACACTAGTAAACAGTCCCGCAAACAGTACCCACTCCCAGCACATGGTTACTTACAGTGAATGGGTATAACTGTTACTTCCCACAGGAAGTACATGAAGAACACATGGCAGAGACTGGAAGCAGAAAATTATTATGTTCACCCCTGCTTTTACAGTGTAGCTCTAGACAATCATTCCTCTACCCCTCATTTTATTTATTTGTTTAGTTAGTTAGTTATTACCTCTTTCATGATTCCACATGTAAATTTCTAACAGATGACAAGGCTTCTAACTAAAATTGATATTTTAGGTTTTACAAACAAAAAAAAACCCCTCTAAGTGACTTCTAATTCCTTTGTTCAGCTAATCCAGATTAAATACCAATATAAATATATATATAAAACTGACATATTCTTTTAAAATTGGTTATTAATATTGATTGAATCAAAATCCTTCTATCTTTAAAATTTGTCCTATAACCAGAGACCCCCTTTTTACCCCCATTTGCTCCTCCGTTCTGTTATGACTCAACTGGCAACCTCAGGGTATCAAAGTACCATGTGCCTAGCACTGTGTTAAAACCTACGGGGACACATGGAGAAAAAAAAATAAAGCAATAACTGGGACCTTGAATAACTTACAGTCTAGTTGATAATGTAACAGGAAGGCAACTGTAATGAAGTGCCGAAGCTCAGCTGTTTGCATTAACTTTCACTTGAGCCAGGTTTAAGCCTTACCTTGAAAAATGCAGGAGGCTATTGCTTTAGTTAAGCTCTGCTCTAAAATTTGGTGACTTAAAAGAAATATTTGACTATCTCTCAAGATTCCGTGCGCTTGAATAGGCTCAGCCAGGTGGTTCTGCTTTATGAGATGTGGCCTGGGGCTGGGGGCTGATGAGGTCAAAACATTGGGCCCAAATGGCGCTCCCACGTGCCCGGCACTTGACACTGACTGTCAGCTGAAGATCATTTGGGGCGGTCAGTAGTAACTGAACTTGAAAGAAAAACATTTGCTCATGATTTGGCCATATTAACAATTTTTGTCACATTTATTAGTTTAATGCTTTACATCTGAAAACGATAAGCCTGGTGAATGTCTCTTGTTTCATAAACCAAAGAAAGGTCATCAACAATCTCTGTGTTTTTACCTGAACACTATAGATTCACAAATAAGCATTTGTTAATAAATATAACAACGTGTTATAATAACGTTGTAAGAGAAGATTAAAAATAATTGATTTTAAGGTCCTACGATAGTACATTATCTACATTTTTAAGAGGTGATGTTGAAATTTATCAGTGAAACAATACCTAGTTTTACCTAGGGTCTTAATATGGTTTGAGTTTATTTAGATCTGAGTTTTTCCAAGCTTTTATCAGAAGGCACAGACTCTAGAGCATAATGGTAATGTGTCTAGAAATTGAGAAATATTCTGTTATTTTATCCAATAATGATATCTGCAATATAAAAATACTGAAATTTTTCCCTCTGAATAAACAATTAGGATACTTTGTTATTAGTATACCTTTGGCTAAGTTACCTCAGTTTTTTGGGAGAAAAAAAGATCCTCCAGTGAAAACTGGAAAGTGACTCTCTTAATAGTAATTATGATAAAAGTAAATTTAAATTATACTATTCATTTTGTGTGATTATTTTAAGACACATATTACGGGAATCTTCTTCAATTTATTTTTCTGGAATTTCAGCGTTTGCCACTACACAATAAAGAGAAATAAGGGTTAAGATAAATATTAAAATGCGATATTTCCCAGTCTCTATCATCACTGACATTCTTCACCAAAAACCCCTAGTCAATTTCTATATATATTCAAGTGCTGTTGGGCAGAGGGTATAGAGGTGAACATTCTCACAGAGTTTTCAGCACCAGAAAGGAGTTAAAAAGTGTTTGCAATTAAGTGTGGTACAAATTAAAAAGTGACAAATGCTAAAAGAAAAAGCAAAAGGAGTTTATTTCTTCTGGGCCTAAATATTTTCAAACTACACAAGTTCTTTACTTTACAGTATTTAAAGTCTTAGTCATCAAATTTACCTCTAAATATACTTCTTCCTCTGCCAACAGAATATACCTTTACTCAAATATATTTTCTTTCCCTACACATTTAATTACCAAATATTTATTTAGCATTTACTATAATGCAGACATTTATACCAGCATTTCTGAAGCATTATGTCATTTAATCTTATTAATTATTCTATTCTGTAGGTTCTATTACTGTCTCTACTTAATAGCTTAGAAAACTAAGGCAAAAAGATGGTAAGGATCTTGCCCAGTAAGTGGGAGGGCAGGGATTTAAACCCAGGTATTTTGCTCCAGATTCCAAGATCTTAACCAGTATACCATATTTACCTTGTTTTCCTGACCAAAAAAATGTTATTTCTTTCTTTCCCTCTTCCTTCCTTCCTTCCTTCCTTCCTTCCTTCCTTCCTCTCTCTCTCTTGTTTATTCTACTTTTACTTCTGTGGAAGATTAGAGGAGCTAAACAAAAACACCGAGTTTGGAAGGAATGATTGTCTAGTTTTATAACCTTGAAGCTGCTTTGTTCATGTTTTTTGGGGGACTATAAAAAAGAAGGTTGTGCGGAAAGTAAAATTACATAATCAACTATTCTTTTATACTTTACATGTTACATAAATGTAACTATATTTTTAGTTTGTGTGCCTATAATTTTATACAGGTCACATATCAGATTTCTACCTCAGATTTGACCTTTATCTTCTCGTACACAATATGTGTGCCTTGCACCTTTTTAAAAAGAGTATTTAACCCATATTATGTCTTTAAAATATTTGTGCTGAATAAATGAACAACATCTATTTATTTCAGTGAAAAGTCTAAATTATGTTTGGAATGATGAAGTCAAGTGGTAATAAAGTTAATATTAAATTTGAAGGAAAGATTTTTCATAATAGCTCAAGACAAAATATCATCAATGAAAATTTTAAAAAGATACAATTAATGTAAGTGAAGCCAGTGAAACATGCTTAAGGAGCCACTGAATGGTATTTGCCACGTTCCAGTTTTCTTTCTTTTTTGAGAAAGAGAAAATAAAGAAGGTCATACACATATTATATATTGAATATAAGTTAATTTTTTATGACACAAAATTTGTGGATATGAAATGAATTTAATATTTTTAAACATTATTACCTTTCGAGGTATACAAATATCAATTTACAGACATATACTGAATACTTGAAATGACAAACATCTCTGCCTTCAGACAATCGACAGCAGAAGCAAGTCAAGTGTAGAGGCTGATGACTAAAAATTAAGACATGGAGAAAAGTAAGGCAGGGGAAAGGAGTTGGGAATGCCAGGAGGTGGGGTGAGATACAATGTCAAATAAAGCATACGGAAAAGTCCCTGCTGAGTGAGTAACATTTGGACAAATATTGAAGGAAGCAAGGACGTGAACTTTGGGTATCACAGGAGATGGAATTCCAGGTAGGGGAACAGCAAGCCCATTGGTGGGAGTTTGGGATGTTTGAGAACAGCAAGGAAGGCAGTGCACCTGGAACAGCCTGCAGAAAGGGAGGGGATGGAGCTTGAGGAGTGAATTGGGGACCAGAGCGGATATTACGATCTAGTCAGAGAATTAAATCTATAGCAGAATGTTGGCTTTTAGTCTGAGGTGGAAAGTCACGGAAGGGACTAGAGTAGAGATTAACATGAGCTGACTCACTTTCTAACAAGACCATCCGAGTTGCTGCAATAGATGGTACAGTAGATAGGAGGAACAGACTAGTTGCTGCAATCCAATGGGGGTGTCTGGTTTCAGGACAAGAGCAGCGGAGATGATGAAACGTACTTAGACTTGGAATATTCTCACTATAAAACTGCGCTGAATAGGCATTGGAACTAACATGGAGTGTGGGGGGCGGGGGGAAGAGAGCGCAAGAAACTCCAAGTTATTGGTCCAAGCTCTTGCAGAACTGGGTCTATCTTTTACTGAGATAGGAAGACCCTGAGAGAAACAGGTATTTGGTTGGACTTAATGAACTGACATGGCTAATGGCAGAAATGGTGAACAGATGTTTGGATATAAGACTTGGAACTTGACTGGGGCAGAGGGGTGTGGAATCTAAGTTGTACACATAAATCTGGAAGTCCTGAGAGTATTTAAGGCCATAAAATGTTACGAGGTTATCAAGAGAGTGAATGCAGGCAGATAATAGAACAAAGGTGTTCCAACAATAAAAGCTTGGGGAGATTAAGAGAAACCAGCAAAAGACCTTGGGAGATAGTGTTCAGTTCGGTTTGAGAGAAACCAAGAAAGCCAAATGAAGAAACTGTTTCAAAGAGGAGGCAGCGGTCCTCTCCACCAAATGAAACTGATGAGCCAAAAAAAGATGAAGTTGCAAAAACCATCACTGGATTTAGCAGTTGTCGAATTTCCTGATCCCGTGAGGAGGTAGCAAAGGTAGCAGAATCAGGTGCAGCCCAAAGCAGCAGTTTAGACACAAGAAAAGATGAGTCTGCAGAACGTCTCAAAAGAAAGCTTTAATTAATGTAATTACATTAATCATTTAATGACCAGAGGAAGGAAGGTATTTAATTTTGTGCTCTGCAAGTATATTTATCTTAAAGTAATTATCGAAAGAAAAATGAAAAGATTCCAAACACCACTAGTTTACGAGAATTTAAATTATTTTCTTCCTTATTGTAAGACACGATGGATCTTAAAGTCACTGCATACAAGCCTCTCAAGCTTTTAATGGGAACATTAAAAAAAAGTCAGTGGGTCAGCCATCCTTGCCTCTGAACCTGTCTGACCACCTTGAGGGTTGACAGTAGCCACTCATTACTCTGTCCAACACATTGTATACTCGTCCCAAAACTTGTGCTGGGCCATCTTTATATCAACCAAACAAATCTAAGTCTTGCAAGATTTCAGGTCTCTTGCATTCCTGCCCCCTTATCCTCTAGAAGTCTTTGAGGATCTAATTTAACTGGATACACACACACACACACTCACAACCATATAATAACATTGTTTCTTAACATTGTCTCTAAAAGTCTTAATGTCTTATCATTGTCTCTAAAAGAGACGGCTATTATTGCAAATACACAGATATACTGAAGTACTGGTGAGGATTGATCGAGAGAAAGAGAGAGAGAGAGAGAGAGAGAGAGAGAGAGACAGTAATCAGGGACAATGCAAATCCACATGCAACGTATCTTTAACTCCTTTATATCTTTTATAAAATCATCACTGCATATCACTGTCTAATTCTATTCAGGAGCCACTCTTCATTTTTCCCTATTTATTATATGATTCTGTCTGAACATTTCAGTTCTGATTATATCTACCATGTATCCAAAAAAAAAAAAAAATCAAAGTAAAGGAGAGCTCATGTTAATTAGGTCTGATAAGTTTCTGAGTTACATCAATAATTCTGGTACCCTAAATTATTTGTAACCACACCAGTTGAGATCTGTGATTTCACCTCTAGTGAATGTATCTTCGAGATCCCCTTTGGAGAAGCTCTAAGAGATATTTTGGCGGTAGTGAAAAGAACGAAGAGGACAAAACAATCTGTGTTCAAACCCCACTTGCATTATTCACCGTCTGAATAACCAGGAAAGACTTTTTTTTTTTTTTTTTTTTTCTTTTTTGCAGTATGCGGGCCTCTCACTGTTGTGGCCTCTCCCGTTGCGGAGCACAGGCTCCAGATGCGAGGGCTCAGCGGCCATGGCTCACGGGCCCAGCCGCTCCGCGGCATGTGGGATCTTCCCGGACCGGGGCACGAACCCGTGTCCCCTGCATCGGCAGGCGGACTCTCAACCACTGCGCCACCAGGGAAGCCCAGGAAAGACTTTTAAACATCTTGAGTGCCATCTTACAAAACTGTGGAATCAGAAATTTCTAGTATTTCAAGGGTTATTGTGACGATCAAAACAGATGAAGATGTTTTCTGAAATGTTAGGAATTTGCCTAATATAAAGTTTCATTTACATAGGGAAAACAGAATCAACATAAGCATACACAGAATGGGATCTCATTCATTAGTTAATCTCTTATCATGATGTTTCTCTTTTCTTAGTAAATCACAGAAAGAACTGCATTTAATTCAACAGTCTACTCCCCAAGATAGAGAAGAGGAATTCTCCCAAATCAAATCTGTTGGTGATATTTGATTCAGGCTGAACTTCACAGTATTATGATCAAAGCAAAGAACTCTTGTAGAGCACTGCTAAGCAGTTCATGATGAAAGTTTTAGTAATAACACTGTATTATACTATCAATAATCCTGTTTGTTAAGTGCTCTTTATGTGTGAGGCACACTGTACAGCATATTTTACATTTATTATCTAATTTAATCCTAACAAAACCTTTGTTTTATCTACACTTTTAGTAAGAATTATTCTCATTTTAAAGATAAGGTAACCAAAGCACAGAAAGGTAAGGGAAATTACAAAAAGTCACTCAACTAATACGTGACAGATCTAGGAACTGAATAAGTGTCTCTGATTCGAACATCTGAGCTCACTATATTAAAACAAAAGCACGAGTATTTTACTGAAATTAATTGATTTTTAACTTTTGGTAAAATAGACATAATTCTGATTAAATTAAAAATCTAGGCTATATTCTTTTTCTAAATAATATTTTCTTTCTACAATATTATGAGGTAAGCTTTCAAATTAATGTTTCCCATTCCTTAGTGAAAACTTCAAAAGTAGTTTCAGGAAAGAAACTTGGACATTGTATTAAACAGGGATCATAAATGTTTATATCTGTCAATCAAATAGATAGAAGGATAGATAGATAGGTAGATAGATAGAATTTTTGATAATGGAGGTTTTAAGAACTACTGGTGGGCTTCCCTGGTGGCGCAGTGGTTGAGAATCCACCTGCTGATGCAGGGGACGCGGGTTCGTGCCCGGTCCAGGAAGATCCCACATGCCGCGGAGCGGCTGGGCCCGTGAACCATGGCCACTGAGCCTGCGCGTCCGGAGCCTGTGCTCCGCAACGGAAGAGGCCACAACAGTGAGAGGCCTGCGTACTGCAAAAAAAAAAAAAAAAGAGAAAGAACTACTGTTTTTTTCTCGAGGGCTTCATTGGGAATTGCTTGCAAGAATTCAAAACTGGATTTGTCTGTTGCAATTCCATGAAGAATACCAAAATAGCAGCATTATGTCATAAAACTGCTAAGGACGAGGCTGCAAGTAAATGCTAAAAACTGTACTCTCTGTACCCCGAGACATGCCCCCTGTATACCTTGTCATGAGCTGAACTCATCAAGCTAAAATAAGAACATTTTTCATTAATCAGTTTTCTCTAATACCTAAACTTTAAACAAATTTATTTTGTTATCAAATATCCACCCTTTCATCTCATGTAAAGAAACGGAAATACTTATTTAAAAACATTACCTTTGTATGTATGTATGCTTGAATGCAAACATTTGTACAATTTTAACACTGCAGGTCCAAATTCTCTTCGGTACTTGAAAATAGGATGTATTTCCCAAACAGTGGCACTTTTCTATCCCGCTCATCCAAGGAAACAAAGCCAAGAAAATACGTCATCCCTAACATGCCATAAATGCTCAATACCTAGTTTTTGAACGAATGAACATATAAATGAATGTGTATCTGAATATTATCGTTGCCTGTGGAGAATTATTAGATTTCTATAATCTGTGTCAGAAGTATCCTCAAATATGTCTTACCCAAAATAGGATCCTGCAGCTTGCACCACAACTATGTACTCAAAGAGCTTGTCAGAGTTTTGCTAAAAGACTTATAATATCAGAATGACTTACCTCCCCTATACCAACCCCATCCCATACAACTCAGCCGCAAAACTGTTCCCTGTATTGAAATAAAATCTGTCTCCCTGGACATTGGTCCTGGTTCTATGCCTAGTGCCCAACCAGTGTCCGTCCAATTGCTTTTCCACATGACAGCATTTTCCATATCTGATGATGTTCTGTTTAGTAAAGATCATCCACAGAGCCTACATAACGTATTTGATAACATTTTCAGTATCTTTTAATTTGATTGAGAGTCAATTAATTCGCTTATTTTTATAACTATATCAAAATAATTTTTGTAGAGTAGATAAATGTGTCCTCATATTAAAGATCATAATATGTGATCTTTAATCAGGTGGATGCATTGGGACAGACAGCTCTAGATAGGAGACATCTGGATGGACCAATGGGTGGAAGAAAATGTGACTATATCTGTATAGCACATCAATGCCCATCGGAAAGCATCCACTAGGGCACAGCTACCATACAAGTAGATCAAAAAACCTGACCAGCTGATGTCAGTCACCAAGTCTGGTGATGCCAGCATTGGCATAATGATGAATGAAGTAACTATGGTGCAGGGATGGCGTCTATGCATGAGCTCAACTGCCTCAACTTCCTCTCGGTCATGTTGAACTAGCTCCCGTCACTGCCAGACGTCCAACCCACCAGCAGCAAGGACTGAGGAGTAAGTTTATTACGTTGGAATCCATCCCCCCTGAAAGGAGCAGCAGTTCATTGTGACTGGAGTCAATCCAAATATGAGTTTGCCTTTCGTGCCTTTAGCAGCTCAACCAGCACTTCTATCCAAGGGTTTACAGGGCGGCCACACTAAGTATTTAGTCTATCCACATATCATCCCACATAGCATCCCGTTGGTGCTAGAGATCCACCTTAAACAGAAGGAGAGTGGCAATGACTGCATGACCACGTGGTCCACCTAGCCTGTTACCTACCGCACCATCTAAAAGCAACTAGCCTAGGAGAGCAATGGGAACAACCTCTTAGAGACAAATTTGAGGGGTACCACCTTGGAGATGATACACAGTGGGTTCTGTACAGGTTATTAAAGTAATTAGAGCGCACGAATCTGGAAAACAAGGTGAAAATAGGAGTGGTGCACTGAGGAATGTGTGATTCCTTATTCCTGCACCTCTAGTCTTGGCAGGTCTAGAAGTCCTGCTTCTCGGAAGAAAAAGTTCCCACCAGAGCATACGTGAACATCCGCCGACACCCGAAGCTGTTGCTGCTGTTCACTCACTTTGTGCTTCTTGGGGTCAGAAGCCAGCAGCCAAGGAAGGGAGTAACTATAGCCTTCAGATAATTGACGCTGTGATCATGAGACGCAGGAAAACGCATCGGACGCCCTGATGACCCACAGGAGCTTTTCTTCATGCTCCTCTGTCCAGTCACGACGATGAATGGAAAAGGGCACCAGCCATAGGCTGAGAAGGGCACCTTGACCAGGCCTCAGACCCCTCGCAGGGTCTAGCAGAGGTGCTAACCAGGAGTGAGGGGAGTCCAGAACAGGTAGTTAAGGAGGTAGCGTCAAGGGCTAAGTTATGGCCTCTAGACCAGAAGCATAGTGGGGCTTGGTTTGTCCCACTAACCTTCCTCTTCTAAGCTTCTCCTGGAGGATGGACCAGCCTACACGTGGGCAAGGTGTTTGCAGGTGGGTGAACTCTCTGGTGGGAGCAGTAGGTGGGCTGCAGTGGATTCCAGGGTAGGCCTCCCACATCCGACCTCGGACTGAAACTCGTTTCTTAGCTAATTCCCTCTCTAGGCAGTGCCCTTGGCTGAAGGAGGCCATCGTATGCAAGATTACACACCCCCATCCACACCACCACTGCCCTGGGGGGGCAGCCTGCAAACTAGCATTGAAAGAATACAAAGGCTCGGCTGCCCTTCCTCAACGGGACAGCTCGGAAGAACAGTCCCACTTCAGAGCTGCTCTCTGATTTCAGAATCAGCTGAAACCTCTGCTTCAGCTTCATCGGATTTCAACTTCATTCTCTGCCCAGCCTCCCTCCCTCTTCCCTTATTAATGCAGTTTCCTATAACATTTCCTGTTAAACCTCCCGTGTGCAAGATGCAGTGTCCAAATCTGCTTCTAACCGTGATAACTCACAATGCGTAGCATCATTTACTCTGTATTCTTCTGTTATATTCTACAGCAGCTGAGGTATTTTCTTCCGATTACAAGCATATATATTAAGTAGTATGATGAAACCACTTTGAAGACATGTTCTAAAAATGACTTAAGGACTTTTTATGGTCCCTGTTTAATTAATATTGGTAACGTACATTGTAGAAAGGATTACTTGGGGAGGAACAAAAACAATATATTCAACAGCTATAATGACGGCTTTTAATGTCAAAACATTGAAATAAAATCCCCTTAATGTTAAGTCTGTAGTATTAAAATCTCATATATTACCATTAAATCAGCAGTTAAATGATTGGCCTTTTCCCCAATATTCATTTGGATAATCTGGCAAAAGGTAAGCCAGGAAAGGACAGTCTTAATGGTTAAAATAAAAGTGTGCATTCAGATTCACAATAGGTGGAAGTAACATCAAACAGAAAATAATAATATCCTGACTTCCTGACTTTAGGTTTCCAGGTAACTTGACTTTTACTTGCTAAGACCTACCTTGTCAAGATAATGGCCCACTGTCTGTCACTCATCTATCATGTTACAGGGTGGACTTAAGGAAACTGACAGTTTCCATGAATAATAATCACGCATCCAAAGATGTCTAGAGAAAAGGGCTTTTTACTGATGTAAAAGGGACAAGAGTGTTTTACCTTTTCCCCTTGTGGCCCTCATACCAGGTGCAGTGTAGAGGCTGTGTCTACCTCAACTTCCTTCCTCACTACCTCAGAATGAGTTTCAGGAGCCCTCATGTGAAATTCTGGGATAGAATTTAGATTTTACTATTTCCTCGAAAAAATTCCAAACATTGACTAAATACAAAAAGATGTACTTGTGTATAGCAATAATTTATTGTTATAATTATTATTAATTGACAGCATTTTCAGTTCATCTTCAGTTTTCCTAAAATAGCTGTACATTCATTTCAAAATACCCTGCATAAAGGAAAAGCCCTATTTATAAAATCCTCCTCCATTTCTCAAGTCTATCAAGAGCCCTATAGGTAAGGTAGGATAGTCATAAGTGATCCATTTATTTGAATAACTAGAGATATCTATCTATTTCAACTAAAAGGATCATTCTTTCATTCATTTTTCGTATAATTCTTAAGCTTCTACTATGTGTAAGCCAGTCTTTTACTGTGTAAGCCAAGGTTCATACAGTAGTAAACAAAAGAATATTCATGGATTTTACATTCTAGTGTGGGGAGAGAAAATAAATAAAACAACTAAATTAAAAAAAAAAGGATGTAACTAGAGATTATCATAATAAGTGAAGTAAGTCAGAAAGACAAAGACAAGTACCATATGATGTGACTTATATGTGGAATCTAAAATATGACTCAAATGAACCTATCTATGAAACAGAAACAAAATCAGGGACATAGAGAACAGACCGGTGGTTGCCATGGGGGAGGAGGGTGGGAGAGGATAGGAGTGGGAGTTTGGGACTAGCAGATGCAGACTATTATATATAGATGGATAAACAACAAGGTCCTACTGTAGAGCACAGGGAACTCTATTCATCACCCTGTGGTAAACCACAATGGAAAAGAATATGAAGAAGAACGTATATATATGTATAACTGAGTCCCTGTGCTGTACAGCAGAAGTTAACACAACACTGTAATTCAACTATACTTCAAGAAAAAATAAATTTTAAAAAGTGGGCAGAGGGCTTCCCTGGTGGCGCAGTGGTTGAGAGTCCGCCTGCCGATGCAGGGGACACGGGTTCGTGCCCCGGTCCGGGAAGATCCCACATGCCGCGGAGCGGCTGGGCCCGTGAGTCATGGCCGCTGAGCCTGCGCGTCCGGAGCCTGTGCTCCGCAACGGGAGAGGCCACAGCAGTGAGAGGCCCGCGTACCACAAAAAAAAAAAAAAAAAAAAAAAAAAAGTGGGCAGAAAATCTGAATAGACATTTTTCCAAAGAGGAAATGCAGATGGCCAACAGGCACATGAAAAGATGCTCCGCATCACTAATCATGAGGGAAATGCAAATCAAACCACAATGAGATGTCACCTGACACCTGTCAGATGGCCATCATCAAAAAGAACACAAATAAACGCTGGCAAGGATGTAGAGAAAAGGCAGCCCTTGTGCACTGTTGGTGGGAAGGTAAATTGGGGCAGCCACTGTGGAAAACAGTATGGAGGCTTCTCCAAAAACTGAAAATAGAACTACTATATGACCCATCCATTTCTGGGTATATATCCAAAAAAATTTGAAACAATTCTGATACAAACACTAATTTGAAACAATACATGCACCCCTAGGTTCATAGCAGCATTATTTACAATTGCCAAGACATGGAAGCAACCTGTGTCCATCAACAGATGAATGGATAAAGAAGATATATCCATGACATGTGTGTGTATATGTACACACATATACAATGGAACGCTACTCAGACATAAAAAATGAAATTTTGCCATTTTCAGCAACATGGATGGACTTGGAGGGCACTATGCTAAGTGAAATAAGTCAGACAGAGAAAGACAAATACTGTGTGATATAATTTATATGTGAAATCTAAAAAATACAACAAACTAGTTTAAAAATTGTGAATCACTATAGTGTATACCTGTAACTTATATCGTATTAACTGTATATGAACCATACTTCAATAAAAAAACACAATATATAGTAAACTACATGGTATAATAAAAGGTGACTAGTACAGTAGAGGACCAAATACAGGAGGGAACGGGGAAGGGAAGGCTGGGGCAGTGTGTTTAGAAGCTGAGTGACAGGCAAGGCCTCACTGAGAAGATGGTAACTAGGCAGCCTGGAAGGAGGAAAGGTCAACAGGAACATACGTTGGGAAGAGCACCTCAAGCAAAGGGCACAGCAAATGCAAATGCCTTGAGGTGGGATGATGCCTGATATGTTACCTAGAAATAATATTGTAACTACTCTTCCATTAGACAAGCTATTCCTTCCTTCTCCCACAAATATTGATGCTTTATTTTTAATTACTTAATTGTTTTCAGTTAATTAGTAACTGGCAGGAAGTAGAATAATTGACAATTGTTTTCGCTGGTGAAGAGCAATTTCTAGCTATGGATGTGTATACACATATACACATTTATACATACATTTATACACATATATCATTTACTTTATATATTTATGTACACACATATATGCATATCTGTATATGTAAACACCTGCTCTTATCTACATGGTGGTGGGAAATATTGTGTGAATCGCACTTTTCTTGATTTTCTTCTCCAAGCGGTGGAGAGCCAAGACCTCTGAAAGTGTTGTAAAGATAGACAAGGACGACAGTAGTAGCATACATTTTTAAAGAGCTTGCTATGTGTTTCTCTAAATGATTTACACGTATCTACGCAGCTTTTTGACAAGCCTGGTGCCCTCATTTTGATGACAGGAAACTCAGTCATAGGAATGTTAAGCTTGTACTAAATAATGCAGGAAGTCACACACAAATCTAGTAATTGACACAGCTGAGAAAATAGTGTTTTTGTCCATTTGCCTGAGTCATGCATATCATTCTTTCAAATCATAAACTATTTTCTCTGAGTAGACACATCCACACATGTTCGTGTACTATTTGAGAATATTGAGAGGATAGGTTCTCCTCTGTTGGGACTGATCTAAGATCCACTGTGGAAGGGCTGCAGGTCCCCATTGCTACCCGTGGGGCAGACATCACTAATCAATCACTGCACTCTTGCCAGGTCATTCTGGAAACAGTTGACTTCCACACAGCGCTCCAGGTAAGCCTGACTGCAGATTGAAGTTGGCCGTTTATATGGGACCTATTTGCCATCCTGCAAGTAGGCCATAGTGAGCCACCTAAAAGCATCTAAGAAGGAATTGACACATACGATGCTGTATTTTGGAGAATTTCTTTGTCAGCATATGGAGCACGGCTTGCCTTGTGAAAACTGAAAATAAGGATGCCAATCCAGAGGCTATTGAATAATTCAGTTATAACATAAGGATTCCCTAGGGTAAGATGTTAGCACGGGGAATGGGAAAGAGGGGTCAGAGGAAGGACAGATTGTAAAGGAGAGGCTGAGGTTTGGTAACAACTGGGTGTATGGAGGGAGAGGTGTTGAGTGAAAAACATCCTTGCCTTATCCTTCCAGCTGATCCTCAGCTCTGTACGTGGGTACAACAGTCCCACACCGCAGCTCACTCAGTTTCATCTTTAGGGAGAAGGGATTCAACAAACAAAAATCATTCCTGGACTTCCCTGGTGGCGCAGTAGTTAAGAATCTACCTGCCAATGCAGGGAACATGGGTTTGAGCCCTGGTCCGAGAAGGTCCCACATTCTGCAGAGTAACTAAGCCCGTGCGCCACAACTACTGAGCTTGTGCTCTAGAGCCCGCGAGCCACAACTACTGAGCCTGCGCTCTAGAGCCTGCGAGCCACAACTACTGAGCCTGCGCACCTAGAGCCCGTGCTCCACAACAAGAGAAGCCACCGCAATGAAAAGCCCGCGCACTGCAACGAAGAGGAGCCGCTGCTCGCAGCAACTAGAGAAAGCCCGCGTGCAACAAGGAAGACCCAACGCAGCCAAAGATAAATAAATTAATTAATTAAAAAAAAACAATCCTGTACTAAAAGCACTACTTATAATGGGAAAATTAATTCCTACTGTCTGGGTAAGAAGCTCTTTGCATTTTATTTTTCGAGTCTGGCCTGATGGACAAGCAGTTGTCAGAAGGACAGATACAGCGCTAGTACCAGGGTTTCAAAAGCACGCATTAAAAAGAGGGCAAAGTAAACAGGCAAGTCAGTCTGTAGATAGCGCCCTTTTCTCTGGCTAAATAAATACACGCATTCTGAAATTAAAAAGAAAAACATTTCTTTATGTCCCTCAACATTAAATCAATACTCTCACTAATAACTTTGCAAAACAGAATTATTAGTCAGTTTTTTAATTCAACCATTAGTACACTTCAGCTCTCATTTGTCCAGCACATACTAAATAAGCTGTCAGGTGTGTATCAAGAAAAAGGGGGGAAAAAACCTAAATATTATTTTTTATAGTTCCAGGAACAATTTTTTATAGTTCCAGGAACAATTCATGGAGATACATCTTGGCTCAAACGCAGTAGAATCAGTTGATCTCAGTTGAACTGAATACGCTACGTGGTAAAAATCACTGGCACCATGTTTTCTGATCACCACATCAGAATTTTGTGCTGCTTCAGAACGGAAAGGACAGTCTGGAAGTGGTGATTTGGAAATAAGATATGGAATTTTTATGTTTCTTTTTTTAAACATGAATTATTTCAGACTTACAAAATATAAATTAATTCATTAATCTTAGAAACACCTGTCTCACCAGCACGTGTGTTAGTAACGGAGTTATCAATACTGTCAAAACCCTCTATCTTACACGCTATTTCTGAAGTTGCTCAGCATAATGGACCAACATATATTTTTGAAATGGGCAGAGCCCATGAAACATTAAGATGCAGGTTCTGTTGTAATTATAATTATAAAAATACTTACAATTCTGCCCTTGCCACATAACACATTACTAGTACGCAAATTTACAGGGCTGAATTACTTATTAACTGGAGCTATGTGGAAACAATACTCATATTGATTGCAAGTACTGTGGATGTAAACAATGCATCTTGTTATTTATTTAGCGAACATATTTTGTCCACGTTGAATGTCTGAAGGTGACAATGACGATGATAATGTTGGTGATCATTGCTTGCTCTGATGAATAATTAACCCTCCTTGGGTTTCTCACTTAAATTCAACAATATTTACTGAGTGTCTTTTATGAGTCACATACTGATAGATGCAGAAAAATACAAATCATAGAAAGAATAGCAGCAAACACCAATTTGCATTCACTTCAGTGCATTCACTCTGCACGTCACTGGGCCAGCCACTATACTTAGATTTTACATACATCCACTTATTTAACTTTACACAAAACCCCGGTTACGGCTGAGGCAGGTGTCACATATCTGGCTAAACGTCTCAGAGCTAGTAAGGACAAGAGCCAGAACTCAAACACCAGTCAGATAGCTAGTTAAATAAACTACCGTTCTTTTCTTTATAGGAGGTAAGAGTAGAACGTATACAAAAAATTAGAATCTCTTCTCGTATGTTTGCTTTTGAAATAAAAATCTAAAGAGTCATTAACTTCCAAACAGTACACTTTTGAAGAGACACGTGCTTGTATTGATGTGATTTTTGTATTGTTATAAAGAGTTCACTCCATATATAGTGGGGAGAGAAGACTTTTATAAATTCAGCCGTTCTTTCTGATTGGATTCACACCATTTGAGACATCAGTTCTGAAGCCTGCAGTTACTTATCTCAGCTCCATGGTGGAGCCCAAAGCATGATCTTCACACTTTCCCTTGAATTGAAAGAGGCGTCTGTATAAATCTCGACACTTTACACTGAATTACAATAGTTGTTATATCATAAAATATGTTTACAAATAATGTATTCCTCCTGCAAATCTGTTGGTAATAGAGTAACAATTCAAAGGATCACGATTTGATTCACCATTTGGCTACATTATTGATGCCATCAGTTTATGCTGCAAAGAACTCAGCCTGGGAAGTGGTGTAGATAAGAGAAAAACATACTTAGGGAAATATTTGCAAGAACTTCTAGGTGTCATTCTTTGCAGAAAAAGAGAGAAAAGAATGGTACGTCGTGCATATTTTAAAAGCAGGTTGGAAGATGTGTACAAAAGAGATTTCTAAAGAAAGAAACTAAGGCCATGTAATTTAGCATTTTGTTTAAAGAGTTACTAAGAGTTTATAAAGTAAAAGAAAACTGCTGAATCTGGCATTCACTGATTAATGATACTTGACACTTGAATGGGACCTTTCACATTGAAAGTGCTTTTCAAGTATAAACTAATTAAGTCTCAAAACACTTCAGGAAGGCCAATCAACTCTCTTTTCAGGAACAGAGAAACTGAGTCTGGCTGGTTGAACAGCACTTTTTTTTTGGCAACACTCAGGGAATTTTACATTAAAATAAAAAAAGATAATTGAGAACTACTTGATGGTTTGTTTTTAAATCAAGCCTTTGCATAATACTTTGTTCAAAATGAGGGAAAAAAGAAGAAATCATCTTGCCTTGAGTTTTTACATCCTGGGAATTATTTCTCCCTATTACATTGGATACTTTAATAAAGACACTAAAATATTTTTTAAAACTTCTCATTCCCTGATTTTTCCATTAGCAAGAGTTTGCTCAATTTACAGGGGAGTTTTGGTTGTAAGTTAGAGAACAAACCAGAAGAAGGAAATGGAAGATATAGGTTCAGTGGCTTTCATCAGCAGCTACATCATTTCCGTAATGTTTAAGTGTTCCTGGTTTTTGTTTTGCAAGATAAGATTGTGTGTGATCATGCAAGAAGCCTAGTTTTGAGAACCACGTTTCCTTCATGAGTAAGAGTTATTCTCACATAAAGAAAAGAGGCCAAACCCCTTCCTCTGAGGTGTTAGGGGAGAGCTAAGAAGAGCTCTCCAGTCGCTAAAAACCTTTATGAAGTTTGTGTTCGTTACTAAAGGACATTGTAGGAGAGGAAAAGTATCTTTCCTCTACCCATGTTAGGTTCTCAGCTGAGTCTCTGTAACAAAAGACAGACTGACAAGAGAAAAGCAGACAGTTTTATTTAATATAAGTTTTATATGACATAGGAATCTTCATAAGGACATGAAGACCCAGTGTTCTCATACTAGGTTTGCAGGGTGGAGAGTCCTGGAAACAGTGAGAGGACCAAAAGGCACGTGAGCTGAGGGTAGTCAACTGAGGGACACTTAGCAAGGTCTGTCCATTCAGAGTCTGCACCCTGTCCCTGGAGAAAAGGATGCTCCTTTCCTGTGGGTAGAGGGAGGGCACCTCTCCTTTGAGGGCCTTGTAACCTGCTTCAGGGGAAGGTCAGAAAGTCCTTCCCAGACCTGCCCTTTCCCAAAGTCCTTCAGCTTAAAATAGTCAATGTGCCAACACATGTCATATTGGGGTAGTATGTCCTGGACACTGACAACATCATGTACAATTAGTTTCTTTATATACAGTCAGCGTGCTTTTGTGTGTGTGCAGACACATACACATACTTGTGTGTATTTGTGGGTGTCTATAGCTTCTAAAAGTCATTGTGCAGATTTTAGTTACTAAGGCCATTATATAAAATCAGTTTATTTCTATATATACTGTGTGTGTAAACACACACCCCCAAACACACACATACATACATGTAGGTATGCATATGTTGATTACTTGGTTATTCTGATGTTGAAGATTTTGTGTCAAGCATAATGCCAGGCTTAAGGACTGGAAGTACAAGATAATACAATGCAATCCAGGTTTCTAAGAACCCAAGGCGAAAGAAACACAGTGTAGGAACTATCTGATGGATATATGATTGACGGCATAGCACGTCACATCACAGATTTTAGGGTTATATTTCACTTCTCATAGAGAGTAAATGTGGAAATATGGGTATATAAGCTAAGAAAAGGAAAGGAAAATGAATGAGTTCACACAGGATTTGGAAAAACTGAAAACAATCCACAAATCGTCCTCTCTTTCCATGAATATTTTTCTTCATCTCTGTTTAAGAATCATATCTTCAAACCCTAAAAAAAAATTCATCAATGCTTTTTGTCTTTTTTCTTATTCTCTCTTGTCTTTTTCCTCCATGCTCCCATATATGGAGCCTGTCAAGTGACTTAACTACTTGAATATAGCAAAACAGGTGATGTGATGGTCAGCTCTCTTTTCTGGTCAAGAGTGGTTCTGAGATCGTTCTGTGATCACATAACCTCTGCAGCTCATAGATCATGGGAAGAAATAAACACAGCAGCTCAAGAACATTATTGTAGGATATCTATTCAATAAATAGTCATTGCTACTGTACAAAACAGAGAAGAAAGCACAGGAGACAAAACATACATGAAAAAAAAAAGGTTTTATCTAAAGTCAAGTCTGTTCAACTTTCCTTAAAAATAACAGTATTCTAGGAGGAAAAGGATAATTTTTTTTATCCAGCTTTATACTCTCAAAGGTGTTTTTCAAAACTGAGTTACCAAAGTGACCTACGTTTATAGATTGAGAACTAAGTGAATCAATAATAGGATCAGAATTTAAATAAAATGCTTGCAAATTTTAAGAATTTAAGAATTTAAGGCCAAAATTTATTCTGTGTAATCCCTCACAGACTGACAGGTTGTTGACTTTGTTAAATGAGAAATGAAATGAGGTCCAATTATATACCAAACTCTTCGCTCATGTATTCATTCATTCAACAAAACCACACTGCGTACCTCTGCACACCAGACCCTGTGTAGAAGTGGAGAGGGACATTGTCCACACTCAAGGACATTATCCAGGGAAAAATATTTTTGCACTGATGGGATACTAGTTGCCACACAACGATGGTACATTTGCAAAAAGGCCTACAGGAATAAACACGAAGAAACCAGCTCTTTCAGGAAAAATTCATGGGAGAAATAATACCAGCTTTACAGTAAAGAGTGAAAAACATTTTAACAAGCCGGGAATATGGTTGCCAGGTAATGCCTTAAAGCCAGAGGGAAGTGCATACCAGAGGCAAAGACATGAGGGTGTGGAGATGAACAACGGATAAAAGCTGGTGATTATTTTTTCTTGCATGTGCAATTCCACAGTAGTAATAAGTGATATTATAAACTGTATTAACCTCCCCCCGCACATTGAACTCTGAGAAAGAAAATTAAGTTAGCAGCAAAATTTCATAGAGTCCCTTTTACTTCAAGGGGTGAGACTTCCTAGCACGACCCCAGTACATAGTTTTATGAGTATCATTTGTTCACAATAAAACAGAGTGAGTTAGTATAGAACAGTGGTGGTTCTCATCTGATGGAAATATAAAAATGTCTTTAATGTAAAATATGTTTTAAATATGCATAAAAGGCACAGGCAAAGGGGACACACCTGCAATAGGCTCATTTAAAGAATTCATTCAATACTCTAATGCCCATCTTTGGACTTTATTCAAGTTCCCCTGATTCAGACCACATTTAGGGAATTATTTAGTAAGACATAAGAAAAGGAGAGAAGGAGAAAATGAACACCTATGTCAGGAACTGTGCTGGGGACTTTCTATGGATTAATTTATTTAATTTCTTCAAAATCTGAATGAGAACACTGAGGGACAGTTAGACTAATAACTGCACTAAGATCACAAAATAAGTACTAGAGCCTATGTTTGAACCCTATTCTATTTATTCTAAAGCCCATGTTCTCCCCACTGCTACTAGTGTGATTATTTTCAGAGGACTTCAGTAGTAAAGTATTTTCTATCTAACAGATTGAAAATCTAGTTAACATAAATCTCAAGTCCCCAGTGTCTGGTTGGAAATTACAAACCGCATGTTGACGAGTTTGTCTATGTGGTTTACATACAACTGGTTGAATTTTGTTTTAATTATTTAAGTAGTTATTAATATTTATCAAAATACAAATTCTAACTTATTCTGTGGGTTAGAATCATTTTAATTCCCCCAAATTCTTAATTTCATCAACAGAATTAAACAAATATAAAACAACAAAAACAGAAATCCAACAGGCAAAATTTTTAGAATTTTTAAAAATGTTGCTGTATTTTCCAATCTACGCTGTCAATTGACAGCTGTCTAGTTCTTTTTAATATAATCATTCAGATATTTTCTGTGATAAATTCTAAATACAGAGAGCCACTATAAACTCATCTAAATAAGTGTGTATATGTTTAAACATAAATAAAAAACATACTAATGGAGTGCTTAAAAATTCCTTTTAGCTAATTCTTAGAACTTAATCTTTAACTAGTATAGAAATTTCTTCAAAAAGAATAGTGGGATTTCAGATGTTCTCATGCTAGTAGGAGCTTTTATTTTCTTTATAAAAATAATTTGTTTTCTTGAGGTGACATCACCAAGTTGACAGAGTAGGAGATACCAGCCTCCACCCCTCCCCACCCGCAAAGATCAATATAGGGAACTTCAATACCACACTTTCAACAAATGATCCAAACAGAAAATCCACAAGGAAACTGTGGACTTGTACTACACCTTAGATCAAAAGGACCTAACAGAAACTACTGCAGAGCAGAATAAAGTAAAAAGAATGAAAAGAATTGAGGACAGTTGCAGAGACCTCTGGGACAACATTAAATGCAATAAAATTTGAATTATAGGGGTACCAGAAGAAGAAGAGAAAAAGAAAGGGACAGAAAAACTATTTGAAGAGATTATAGTTGAAAACTTCCATAATATGGAAGAGGAAATAGTTAATCAAGCCCAGGAAGCACAGAGAATAAATCCAAGGACAAACACACCAAGACACATATTAATCAAACTATCAGAAATTAAATACAAAGAAAATATATTAAAAGCAGTATGGGAAAAACAACAAATAACACACAAGGGAATCCCCATAAGGTTAACAGCTGATCTTTCAGCAGAAACTCTGCAAGCCAGAAGGGAGTGGCAGGACATATTTAAAGTGATGAAGGAGAAAAACCTACAACGAAGATTACTGTACCCAGCAAGGATCTCGTTCAGATTTGATGGAGAAATTAAAATCTTTACAGACAAGCAAAAGCTAAGAGAATTCAGCACCACCAAACCAGCTTTATAACAAATGCTAAAGGAACTTCCCTAGGCAGGAAACACAAGAGAAGGAAAAGACCTACAATAATAAACCCAAACAATTAAGAAAATAGTAATAGAAACATACATATCGATAATTACCTTAAATGTAAATAGATTAAATGCTCCAACCAAAAGACAGAGACTGGCTGAATGGATACAAAAACAAGATCCGTATCTATGCTGTCTACAAGAGACTCACTTCAGACCTAGGGACACATACAGACTGAAAGTGAGGGAATGAAAAAGATATTCCATGCAAATGGAAATCTAAAGAAACCTGGAGTAGCAAGTCTCATATCAGACAAAATAGACTTTAAAACAAAGACTATTACAAGAGACTAAGAAGGAAACTACATAATGATCAGGGGATCAACCCAATAAGAAGATATAACAATTGTAAATATTTATGCACCCAACATAGAAGCACCTCAGTACATAAGGCAAATGCCAACAGTCATAAAAGGGGAAATCAACAGTAACACAATCACAGTAGAGGACTTTAACACCCCACTTTCACCAATGGACAGATCATCCAAAATGAAAATAAATAAGGAAACACAAGCTTTAAATGATACATTAAACAAGATGGACTTAATTGATATTTATGGGACATTCCCTCTAAAAACAACAGAATACACATTCTTCTCAAGTGCTTATGGAACATTCTCCAGGATAGATAATATCTTGGGTCACAAATCAAACCTTGGTAAATTTAAGAAAATTGAAATCGTATCAAGTATCTTTTCCGACCACAACACTATGAGACTAGATATCAATTACAGGAAAAAATCTGTAAAAAATACAAACACATGGAGGCTAAACAATACATTACTTAATAACCAGGAGATCACTGAAAAAATCAAAGAGGAAGTCAAAAAATACCTGGAAACAAATGACAATGAAAACACGATGACCCAAAACCTATGGGATGCAGCAAAAGCAGTTCTAAGATGGAAATTTATAGCTATACAAGCCAACCTTAAGAAACAAGAAACATCTCAGATAAACAACCTAACCTTACACCAAAAGCAATTAGAGAAAGAAGAACAAAAACCTCACAAAGTTAGCAGAAGGAAGCATAAAGAACAGAACAGAAATAAATGAAAAATAAAGGAAACGATAGCAAAGATCAATAAAACTGAAAGCTGGTGCTTTGAGAAGATAAACAAAATTGATAAACCATTAGCCAGACTCATCAAGAAAAAAAGGGAGAAGACTCAAATCAATAGAATTAGAAATGAAAAAGGAGAAGTAACAACTGACACTGCAGAAATACAAAGTGTATTATGAGAGATTACTCCAAGCAGCTATACGGCAATACAATGGACAACCTGGAAGAAATGGACGAATTCCTAGAAAAGCACAGCCTGCCAAGACTGAACCAGGAAGAAATAGAAAATATGAACAGACCAATCACAAGCACTGAAATCGAAACTGTGATTAAAAATGTTCCAACAAACAAAAGCCCAGGACCAGATGGCTTCACAGGCGAATTCTATCAAACATTTAGAGAAGAGCTAACACCTATCCTTCTCAAACTCTTCCCAAATATAGCAGTGAGAGGAATACTCCCAAACACATTCTACGAGGCCACCATCTCCATGATACCAAAACCAGACAAAGATGTCACAAAGAAAGAAAACTACAGGCCAATATCACTGATGAACATAGATATAAAAATCCTCAACAAAATATGAGCTAACAGATCCAACAGCACATTAAAAGGATCATACACCATCATCAAGTGGGGTTTATCCCAGGAATGCAAGGATTCTTCAATATATGCAAATCATTCAATGTGATACACCATATTCACAAATTGAAGGAGAAAAATAGATGCATCTCAATAGATGCAGAGAAAGCTTTTGACAAAATTCAACACCCATTTATGATAAAAACCCTTCAGAAAGTAGGCATAGAGGGAACTTTCCTCAACATAATAAAGCCCATATATGACAAACCCACAGCCAACATCGTCCTCAATGGTGAAAAACTGAAATCATTTCCACTAAGATCAGGAACAAGACAAGGTTGCCCACTCTCACCACTATTGTTCAACATAGTTTTGGAAGTTTTAGCCACAGCAATTAGAGAAGAAAAAGAAATAAAAGGATTCCAAATCGGGAAAGAAGAAGTAAAGCTGTCACTGTTTGCAGATCATGTGATACAATACATAGAGAATCCTAAAGATGCTACCAGAAAACTACTAGAGCTAATCAATGAATTTGGTAAAGTAGCAGGATACAATATTAATGCTCAGAAATCTCTTGCATTCCTATACACTAATGATGAAAGAATGTGAAAGAGAAATTAAGGAAACACTCCCATTTACCATTGCAACAAAAAGAATAAAATACCTAGGAATAAACCTACCTAAGGAGACAAGAGACCTGTATGCAAAAAACTATAAGACACTGATAAAAGAAAGTAAAGATGATACAAAAAGATGGAGAGATATACCACGTTCTTGGATTGGAAGAATCAACATTGTGAAAATGACTCTACTACCCAAAGCAATCTACAGATTCAATGCAATCCCTATCAAACTACCACTGGCATTTTTCACCGAACTAGAACAAAAAATTTCACAATTTGTATGGAAACACAAAAGACCCCGAATAGCCAAAGCAATCTTGAGAAAGAAAAATGGAGCTGGAAGATTCAGGCTCCTTGTTTTCAGAGTATACTACAAAACAACAGTAATCAAGATAGTATGGTACTGGCACAAAAACAGAAATATAGATCTATAGAACGGGATAGAAAACCCAGAAATAAACCCACACACATATGGTCACCTTATCTTTGGTAAAGGAGGCAGGAATATACAGTGGAGAAAGGACAGCCTCTTCAATAAGTCGTGCTGGGAAAACTGGACAGGTACATGTAAAAGTATGAAATTAGAACACTCCCTAACACCATATACCAAAATAAACTCAAAATGGATTAAAGACCTAAATGTAAGGCCAGACACTATCAAACTCATAGAGGAAAACATAGGCAGAACACTCTATGACATAAATCACAGCAAGATCCTTTTTGATCCAGCTCCTAGAGAAATGGAAATAGAAACAAAAATAAACAAATGGGACCTAATGAAACTTAAAAGCTTTTGCATAGCAAAGGAAACCATAAACAAGTCAAAAAGACAACCCTCAGAATAGGAGAAAACATTTACAAATGAAGCAACTGACAACGGATTAATCTCCAAGATTTACAAGCAGCTCATGCAGATGAATATCAAAAAAACAAACAACCCAATCCAAAAATGGGTAGAAGATCAAAAGAGACATTACTCCAAAGAAGATATACAGATTGACAAGAAACACATGAAAGAATGCTCAACATCATTAATCATTAGAGAAATGCAAATCAAAACTACAATGAGATATCATCTCACACCTGTCAGAATGGTCATCCTCAATAAATCCACAAACAATAAATGCTGGAGCGGGTGTGGAGAAAAGGGAACCCTCTTGCATGGTTGGTGGGAATGTAAATTGACAGAGCCACTATGGAGCACAGTATGGGGGTTTCTTAAAAAGCTAAAAATAGAACTACCATCCAACCCAGCAATTCCATTACTGTACATATACCCTGATACAACCATAATTCAAAAAGAGTCATGTACCAAAATATTCATTACAGCTCTATTTACAGTAGCCAAGACATGGAGGCAGCCTAAGTGTCCATCAACAGATGAATGGATAAGGAAGATGTGGCACATATATACAATGGAACGTTACTCAGCCTTAAAAAGAAATGAAACTGAGTTATTTGTAGTGAGGTGGATGGATCCAGAGACTGTCATACAGAGTGAAGTAAGTCAGAAAGAGAAAAATAAATACCATATGCTATCACAAATATATAGAATCTAAAAAAAAAAAATGGTCATGAAATACTTAGGGGCAAGATGGGAATAAAGACACAGACCTACTACAGAATGGACTTGAGGATATGGGGAAGGGGAATGGTAAGCCGGGGCAAAGTGAGATAGTGGCATGGACATATATACACTACCAAACGTAAAATAGATAGCTTGTGGGAAGTAGCCGCGTAGCACAGGGAGATCAGCTCAGTGCTGTGTGACCACCTAGAGGGGTGGGATAGGGTGGGTAGGAGGGATGGAGATGCAAGAGGGAAGAAATAGGGGGATATATGTATATGTATGTGTATAACTGATTCACTTTGTTATAAAGCAGAAACTAACACACCATTGTAAAGCAGTTATACTCCAATAAAGATGTTAAAAAAAAGATTAGGGACACGCACACACTCACACACACACACACACACACACACACAAATGGACCTAAGAGAAACGTATGGAACTTCCCTTTCAACAGCAGCAGTATACCCATTCTTCTCTAGCACACTTGGAAAATGATCCAGGATAGATCATATGTTAGGTCAAAACACAACTCACAGCAAAATTAAAAAGATGGAAGTCATACCAAATATCTTTTCTGACCACAAAGGTATGAAACTAGAATTCAGTAAAATGAAAAAACTGGAAATCTGACAAAATATGAAAATTAAACAACACAGTGCTGAATAACATTTTGGTCAAAGAGGAAATCAATAGGAAAATAAAATTTACCTTGGAGGAAACAAAATGCAAACACAACATTCCAGAACTTATGTTATTAGCAAAAACAGTTCTAAGAGGAAAGTTTATAGCAATAAATGCTTAAATTAAGAAAAAAAGAAGTCCTGAAATAACCTAAATTACAGCTCAAGAAAATTGAAAATAACAAGCTGAGTTCAAAGTTAGCAGAAAGAAGGTCAGAGCAGAAAGAAATGAAATAGATAATATAAAAGTAATTGAAAAGGTGAAATAAATGAAACTAAGATTTAGTTTATTGAAAGATAAACATAATTTACAAACATTTATCTAGACTTACCGCCAAAAAAAGATACTAGACTCAAACAAAATTGTAAATGAAAGAGGAGGGATTACAAATGATAGCACAGACATACAAAGGATCATAAGAGACTACTATGAACAAATACACATCAACAAATTGAATAACTAAGAAGAAATAGATAAATTTCTACAAACATGCAGTCCACAAAGACTGAATCATGAAGAACTAGAAAATCTGAAATAGAAATAGAAGAAATAGAAAATCTGAGCAGACTAATAATGAGTAAGGAGATTTAATGACTAAGCAAAACTTCCCAGCAAAGAAAAGTGCAGGATCAGATGGCTTCTTGACTGAACTCTACCAAATACTTAAAGAAGAATTAGTGCCAATTTTTCTTAATTTATTCCAAAAATTGAAGAGAAAGGAAAAGTCCTAAACTCATTTTATGGGACCAGCATTATCCTAATGCCAAAGCCAGAGAAGAACACTACAAAAAAGAAAACTACAATCCAATATATTTGATAAATATAAAAGCAAAAATTCTCAACAAAATACTAGCAAACCAAAGTCAACAGCACATTAAAAGAATTATACACTGTGATCAAATTGTATTTATCCCTAGGATGAAAGGATGGTTCAACATATGCAAATCAATAAATGTGATACACTACATTAGTTGAATGAAAGACACAAATCTTAAGATCATCTTAATGGATGCAGAAAAAGCAGTGGACAAAATACGTATTTTTCATGATAAAAACTGTTAACAGATTAGGTATAGAGGTTATTCAGTTATTCAACATAATAAATACTATATTTATTGAATAAGTTATTCAATTATTATTCAACATAATAAATACTATATATGAAAAATTCTCATATAGTGAAAACTTTCAATAGTGAAAGATTGTAAAGCTTTCTCTCTAAAGATGAGGGACAAGACAAAGATGCTGACTTTCACCACTCTTCTTCAACCTAGTACTAGAAGTCCCAGACAAAGCAGTTAGGCAAGAAAAAGAAATAAAAGGCATTCAAATAGAAAAGAAAGAAGCAAAATTGTCTCTGTTTGCTGGATACATGATCTTGTATTTGGAAAATCCTAAAGAATACTCCAAAAATTGTTAGACTTAATAAAGTAACCTAGTAAAGTTTCATGACGTAAAATTAACATACATAAATCAGTTCTACTTCTAGACACTAACAGTGATCTATCGGAAAAAGAAATAAAGAATCATATTTACAGTGCATCAGAACAATAAAATACTCAGGAACAAATTTAACCAAAGCGTTAAAGAGCTATACACTGAATACTCTAAGATACTGATGAAAGAAATTGATGGAGGCACAAATAAATGGAAAAATTCTCCATGTTTACAGATTAGAAGAATTAATATTGTTAAACCATCTATACTACCCAAAGAAATCTTTAGATCCAGTGCAGTCCCTATCAAAGTTCAATGACAATTTTCACAGAAATAGATAAAAATAAAACAGAAACTAAATTTGTATAGAGCCATATAAGACTCTGAAAACCATTCTTGAGAAAAAAGAAAGCTGGAGGCCTCACCCTTCTGATCTCAAACTATATTATAAAGCTTTAGTAATCAAAACAGTACAATACTGATATAAAAACAGACACATAGATCATTGGGATAGAACTGAGAGTGTAGAAATAAACTCACACATATCTGATTGACTAATATTTGACAAGGAATCCATGAATACTCAATGGAAAGAACAGTCTCTTCAATAAATGGTGTTGGTAAAACTGAATAACTACAAGAAAAGAATAAAATTGGACCCATATTTTATACTACTCACAACAATTAACTAGAAATGGATTAAAGACTCACATATATGTCCTGAAACTGTAAAACTCCTGGAAGAAAATGTCAGTAAAAGCTCTTTGACATCAGTCTTGGCAACAATTTTTTTAATATGACATGAAAAGCACAAGCAACAAAAGCAAAAATATATACAAGTGGCGCTACACCAGACTTAAAACTTCTCCACAGTAAATGAAGCAATCAACAAAATGAAAGGCAGCCTATGGAATGGGAGAAAATATTTGCAAACCATATATCTGATTAGGAATTCATATCCAAAATATATAAATAATTCATACAACTCAATATCAAAATAACCAAACAATCCAATTTAAAACATGGGCAGAGGACTTGAACAGACATTTTTCCAAAGAAAACATACATATGGCTAACAAATTTAAGGAAAGGTGCTCAACATCACTAATCATCAGGGAAATACAAATCAAAACCTCAATGAGATCTCACCTCACACCTGTTAGAATGATTGCTACCAAAAAATAAATAAAAATGTGAACCAGGGGCTTCCCTGGTGGCACAGTGGTTGAGAGTCTGCCTGCCGATGCAGGGGACACGGGTTTGTGCCCCGGTCTGGGAAGATCCCACATGCCACGGAGCGGCTGGGCCCGTGAGCCATGGCCGCTGAGCCTGCGCGTCCGGAGCCTGTGCTCCGCAACGGGAGAGGCCACAACAGTGAGAGGCCCGCATACCACACAAAAAATATATATATAGATAGATATAGATATATAGATATATATATAGATATATATATAGATATACACACACATCATTATTCTAAATTTACTTAGCTGTGTTTAAGAAAGAAAACTTCTCTTTCTACATTTGTTAAAAAGTCTTCATTTAATATCTGGAACTTTCAAGTGAATAGCTCTGTCCCACTGATTTGACTTATCCCACATTTTAAACTTCCAGAGCACTAATAGGTTCCTTTGAGCATCCATACTGTGAAGCTGGTAAGAGCAAGTCGGGGGCTTCCCTGGTGGCACAGTGGTTGAGAGTCCGCCTGCCGATGCGGGGGACACGGGTACGTGCCCTGGTCCGGGAGGATTCCGCATGCTGCAGAGCGGCTGGGCCCGTGAGCCATGGCCGCTGAGCCTGCGCATCCGGAGCCTGTGCTCCGCAACGGGAGAGGCCACAGCAGTGAGTGGCCCGTGTACCGAAAAAAAAAAAAAAAAAAAAGAGCAAGTTGGATTTCTGAAAAAAATTGATAACATTATATTGATGGAGGTCGTCTCCATTAACATTTTATCTTATTACTTCCTATTCCACATGTAAACCTCAAACAGGAGGGATGATTCTGAGTGCATTTCAATGTCTGTTGCCATCATTTGTCCAAAAGCCTACCTGTATGGATTTGTACCTGAGTTCTAGGGATACAAGTACAAATTTGCCGGACAATTTTTTTGTATAAAATATTCATGAGATAGTTGGCATGGCAGGAATGACAACTTCATTATCAGAGAAACGATGTTTAACCAAAATACAAGAAAGCATGCAACTGACACAATACAAATTTGGGTGGAAAAATGTTTAGAGTAGGAAAGGCACCCCATGGTGTACGTTGTGTAGTATTCTAGTATAATTGGTTTCTTGACCATATAATAAGGCTGGAACTTTGTAAGTAGGTATAAGTTTCTCCCTGAAGATGGCAGAGTTTTGAGTTTGGGCATGTATTATACTGAGCATCAGTCATCCCAAGAGAAGGTAAATTTTCAGAGAGAAAATGAGAATTTGGAAAGGAAAGAAAGATTCTGTTTCTTTATGGGCATCCATTTCTTTATTTTGTTTTTAATTTTTATTGGAGTATAGTTGCTTTACAATATTGTGTTAGTTTCTACTGCACAGCAAAGTGAATCAGCTATATGTATACATCTATCCCCTCTTTTTTGGATTTCCTTCTCATTTAGGTCATCACAGAGCACTGGGTAGAGTTTCCTGTGCTGTACAGCCGGTTCTCATTCGTTATCTATTTTATACATAGTATCAATAGTGTATATGTGTCAATGCCAATCTCCCAATTCACCTCCACCCCCCCACCTTGGTATCCATATGTTTGTTCTCTATGTCTGTGTCTCTATTTCCGCTTCGTAAATAAGATCTTCTATACCAATTTGTTCAGGTTCCACATGTATGCGCTGATATACAGTATTTGTTTTTCTCTTTCTTACTTACATCTATTTCTTAAACACGGAATCCAGAGACAGCAGCTGACTGAGTCTGGACTTCAATAGCAACAGTGCACAGAATGTGGACAGAGGGAGGGCAGGAGGTAGGATGGGCTGGGGCTCTGACATCCAGAGGGAAAAACCACATTCCTTGAATCAGATTTCCTAGTTTTTGTTTACCTTCTGTAGTTTTTTAAATTTATCCTTTTGTCATTCCTTTTCTTTTAGTTACTGTAAAAGTAATCCAGCACTGTCCATCTGTGTCATGGAGAATTAAGGAAAGACTCAGATCTTCACTTTTGAGTATTAGAAGAAAAGCATCCTTCCTCTTGGCCATTGTAGTGGTTACAATGGAAACTTACGAGGGTCCAAAGGCGCCTCCTTTTTCCACGTGGAGATTCTCCATAATTACGCATTATTATTCTTATAAAACAACAGGTGGCTTTTATCATGGCCACCATAGATTCCTCTGGCAGAGCGATCTGAGAGGCAGAATGGTCTGAAGAGCTTACTTTATAAGTGCAACGATGAGCCCGGACAGCAACCTGCGGTGGGCTGCAACTAGCTGCATTAGGGTTTTGCATGGACATTTGATGTAAGTGTGTTTTTGTGTCCATACAAACACAGAATTCAAGCATGAGCAGAGGCTTGATCAGAAGGAATTCTAGTCTAGGTATACAGGGGACAACATGAGTGCTAAGATCTTTGTCTTGTCTCTGGAAAGATACAGTCAGCTCTTGAACGAAGAAGCTGGACCTAGACTGATCAAATCTCCAAGAAATTAGACAATGGGATTGTTAACTCCCAAAGCCTAGGTTCCTGTAGATAGAGCTGTAGGCTCCAGAAGAGGAGAAACTCACGCATCCCAGATGTGACTCAAAATAGATACTCAGCTGAATGTCACATAAGCTGCACAGAATGTCAGGGACCTTTGTCATGATTCTTGAGCTTGTGCAGGTTTTTACTCCCATGATGCCCTCCCTCACCTAAGAACTGAGCCCCCTCCCACAAGCCATTGCCCTCTTCTCTCAACTTTACCCTGAGGGCATTGGTGTTTCATACAGAACTGTGACCCTGTGACCGTGGAGTGGCATAGGTCCAACTTTATCTACTGGGGCTGCCTAAGCTCTAGGTGTGCAGCTGTGGCAAGTGCCTGGCTTGTCACATGGTTTTATGACAGCATGAGGGTTGCCCCATCATTGGTAACTTCATTGCAAGTACATGGTCGGTATATTTTAGTTCTTGAAGCAACACAGAAATGCATTAGGTTACAACAGTCACCAACAAAGGAAGATATTGTGGTTGCCTAATTCAGGAAGGTTTTACAAGAGTACCTTACATTAGTTCTGAAGAAAAAAAAGAAACCTTCTCCATTCAGGCCAGAAGTTGTGGTGTGGAAATTAGGGGGAGATAAATAACAATAAAGGTTCCTTTATCGGCCAGTAACATTTTTGTAATGAAAGAACCATTACTGTGCACAGAGATAAGCTTTCTAATATCCACCGTACTGTACAATGTATTGGTCATGAATATTAACTTAAGAAGCACAGGTGTGTGGAGCTGAACGATTTCCCAGGTTTAAAGACATGAACTTCTGTCAAAATTGCTTATGTTACAGTCTAACTTTCAAATCAAAGACTAAATGATTATATGCAGCCATACATAAAGTTCATGTTTAGTGATCCAGGATGAATAAAGTGACTCACAATCCTTATCACATTTGCTGTATGTGGATTTACATCAGAGTTTGGAAAACACAAGCTTCTCTCATTTAGGGTGCAAGAAGGTCAGTGGAAGCAAAACAATGTAAACAGCATAGAGACATTGATTATCCCTTTTTCTATCTTCTTTTCTACTGTTTGCAGTCATCACTAACAAGTTAACTATATTGTTTCTGAAAATAGGAAGAGATACGCAAAGTTGTTTCTGCTCACAGAAATGAAAAAAACAATGGAAGAGAAAGAGGGTTTCAGTTGAATAAATCTCTTAATTATCATGTTACTTGCTATAAATCTCTGATAATTTATTTTTTAAATCCTTATTAACTTGATTGTTCTTAAATTTCAGTACTCACTATGAACATCAATAGGGCTTCCACTGTCTCCCAATGATGAACTTAATTATGTTAGAAATAAATAAGTAAATAAATGAAAAGCAAGATAATGTTTATAGCAAGGTTTAAGCAAAGACAATATTTAATGTGCTGCGAATGTACTGAAACAAAGAAACAAAAACATAGAAACTCGAGACAAAAGCAAAACAAGCACATAAAAACACCATAACCATTCTTTGTCAACATTAACTACTGCTTTGTTTTTAATCTGTTCCCGAAGTCAACTCGGTTAGCTTTCAACTACATACAGAAGTAGGACAAAGACACACAAAGAATCAGGTTCTTACTGTGTCGTATGATTCAGAACCAGCTGGATCAAATCTGGGTGGCTTAGAGCACTGCCTTTGGAACATCTGACCACAAAGTCATACAGTCAAACTTAGGGACAGAGGTCAACTTAAGGAAGTATTTTCCTTTTCAGATTTGGTCTCCACCTTTTGCCTTGCAAATTCGATTATGTCACTGAAACGTGATTGTAACTTTATTATTGTTTTGGGCAAGCTAAAGTATTCAGGAAAGTCCAGAACCTCAGTAATTTGTAATTTGAGGAGGATTACTATTATGTAATAAATATAGAATTACACACACACACACACACTTAACATTATACTGATACCCAAGGTACCAGTATATCAGATATTTTGATATTATAACGATATCTAAGAGGCTACAAAAATAATAATCATGGGAAAGGGCCACTCCCAAATGAGTTGATTGCTAAAAATATCAGAAATTTCCTGGCATATTGATTGCTGATTCGAGGAACAACTTATCCATACATACTCCAGGCCAGACACTGCGCTCAAAGGCACCAGCCTCACTGATTGAAGTATGATGTTAAGTAAGAGGTATTGACAAGTGTTGTAGGTGCTCAAAGGAGAAACTGAGAGATGAGAGTCAGGATTTTTTAGCTGCTTCATAAAGATGATTAAATGTGAGACAGGTTTTTAAAATAGGCCACAGATCACTGACACAAGTCCATCAAAAAGGAAGCAGTAATTTCTTTCTGCAGTGACTTCTGACAACAACTACCTGGAGTTAGTCCAGGCTCCACAGATGAAAAGCACAGTCCTTCACAAACTGTCCCACTTCTGACACCAGCTGCAAGTTCAGAGGTCCCCAGACCACCCTCAATGATGACCAGCTGGCTGCATATTCGGGTTTTCCCAATGTTCAGTAATTTGGGGAACAACTCACAGAACTCAGGAGAGCCCTGTACTTAACATCAAGGTTTTATGAAAGCCAAAAGATACAAATCAGAACCAGCCAACGAGAGAGACAACAGGGTGACATCTGGGAGGGCTCCAAAGGTCAAATTTCTATTGTCCTAGCCCAGTGGATGCATTACCCTCCTGGTACATTGATGTGTGACCATATTTGGATTACTACCAACCGGGGAAGCTCACTTGAACTTTGGTGACCATACTTTTGATTGGGGCTTATTTACGTAGGCAAGATTGATGGAACCATTGGCCTGGTGACTCAACCTCCAGCCCCCTTCCCATCCCTGGAGTTCAGGCTAATATTACTTTCACGTAGCTCAAATCCCCACCTAACTGATCTTTCTGGCTTGACCAGCTCTCTTCCTGAGTCATCTCATTAGCATAAACTATCTATGGGCCTCCTATGACAATAAGTCATCTGTTAGTATAAATTATAAAGTATGGGACAGGGGGCACTAAGAATAGCAAAGACAAGCCTATCACTCATAAAATCCCAGGGTTTGGAAGGTTACCTCCCAGTAACATTATTTCTTGTGACAAAAGCCAGTCATTTTTTTAAATACTTATTCTCAATACTTTTTTCTGTTTCCTTTAAACTAGTTTTTCAAACTAGGTCAGGCTTCACAATTCAGTTAAAGGCAGATTTTTGTTGGTTTATTTCTTTTGCTGTTTGGAGCAAGTCTCCAGATCTGCTGAGCGGCAGGGTTGCTAATATAACAGCAGCAGTAGGAATTAGTTCTAATGATTTGCTTGCATGGGATGATCAGGGGACACCACAAGCTGGGAAAGGAGTGAAGTGAGTGATGCCTTAGCCTCAGTAGTAAAATTTCACAAGGTGTCAAAAAACCCTCAGGAATCAGAAGAAAGTATTTTTCATGTGATATTTTAAAATCAAAATTAATGCAAAGAAATCTATGATAAACATGATATCAAAATTTAAAAATAAAGAGGCCGTATCAGCATTACCAGGTTTTCTTTTGCCTCTCGCACCAGTAGGATTTGGCATGGCACCGGGACCCTGGTTCCTTAGGAAGGGTGCAGTTACCCAAAGCAGTCGGTTCACACTTTCTAGCTCATCTTGGACAGGAAATAACGCGAGACTCCACCAAATGAATACAGGACTTCTAACGCACCTGCTGTCTTGGCCGTGATTGGCTCACAACCTGGGCAGGTTAGCCAGTGGGCTCTGGTCCTCATGGCTCTCTAGGTCCATGAGGCAAGATAGGCTTTTCTAAGAGAAGTGGTGCGTGTTCTCAGAAGATGGGGCCTGTTGGGTGAATATCAAACCTAATGTACTAGAACAACTTTCTCCCTCTAGGTTCTGAGAAACAGCTGTTGGTGATAATGAGTTTTTGGGCTCCAGCCGCACAAAATTCCTTTCATGTCTAGAATTTCTCCTTAATGCTAATATATTTTTATTGGAGTATAGTTTCTGTACAGTATTATATAAGTTACCACTGTACAATACAGTGATTCACAATTTTTAAAGGTTATACTCCATTTAGAGTTATTATAAAATATTGGCTATATTCCTCATGTTGTACAAGATATCCTTGCAGCTTACTTTATACCTAATAGTTTGTACCTCTTACACCCCTACCCCATATTGTCCTTCCCTTCTTCCCTCTCCCCACTGGTAACCACTAGTTTGTTCTCTATATCCGTGAGTCTGCTTCTTTTTTGTTATATTCACTAGTCTGTAGTAGTTTTTAGATTCCACATATAAGTGATAACATACAGTATTTGTCTTTCTCTGTCTGACTTATTTCACTTAGCATAATACTCTCCAAGTCCATCCATGTTGCTGTAGATGGCAAAATTTCATTCTTTTTATGGCTGAGTAGTATTCTATTTTTTATCCATTCATCTGTTGATGAACAGTTTAATAAGTGGTGCTAGGAAAACTGGACAGCTACACGTAAAAGAATGAAATTAGAACGTTCTTTAACACCATATACAAAAGTAAACTCAAAATGGATTCAAGACTGATAAGTGGAATATTTATAAATGAAATGGAATGTTTATAAATGGAATATTTCCTGTCATATCAGTAATCAAAGGATGGCATAGTTATCAACGACTGCAGCTCTCCAAGTGAGCCAGTGAGTCCTGAGGAAACTCAGGGCTGCTGAAAGGAATACCTGCCATCTAGCAGCCAACAGACTGCATCCACTCTTTAAGGTGAGCCTTGAGGAAACTCAGGATGTGAAAACACAGGATACTGGCCCCAGATAGCTGAGGTGCATACCAAAGGAATGAGCCCAGACTCTTGCATCTTCCCATGCAAAGAAAAGTACTAAATTCCTTTACTTGAGATATCTGGTTTTCTTTAATTAACAATAATATTTTGATGCTGAGACTACCTGCCCTTTGTTACAAAACTTATATATAACCTGGCTCCCACCACGCTTCCTCGGAGTAGTTTCTCAGAGCTCTCTGAAATGTTGTCTCCCGGGCTGCAGTCCTCATTCTGCCCCAAATAAAACTTAACTCTCAACTCTCATGTTGTGCATTTTTTATTAAGTCAACGAGACCTAAATGTAAGAACAGATACCATAAAACTCCTAGAAAACCTAGGCAGAATATTCTTTGACATAAATAAGAGTGATTTCTTTTGGATCTGTCTCCCAAAGCAAAGGAAACAAAAGCAAAAATAAACATTTGTGACCTAATTAAATTTAAAACCTTTGCACAGCAGAGGAAGCCACTGACGAAACGAAAGAACAACCTATTGAATGGGAGAGAATATTTGCAAATGATATGAAAGATAAGGGGTTAATATTCAATATGTGTAAACAGCTCAAACAACTCAATATCAAAAAAACAAACAACATGATTGAAAACTGGGCAGAAGAACTGAATAGACATTTTTCCAAAGAAGAAATTCAGATGACCAACTGCCACATGAAAAGATGTTCAACATTGTTAATCATTAGGGAAATACAAATCAAAACCACAGTGAGGTATCACCACACACCTATCAGAATGGCCATCATCAAAAAGAACACAGAAAAACAAATGCTGGAGAGGGTGTGGAGAAAAGGGAACCCTCCTACACCGTTGGTGGGAATATAAATTGGTGCAGATATCGTGGAAAAGAGTATGGAGAATTTCTCAAAAGACTAAAATAAGAACTACCATACGACCCAGCAATTCCACTCCTGGGTATATATCTGAAAAAAACAAAAACACTAATTTGAAAAGATACGTGCACCCCAATATTCATAGCAGCATTATTGACAATTGCCAAGCGATGGAAGCAACCTAAGTTTCCAGCAACAAATGCTAATATTTTTATATTAACTATCCTTTCTTTTCTTCTTTCTCTCTCCTTTTATTGGCTTTTAATTATTCTTCACTCATTTCCCTGGTTCATTTTGTCCCCCTACAGTTTTGTTTACCATCAATATTATTATAATTCTTTTTCTAGTTTGTTATCTTTTTATCACTTCAGTTTTGTCTCTATTCTCTCTCCTTATTCTGTGGCTCTGTTATTCACTCTCCCATATCTCCCTTAATTTCCATTTCCTTCTACTCAGTTACACATGTTTCTTCTGGTACAAATTTATTAATGAAAACAAGCATATATGTGCAAATGTTTGTAATACCTTTCCCGTTCTCTGTTAAAAAGGATGGACAAAATATACCCCCTGATCGATCCATTTCTTCTTGAACAGCAAGAAATAAAAAAGACATACGTGTCTTAGAAATGGAAAAAGCAAAGAAAAAAATGTATACAGGAGATAAACTTCTTAAAAACAGGTATCACTGGAATTGTATAAACACAGCTAACTTTTAGTTTCTTTTCCCACTTTAATAGTTCTAATCAGTATCACTCTTCCCTAAGATATCATCAGTTTTAATTTCAACAACTGTCTCTTTCAATAATCATCAGCACATATCGATAATTACCTTAAATGTAAATGAACTAAATGCTCCCACCAAAAGACACAGATTGGCTGAATGGATACAAAAACAAGACCCTTATATACGCTGTCTACAAGAGACCCACTTCAGACCTAGAGACACATACAGACTGAAAGTAAGGGGATGGAAAAAGATATTCCATGCAAATGGAAACCAAAAGAAAGCTGGAGTAGCAATTCTCATATCAGACAAAATAGACTTTAAAATAAGGACTATTAAAAGAGACAAAGAAGGACAGTACATAATGATCAAGGGATCGATCCAAGAAGAAGATATAACAATTGTAAATATTATGCACCCAACATAGGAGCACCTCAATACATAAGGCAAATGCTAACAGCCATAAAAGGAGAAATCGACAGTAATACATTCATAGTAGGGGACTTTAACACCCCAGTTTCACCCATGGACAGATCATCCAAAATGAAAATAAATAAGGAAAAACAAGCTTTAAATGATACATTAAACAAGATGGACTTAATTGATATTTATAGGACACTCCATCCAAAAACAACAGAATACACATTTTTCTCAAGTGCCCATGGAACATTCTCCAGGATACATCATATCTTGGGTCACAAATCATGCCTTGGTAAATTTAAGAAAATTGAAATTGTATCAAGTATCTTTTCTGACCACAACGCCATGAGACTAGATATCATTTACAGGAAAAGATCTGTAAAAAATACAAACACATGGAGGCTAAACAATACACTACTTAATAATGAAGTGATCACTGAAGAAATCAAAGAGGAAATAAAAAAATACCTAGAAACAAATGACAATGGAGACACAACGACCCAAAACCTATGGGATGCAGCAAAAGCAGTTCTAAGGGGGAAGTTTATAGCAATACAAGCCCACCTTAAGAAGCAGGAAACATCTCGAATAAACAACCTAACCTTGCACCTCAAGCAATTAGAGAAAGAAAAACAAAAAAAAACCCCAAAGCTAGCAGAAGGAAAGAAATCATAAAAATCAGATCAGAAATAAATGAAAGAGAAATGAAGGAAACGATAGCAAAGATCAATAAAACTAAAAGCTGGTTCTTTGAGAAGACAAACAAAATAGATAAACCACTAGCCAGACTCATCAAGAAAAAAAGGGAGAAGACTCAAATCAATAGGATTAGAAATGAAAGGGAGAAGTAACAACTGACACTGTAGAAATAAAAAAGATCATCAGAGATTACTACAAGCAACTCTATGCCAATAAAATGGACAATCTGGAAGAAATGGACAAATTCTTAGAAATGCACAACCTGCCAAGACTGAATCAGGAAGAAATAGAAAATATGAACAGACCAATCACAAGCACTGAAATTGAAACTGTGATTAAAAATGTTCCAACAAACAAAAGCCCAGGACCAGATGGCTTCACAGGCGAATTCTATCAAACATTTAGAGAAGAGCTAACACTTATCCTTCTCAAACTCTTCCAAAATATAGCAGAGGGAGGAGCACTCCCAAATTCCTTCTACGAGGCCACCATCACCTTGATACCAAAACCAGACAAGGATGTCACAAAGAAAGAAAACTACAGGCCAATATCACTGATGAACATAGATGCAAAAATCCTCAACAAAATACTAGCAAACAGAATCCAACAGCACGTTAAAAGGATCATACACCATGATCAAGTGGGGTTTATTCCAGGAATGCAAGGATTCTTCAATATATGCAAATCTATCAATGTGATAAACCATATTAACAAATTGAAGAAGAAAAACCATATGATCATCTCAATAGATGCAGAGAAAGCTTTCAACAAAATTCAACACCCATTTATGATAAAAACCCTCCAGAAAGTAGGCATAGAGGGAACTTTCCTCAACATAATAAAGGCCATATATGACAAGCCCACAGCAAACATCATCCTCAATGGTGAAAAACTGAAAGCATTTCCACTAAGATCAGGAACAAGACAAGGTTGCCCACCCTCACCACTCTTATTCAACATAGTTTTGGAAGTTTTAGCCACAGCAATCAGAGAAGAAAGGGAAATAAAAGGAATCCAAATCGGAAAAGAAGAAGTAAAGCTGTCACTGTTTGCAGATGACATGATACTATATATAGAGAATCCTAAAGATGCTACCAGAAAACTACTAGAGCTAATCAATGAATTTGGTAAAGTAGCAGGATACAAAATTAATGCACAGAAATCTCTGGCATTCCTATATACTAATGATGAAAAATCTGAAAGTGAAATCAAGAAAACACTCTCATTTACCATTGCAACAAAAAGAATAAAATATCTAGGAATAAACCTACCTAAGGAGACAACAGACCTGTATGCAGAAAATTATAAGACGCTGATGAAAGAAATTAAAGATGATACAAATAACTGGAGAGATATACCATGTTCTTGGATTGGAAAAATCAACATTGTGAAAATGACTCTACTACCCAAAGCAATCTATAGATTCAATGCAATCCCTATCAAACTACCACTGGCATTTTTCACAGAACTAGAACAAAAAATTTCACAATTTGTATGGAAACACAAAAGACCCCGAATAGCCAAAGCAATCTTGAGAACGAAGAAAGGAGCTGGAGGAATCAGGCTCCCTGACTTCAGACTATACTACAAAGCTACAGTAATCAAGACAGTATGGTACTGGCACAAAAATAGAAAGATAGATCAATGGAACAGGATAGAAAGCCCAGAGATAAACCCACGCACATATGGACACCTTATCTTTGATAAAGGTGGCAGGACTGTACAGTGGAGAGAGGACAGCCTCTTCAATAAATGGTGCTGGGAAAACTGGACCGTGTAAAAGTATGAGATTAGATCACTCCCTAACACCATACACAAAAATAAGCTCAAAATGGATTAAAGACCTAAATGTAAGGCCAGAAACTATCAAACTCTTAGAGGAAAACATAGGCAGAACACTCTATGACATAAATCACAGCAAGATCCTTTCTGACCCACCTCCTAGAGTAATGGAAATAAAAACATCAGTAAACAGATGGGACCTAATGAAACTTCAAAGCTTTTGCACAGCAAAGGAAACCATAAACAAGACCAAAAGACAATGGGAGAAATGGGATGGACTTGGGATATAATATATATATATTGGGATATAATATATATATAATATATATATAATATTACTTATCAAGTCCATGGGATAAGATGAGAGAAAGTACAAATGAGTTGGTATTATGTATGTATCAGGGGTCATTAATGGGGCAAATGATAAGAGAAAACCATAAGCATCTGATACGTAGACAGAAAGTCATCCAAGAATTTTGAACCTCTTTCCGAAGATTGCTTATGTTATTTCATAAATGTATATGGAACCGGAATCATTACATCAAATTCTTCTCAAAAGCAAGACAAACAAAAGAGACTAACAACATCAGGAAAACAGAAACAAATACAAAAAAGTAAAATGGCCATTCTAAATATTTTTATGTTTCCTTACTAATAATGACAGCATTAAAAATACTCAAATATTTTATGTCAGGAACTGGCCATGAGTGTAATAGTGAACAGACAGGAACAAGGGAGAAGCCTGTCAACATTACAAACAATATCCGACCGTATGGTGGGCAGTTCTGAGTGGTACATATCAACCTTTTGTTCCCTGTAGAGATGATGTAGATATTAATGAATTAGTGTTTGAAAAGCATTTAGCGTTCCTTAGTTAAGATATTCAAACAACCGCAACAATATAGCACTAGACCTACGCAAAACATTCCTCACCAGCTTGTGTGTGTTGCCCTTGGTTTTGCTGATTCCGTGTCCTTCTCTGGTCGTCACTCTCTCTGCTTGTATGTCCACAACTGGTCTACTCTCTTCTGGATTCTGGAACTGGTATAAAATTCCAGAGTGTTTTGTTTCTTATTGTTGTTTTGGATTAAATTAAAATTACCTTTTATTTGTTAAAATTTTACCTCAGTCACAAATAATGTATTGATTTATTTCAGAGTTAAATTAGCAGATAAGTGTCTGATTTGATATTGGTAGTATATGCGAGTGATATTAGAACACATTGGAAATGGCAAGTTTTTCAGGAAAATGTCATAAAAATAAGGATACTCACTGATACAATAAACAAATAATAAAATTAAAACAGATACGTAGATATACTATTAGGATGAAAAAATTCATTCTGTAAGGATTGTAAAGACCTCAATATTTCTGTTCCCTTCTTACATTAATCCTTACTAATATAGGGCGAGTAAGATAACACATAGCATCTCTAAAAGATCCGTACTAGTGGTCCTCAAATTTTCTTGATGGCACAGAAAGATTTTCAGGGGAAGGACAGGAATAATTTTAAGAGAATCCATTTATAGATTCTCACCTGCTATCTGTATTATATCCTAAAACACACTTTCTTAAATTTGTCAGTGACTTTACCAGTTTACAAAAGAAAGCCACATCCTTTACAGATCACAAATGCTACTCTGGTGCATTGCCCTGAGGTGTGAAAATCTCCAGGGCACACAAAAAAGTGGAGCCTTCCTTAGAAATCAATCAACACACTGTAAGCCCATAGGTTCCTAAGTTTCCCTTTATTATGCATAGTTCTGTGAAGGATAATGTATCCTCTTAGAATACATGGTTTTGGCTGACATTGGGATAACCTGAATTCATGTGTATGGAGAACAATATCGGCTAAATACTAGAGTATTTTTTAATAAATCACTTCTCACTGGGGCAATGACATACACCGGACAGGGAAAACTGTAGCTCACTTATACTATTATTTCAATTCACTTTAGGCTCAGATGAAATCAGATTACTTCAGAAAGTTATTAAGAATTTTTGCCCAGTTTGTAAATTTACAGAAAAGTTCTTTATACTATTGTTATTTCCAGGCAGTAGAGTTTTACCACCCTATGAAAACAGAGATTAAAAGTTAGTTGACTGCTCAGGGAGGTTATAATTTTAATAATGTGGAGCCTGTAGCTAATAGAGATGCCTGCTTGTAATGAATGGGGATGTTTATGGGTCACGTAGGTGCTTCTTCACCAGGGGCCGAGCAAAGCAGGACAGCACCGATGTTTTACTGTTTAATGGGTAGTAACTGATTGAGCCTTCACATACTATTACATCTGCCTCCAAATATCTGCTGTGATTTCCAAAGTTACGTTCCTTTCTACTGTTGTTGTATATATACATATATATATATATTAGAATATGTTTATTTTAATGATGATATATATGTGTGTACATAAATGCATATATTCAATATAACTAAAGATATAAGTGATTTTAAAAAGCCAAAAGATTTTTTCAAAAAAAAAAGGAAAGGAAACAGCACCAAATTCATCTAAATTACATACTGATATAACATTTAAATGGATGTCATTATAATTAGAAACACGTTATAAATCGGGATTATAGCAGGGCTTCTGAAGAGGGCTAGGTACAATATCTGTGCTCCTTAGGTTGACAAGACCTAGGCTCAACCTGCATCCTCATTCCCCAGAACAAGAAAAATAGGACTTGAGTATACACTGTAGCTGAGGACTGTGACGGAGAAGCAGTCACTGGCTTCCCCCACGGGGAACAAAGCTACATGCGGTAATACGGCCAAGACTCTCAAGCCACAGTTCAGGTGTCAAATGACCACAATGGCCTCATGTGGTCTGCACCTGTTCTTGGACACATTACATGACTGCTTCACGTCTTTGTTTACTCACCTGCAGTATGTGGATAATATTCCCTACTTCACAGGCATTAGGCAGAGAATGAACACACCAATACAGGTGATATGTGTGAAAGACACAAAAGCTGGAAACTAGTTACAGCGGTACAGACAGATTTCATTCAGTAATAGCTACTGTAACAGGCAAGAGAGCCCAGTGTGAACTCAATTTCAATTTGTGCCGAGGCGACAGGGCCTTTTAAAGGAGGATGAGGGAATTGGAAGGGGAGTGATGGGGCCTGGGCAGCCTCAGGGAAGTGGGAATTCACAAAGTGGGTGGGGTGTTGGTTAAGGTGCTTCATCATCTGGGTTGCTAATTGGTTCTTATCTCAGGTAGGCTCCCATCGCCCCATGGAGACTGGGAGTAATTTGAGTTCACTCTTTTTTTTTTTTTTTTTTTTTTGCGGTACACGGGCCTCTCACTGTTGTGGCCTCTCCCGTTCCGGAGCACAGGCTCCGGACGCGCAGGCTCAGCGGCCATGGCTCAGGGGCCCAGCCGCTCCGCGGCATGTGGGATCTTCCCGGATCGGGGCACGAGCCCATGTCCCCTGCATCAGCAGGCGGACTCTCAACCACTGTGCCACCAGGGAAGCCCGAGTTCACTCTTTAGGATTTATCCATAGACCATAGTGTTGTCTGCAAAGGCAGTTTTATTTCTCCCTCCTCAATCCATATGCTTTTTATTTCCTTTGTCCAATATCCATGGAATCTGCAGTGATGTCTCTTCTTTCATTTCTGATGTTAGTAATCTGTCTTCTCTCTTTTTCTCATAGTAGTTAGCCTGCTTAGAGGCTTATACATTTTATTGATCTTTTCAATGAACCAGCTTTTCATTTTGTTCGTTGTTTCTATTGATTTCCTGTTTTTAATTTCATTGATTTCTGCTCTCATTTTTATTTCTTTTCTTCTCCTTGCTTGGGTGTTTTCTTTCTCTTCTCTTTCTAGTTTCCTAAGGTGGAAGCTTAAATGACTGATTTTATACCTTTCTTCTTTTCTAATATATGCATTCAGTGATGTAAATTTCCTCGTAAGAACTGCTTTCACTGCATCCTACAAAATTTTGATCAGTTGTATTTTCGCTTTCATTTAGTTCAAAATAATTTCTCAAGAGATTTCTTCTTTAACCCATGTGCTATTTAGAAGTACCTGTTTAATGTCCAAGTATTTGGGGATTTTCTAGCTATGTTTTAAATTATTGATTTCTTGTCTAATTTCATTGTGGTTATAGAGGAAACACTGCAAGATTTCTATTCTTTTAAATTTGTTAAAATTTTTTATGGCTCACAGTGATAACAGTAAATGGTTAAATGTGAGCTTGAAAAGAATGTGTTCTGCAGTTGGATGAAGTAGTCTAGGGCTGTCAATTATATCCAGTTGATTGATGATGATATTGAGTTCAACTATGTCTTTACTGACTTTTTGCCTGCTAGAACTGTCCAACTCTGATGGAGGGGTGTGGAAGTCTCCAACTCTAATACTGGATTCATCTATTTCTCCTTGCAGTTCTATCAAGTTTTGCCTGATGTATATTCATGCTCTGTTGTTGGGTGCATACACATTAAGAATTGTTATCTTCTTGAAGAACTGACTCCTTTATTTTTGTGTAATGCCCTTCTTTATCCTTGGTAACTTTTCTGGCTCTGTGCTCTGCTGTGTCCAAAATTAATACAGCTACTCCTGCTTTCTGTTGATTAGTTTTAGCATGGTATATCTTTATCCATTTTCTTCTAGTCTATATGTGTCTTTATAGTTAAAGTGAGTTTCTTGTAGACACCATATGGTTGCACCTTGTATTTTGATACACTTTGACAATGTCTGTATTTTAATTGGTGCACTTAGGTCACTGACATTCAAAGTGGTTACTGATACAGTTGTATTAATATCTACCATATTTGTAACTATTTTCTATTTGTTGCCCTTGTTCTTTTCCTCCTTTTTTCTTCCACGCCTTTGCTACCTTTTGTAATTTTGACTGTAAATTTTATGTGATTCCATTTTCTCTCCTTTCTTAGCATTTCAGTGTACTGTTTTTATAATTCTTTTTAGTGGTGGCCCTAAAGTTTGCAATGTATATTCACAATTAATTTAAGTCTGCTTCCAAATAACCCTATACCACTGCAGGGGTAGTGCAAGTATTGTTATCATACTTTATGATAACAAAATAATCCTAATTCCTCTTTCCTGTTCCCTGTGTCATTGCCGTGATGCATTTCACTTATACACAAGGATATATATGAATACGTAATCAAAAACATTGTTTCTTTTATTATTTTGAAAAACCATCTGTTCTATTAAGAATAAGAAAAATAAGCCTTTTAATTTTACCTTCTCTTATTCTTTCTCTGACGTTCTTCCTTTCTTCATGTTGATCCGAGTTTTGATGTCATTTTTCTTCTCTTTAAATAACTTCTTTTAACATTTCTTAGAAGACAGTGTACTTTCAACAAGTTCTCTCAATTTTTGTCTGAGAAAGTCCTTATGTCTCTTTCACTTTTGAATAGTAATTTCACAGGGTACAGATTCTAGGTTGGTGTTTGTTGTTTTTCTTCTTCTCAACACTTTTAAAATTTAACTCTGTTCTCTGCTTGCTTGCAGGGTTTCTGAGTGAATTCAGATGTAATTCTTATCTTTGCTCCTTTAGAGGGAAGGTGGTTTTTTCCTCAGGCTCCGTTCAGGACTTTACCTATTTCTTGGATTTTCTGTACTTCGAACATGGTATGCCTAAATGCAAGGTTTTTGTTTGTTGGTTTGTTTGGTATTTATTCTGTTTTGTGTTCTCTGAACTTCCTAGACCTATGGTTTGGTATCTGACATTAATTTTGGGGAAATTCTAGTCATTATTGTTTCAAATATTTCTTCAGCTTCTTTCTCTCTTCTCTAGGTATTCCCTGAAATGTGTACGTTACTATTTTTTGTAGCTGTCCTGCAGTCCTTGGATATCCTGTGCAGGTTTTTGTTTGTTTTTGTCTTTGTTCTCTTTGTTTTTCCGTTTTGGAGGTTTTTATTATGAGATTCTCTAGCCTGGAGATTCTTTCCTCAGCCATTTCCCATCTCCTAAAAAATCCATCAAAGGCATTCCTCATTACTATTACAGGGTTTTTTGATATCCAGTATTTCTTTTTGGTTACTGCTTACGATTTCCATCTCTCTTATTATATTGCCCATCTGCTTTTACATGCTGTCTCTTTTTCATTAGAGCTCATGAAGCCTATTAATTAGAGTTGTTTTAAATTGCTTGTCTAATACTCAGGGGGGACCAGATGACTAGAAGGGGCTGTAGCTGGATATTTCCCTTCCTCCTGGTAGATGGCTAGAGCCAGCTGGTGGGTTACTTCCCTTCTCCTAGGTCTGTTATGCTCTGATAAAGCCCACGGGTTAGACTCTGGATCAATAGTTTTCCTGGGGGCAGAACATGTTAAGAACAGAGTGCTCTGGTGGATTTCAAAATGGTCCTTTTATCCTCCTGCCAGGAGCACAAGGGGATCGCTCTCCTATAATCATTGGGAGAACCGGGTGCAACTTCTTGAGGTGAAACTCACAGAAGTGCGGAGGGCCCCCAGGGCTCGGATCCCCTGGGGTTGTTCTCCACAGACTTGTCTACATTGATCATCCAGGGGTTTGTCAGCCACAGTTCAGATCTGACTTTGACACTCGTGCCCACGGCCATTTCTGCCCTGGTGGGTTGTAATTACCTGTATTTGCCGATTGCTCTCTCCAACTTTGGGGGAAGCAGTTCACCCTTATTTTACTTATTTTAAGGATCTAAGAAGAGTTCTTGTTCTTTTAGGTTTGTTCAGCTTCTTACTTGTTGTTAGGATGGAGGGGCAACTTCCAAGCTCCTTACACGCTTTACTGGAAACTGGAAAGCTACATACCTTTTAAAAGTAATTCAATTATAATATTCATTCGGTTTAGAAATCTACTTACCACTCAGTAATGTATTTTAAGCTGATGAAGAGGAGTGTGTCCATTTAGACAAGCTGATAGATATTACTGCATAAAAGTCAGTTGTTCAAAAGTTAATTGATAGCCATTCCATTTAAGATCTAAAATGTGATGTTTGTTTTAATCAGCAGTGAAATTACATATGTGAAAAGGGAGGGTGTGATCTTCAGAATGTCTTACAAATCATTACTGGAGGGGCTCTGAGATAGGATCTGGGGCATGATAGAGATTTCTGATGCACATTTGTTATTAAGATCTAGATCTAGAAATATATCTTTAGACAAAAGTAAGGGTGTCATTTTAATTTCCCAGGGGTGTGTGTGTGTGTGTGTGTGTGTGTATTTCTGAGTAAAAGTACAAAGGAATGGCACAACAGGCTTAATAAAATTGATTATCTTTTGCTAACCCAAATCTGCAACATGATACAAACAACACCAACCTCAGAATTGTCTGTCTTAACTTCTGATGCTACTGCTTTTAGAGTTCAGCATCCATTCATCATCCATGTCTCAAGTGATGAGACAGCCCTTTGCTCTGTCTGAATCAAAAAGTACGATCATGATTCAAAGCCTTGCTTTTTCAACATTTCTAAAATCGAGGTCCTTTTGGTTTCTTCTCAGAACACGAAATGGGCCCATTGTAAACAAATACAAGTATGTTTTTAAATACCTGAAATGAAGTTAAGTTGTTTTAGTTTTCTTGGGGGCACAGTGATGCAGAAAGTTCAAAAACACATTTCATTAGTTTCCATTTTTTTTTTTTTTTTTTTTTTTTTGCGGGCCTCTCACTGCTGTGGCCTCTCCCGTTGCGGAGCACAGGCTCCGGACACGCAGGCTCAGCGGCCATGGCTCACGGGCCCAGCCGCTCCGCAGCATGTGGGATCTTCCTGGACAGGGGCACGAACCCACGTCCCCTGCATCGGCAGGCGGACTCTCAACCACTGCGCCACCAGGAAAGCCGTATTAGTTTCCATTTCTTTAGCCCTAGTGCCAGCCTCTGCCACCCCTTCTCTGTCTTTAACTCTTTCTCAGAGCCCCCAGTCTTCCTTTTATATCCAAAGATTATCACTGGTATTGTTCAATCTCTGGGGAAAAAGTAAAGAGGAAAATAGAGAAAACAAACTAGAATTTCCTTTAGCTCATGAAGGGAGTAGGAAAGATAGAAACAGTCATTCATTACTACTTTTTACAACACAGAAAACTGAGCAGCAGGACGGGCATATTAAGCTGCTAGAAGTAGAGAAAAAAACAATCTATGTTTTTTTGTGGGTGTTTCTTTTGTTGTTTTATGATCACTTTTCTGAAATGAGAACAAATTTTGCATATTTTAATTATGAGTACTCAGCTAACAATCTTGTCTATTTTCAGTAAATATGATGAACCATTTCATGGCTTACTCCAAATAAGAACTGCTCTTGAGTCCTTATTAAAAAAAAAATAGATGCCTACAGTGTTGCAAATATCCAACAATTATTGAGAAATAAAATTTCACTTTAACTTGAAGCTGAAAACCTCCTGGAAGACTTCATGTAACAGATATACTGGATGTCTCATTTTCAAAGAAAAATAAATGCAAGCCTGTCCTGTTTTGTTGATGCCTAGGGAGTATTTTGAAATGAAAAATACAAGCTTTTCTCCATATTAAAGCTTTATTTAACAAATTTGAATTGAGGTCCTTTTATGTATTAGGCACCCTTAAAAATGTGCGCCATTCAAAGAACTGGATATTTTCTTTACAAGAAACACACAATTCAGTGCATATAATAATCTGATAAAATGATGTAGAAAGAGACCAACAAAGAAGAGTGTATTTTTGAGCTTCATTTTCACTTTTATGATCTGGTATCACTCTTTAGAAAATAACTTACAACCATGTATCTTATTAATCCGAATTCCAAAAGAAATGCAATTTGTGGTTAGTTAGGTAACAATGTCCTACATTTTTAGATGCTATTGAGGTTACACATCATGTTAACCAGAAATATCACAAAGAGAAGTGGCATCCAGGGTTGTAAAGAAAGAGAGTGTAGATTTCAGACGTGTGATGAGCATTTTCAGCTACACAATCTTTTATTACTTTATTTGTACATGAATAACTTATTTTGATCATCTTTTTATGATAAGCTTTTGAAAGCCAATATTTGCTCATGGCTCTCTCTTGCTCTCTGCCTTCTCTTGATACATCTTGTGGACAGAAGTGTGTCGGGTCCATCCACGTCCTCGCTGAAGGCAGTTGTCGCTTTGTGTGTACTATGTTACCTTATCATGTTGTCTGCTTCCAAGACTCTTTTCCCAGTCTCACGTCTATTCTGTGAAGACTCACTATCTTTCAATAAATTTATCTTTCTTAATTAGAGTCAGCCTCTACTGGTAATCAAAGAGCCCTAAGTAATGCAAGGTCACTAGGAGATCAAATATTTTGCAAAGAAAAGAAATCCTGAAAAATGAAACAAATCGTTTCAAATTGTTGGAGGAAACCAAAGCGTACTTTGATGAGACTGTTATAAAAAATGGATGAATATCCTGGAGTATGCCAAATTCCGGGGCAATAGATACAAATACTGTGGGGAGCCCTAGTGACAACCATCTCGGTATTGTTTGAGAAACCACATTTGTAGGACGGAATGCAATGCAACACACAGAATCAGCTGAATCCTGAAGACGTATGCGAAGTGCTTCATATAAGCACAGGAAGACATATAAAGACATTAAATTAGGCCAGGAAGACTCACAAAAGTGAAAGCAATTATTTATTCTGAAAAAGAGATCTGGACAAAGAAGCCATTGAGATGATGACAGGAAGCTTTTAGCCTTAACTTATATGTCTTGTACTGTTTGATGTTTTACTGTGTGAACGTGTTCATATTAAAAGTACATCCTTGGGCTTCCCTGGTGGTGCAGTGGTTGGGAGTCTGCCTGCCGATGCAGGGGACACGGGTTCGCGCCCCGGTACGATCCCACATGCCGCGGAGCGGCTGGGCCCGTGAGCCACGGCCGCTGAGCCTGCGCGTCCGGAGCCTGCGCGTCCGGAGCCTGTGCTCCGCAACGGGAGAGGCCACAACAGTGAGAGGCCCGTGTACCGCAAAAAAAAAAAAAAAAAAAAGTACATCCTTAAAAAAATAAATGATTTTGATGATCTAAAAAACGGATGTGGTATTTAGTCTAGAGGTTTTTCTAGAAATAAGGTGTTTATTACTAGTTACGGTGTATTCCATTGATTTTTTTCCTTGTCTTTCTATTGCAATTAGCCAACTCTTAGATATATGAACAGATTCTTTGATTTCTTAAAGGGGTTTCCTCTAGAACAGTGATTTTCATGGAATTATATTTGGAGGATATGGCAAAGGAAGGTTTAACTGCACTTGAGTAATTCTGATCTCCCACCTTTGAGAAATACTACTTATCACTTTGTTTAGTTAGTTGTAGGTCTTGGTTATACCATGCAGATCTCACACACATGTGAAGATAAAGTGGTTACAGATATTTCAGGTGGCTCTTGCCATTTAATTAAGTCAAAGAATGATTAAAAATTAAGTATAGGGCTTCCCTGGTGGCACAGTGGTTGAGAGTCCGCCTGCCGATGCAGGGGACGCGGGTTCGTGCCCCGGTCCGGGAAGATCCCACATGCCGTGCAGCGGCTGGGCCCGTGAGCCATGGCCGCTGAGCCTGTGCATCCAGGGCCTGTGCTCCACAACGGGAGAGGCCACAACAGTGAAAGGCCCGGGTACAGCAAAAAAAAAAAAAAAAAAAAGTATAAAAGGACTGCCTTCCTTCTCTACTGTATCTGTATGCTGGAACTATCGTGTAATGAAGTCCTACTGTACATATTCACCCTACTCTGCAGTTAGTGATGCCATACCGGCAGCTCGAAATCATGGTGGAAGCACTAATACCTCAGGAATTAACAAGTACTATGAAGTAGGGCTTTTCTCACAGAGCACCAGTTATTGACTTTCACCAGCATACCACTATTCCAGCCTCATCAAAATCGCCCCTCAATACTCCTTGAGCATCTTTCCGTTTCTAACAGCTGCAGGCCCTCAGAGCTACCTGTGTCCAGCAATATACTCTCTTCATTAAGTTCAAACCTTTCATTATCTACAAGGTGCTCTGATGACATCACTTTTTGGGCACGCCTACTCTGACACTCAGGGCAGGTTAAGTTCACCTGTTAGAAGAACTCACAGCCCTGGATATTTAGTACAAATTATAACTGAAATTAAATAATTATGTGTACATTCATTTTAAAAGAATTTGATAAATTTTTATTGAGAACATTTTATATGCCAGGAACAGTCTTTGGTGCTGGGAACAAAGCAGTGAACAAAATTGACACCATCTCTATGGTCCTGGGGATTTCATGTTAGTGGAGGCGGTAGGGAGGTATCTCTATTATCATCTATCTTCTACCTATTATCTATCTTCTACCTATTATCATCTATTTTCTACCTATTATCATCTATCTTCTATTATCTGTCTTCTATTATCTATCTTCTATTATCTATCTACTATTATCTATCTTCTATCATCTATCTTCTATCTATCATCTATCTATCTTCTATCATCTATCTTTCTTGTACCTATCTATCTACACACACATAAAGTCTTAGGTATAATTAGTGCCCTGAAGAAAATAAACCAAGTATTGTGACGGAGAGGACAGGAAAGTCTCTTCTTAGGAACTGGCATTATACAGAGAACTGGATGAAGTGAGGACATGAGCCAAGTAAAAATTCTGGGGGAAGAGTGTTCCAGAGTGTTCCAACAACAGAAAATGGAAGTTCTTGAGGTCGTGGTATATTGGAAGAAGTTAATGTGCCGGGGAGGTGCGAGTAGGCAGAAGAAAGGAGAAGGAAATCAGGCAGAGGGATAGAGGAGGCTCAGAAAATGTGGATTTTTGGAAGCTACGCTGTGGACTTTGGATTTTATTCAAAATAGGATGGGTGGTATTGGAGGGGATTGATCATTAGGGATTCTGGGATTTAGGAGAGTTTGTTCACTACTGTACTCAGAGTGCATAATGCAGTGTTGGTGTCTTGCAGTTGTGTTGCCAGATCCTTGCTCAAAACCACCAACCCCTTCTGGAACAGGAACTAACATATCTCTTTTAGTCACAGGGTCTGGAGTAAAAGGGAGAAAGTGATACTACAAGAAAAACAAAAACCAGGTAGAACCAGCTGGAACCAAGATGGTAATGAATCTGACATTCAACAGACCCAGAGTCTCCTTCTACGCTGATTTTACTACTTTAGCTACTAAATGACACACCTACCAGAGGCCATGAGTGGAAGCCATGGACCAAAAAAAGGACAGAAAAAGGGCAGCACCCCATTCCTGGAGAAACTCTGCCCCTTTCCCTGGAAGACTAATGCATAAGCCTCCCCATCTTTAGCCCCCGTCCTCCCCGCACTGTCCTTCCTCTTTAAAGCCAAATCCCTCTCTCCATGTGGGTGAGAACTTGATCTGTGAACTAAGTTCCTGCTTCTCCATTCTTTGGCCATTGAATAAAGCTTACACTACCTCAATCTCAGCTTCGGTTTCGTTTTAGGCTGCAGGAACCCTAACAGAAAAAGAACCCTCCCCTTGAAGCAGAGGGCCTCCTCCAGGCTAGGACTGGAGCAGGGGTCCATTCAACTTGATTTGGTAACAGTTGCTCAATAAATATACATTGAATGCATGAATTAACTAATGGATACAGTCATAGGATTTAGAGTGTGGAGTTTATTTTCAGACAGTAACCAAATCACCCAGTTTTGCAAATAAGTTTTTGTTTACCTTTGGTCTCGTTCCACATTAAGATTTGACAAGAATTCCTGGGCTGTGATCAACATTGATATCATATGAGTAACAATAAGAACCCACATACTCATCTAGCCCAAACCTTCTTCTTAAGCAGCATAACAACTTCCATCAGTGCCAATACAACATGACACTCAGCAGCCCTTGTCATCATTAGGAAGCCCGTGAGAGAGAAGTCAGGGCTGTTTCTGATCACATCAAGCATCCATGAACATCTAACGACCTTGTTCATCAGGGAACACGATGCACACCTACCCTCTACACAGAGAAAGGAGGGCACCATGTCTATTAGAAGGTACAGAATAGGAGCATCTAAACTAGAAAATACTCACATATATAGAGCTGTCTCTTTAACATAACCCCAAATGTCAGAAATATATTTTAAATTTACAAGGAAATTTGTGAATATGTTTTCCTTTTTTCAAAATGCATAAAAGAATGAGAATCACTTAAAAATTTCCTTTCCATGTTCCATACACGTCGTCATCCAGAGATAATCCTTCTAAACTACAAAGTAATAACTTAGCCAAGGTGTTTCGACCTTCTTTCCCAACAAACAGTTTTCTATTATATTTTCTACCCCATCTAGTAGTACACTCATTTTGCAAACCACATTCAGATTTGCCCTCCAAAATCTCTGGAATCCATTTAAAAAACTAGATGATTCTTCAAGGTCAGGCCTCTAATCATTGTTCAGTTTTCTCCTTATCTACTCATGTATAGACATGTAAAATAAATAAGATTAAATATATTTTTTTTCATAAAATGCATAGCCATTCAATAGTCCTATCACTTAATATTCTACTACGGATAAAACATTTAAAATCAATCTAATACTGTAATCAAAACAAAACTTTAGACTGAAAATTGAGTCTTTTGAATTTAATCAATACCCACACACAACTTTCTAAATTAGTGTTCTTAACTGATGGTTATTTATTTATGTCATCCCTGGCTAAAAAATGAAGTGGGGCGAAAAGCACCTTAGGTATAAATACTTATGTTATCCAAAGTTCTCTTTTCAAGATTATTAAAATTATGCATGGTCTTATGACATTTTAGTTATTGCTATGATCACTCGATTTTGCAATAATATATGAATTAAAGAAGTTTTATCATGTGTTTTAAAAGGGCTTAGCCTCCAAGTTAAATTAGGTAATACACTTTTTAACTTTTGAAAATGACCTTTTTATTATAATTTGTATGTAGGAGAAAAGACATGGTAATTCTAAATAACTTGTTAAGAAGAAACACATCACCCATATTTAGAGAAAGCTACGTTTGACATGTGGAAAAGTTTCTCTGACTTTCTGAGTCTCTTACTGTCCCCTGACCACCTTTACACCTCTCTCTGCATACCTGCATACACACGCACACACACACACACACACACACACACACACACTTGAATCCACAAGCACACACTCACACGCACACATCCATGCATATACACACGTGCACATACACACACATTCACGCACATACATTCACATACATAGGCACATGCATTCTATTACTTTTCTTTTTTCACTTGGATAAGATTTGGACAGTTTTCATGACAAAAATATAGATATGAATTATCAGTAAAACACATTATACAACTGACCTTTGAACAACATCGGTTGGAACTGCCTGGGTCCACTTATATGCAGACTTTTTCAAAAGTAAATACCACAGTACTACACCATCTGTGGTTGGATGAATCCACAGATGCAGAACCATGGATACAGATGAACCACGGCCGTGGAGTGTAAACTGCATGTTACCCAAAGATTTTCGACTGGGGAAAGCCCTGCATTGTTCAGGGGTCAACTATATATGCATAAATGATATATATGTTTTCATATACCTACTGGGGTTGAAGAATAATCACAAATATATCTCATATTCTTCTGTTTTAGACATGTTTTTTAAATAGAAGCAGAAAAACACACACAAGACAGCTAAAAATATGCAACTTCTATTACAGCAGAGTAAGATAAAATTTATTCTTCCCCATTTTGTCGTTATAACTTAATTTTAACTCGCAGTTTTCAGTGTTCATTTTTGAAAAAGTACTTTCCTAGACTGTGAAGAAACACTTAAGAAAATTAACAACAACAAGAAAGCCCAAATTCAATTCTCAGTTGTGACACATACGGCTGTATTTTTAATCATCACAACAACTCTACTGTAACTGATTAGCTGCTTCAAATTATTTTGGTCATAAAGAGAAATAAATGAAAAACTCCATCAATCAACACAAACGCTTTAGCAACAAAAAATAAGAGTAACATGTAATGCTATAAGACGATTCACATGATTTCGAAAACATGGATTTGAATTCTACTTCCACGAATAAAAGAGCTGTGCAAGATAACAAGCCAGCTACATAAGACCACATATAATGTACATAACCTACATTGCTACATGAAACTTATCTAAGGCTTTGTCTTACTTGCAGGATGAGAAAGCAGAATTAGATGATCAAAGGGCCTTTTCATTTCTATTTGTACATATATAAAAAAAGAAACAAACTTAGTCTCATATCTTAAAATATATAATTTCATATCTATAAATAATTTTTGGAATTGCCTTTTAATTCTTATTCTGAAAATAATTTAAAGGTAAATGCAGTCTTCTTAATGAGAATTAGCCAGTTTATTCATTTTTAAAATTCCTCTTTCTTAAAAATACAACACGGTATTGCTTTTATCTGTATTTTCATTAGCATTCAGTCAACTCAAAAAATGTATTAATTAATTAATTACTGCATTTTGTATGTGTCAGTCATAGGATGGGTTATTACTATAACAGCAGAAATTAAAATACCATTTATAAGGATGCTGATATTCATGGTAATTATTACCATAATGATGATAGAATCTTCAAGGCAGTTACTTATGTAAATTGGTTTCTGAGAAAGGAGGGAAAATGTACTATAGTTTTAAAAGTTACCACCCAAGGTAGGTCAAACTAAGAAAGTAGTGGTTCATAAAAAAAAAAAAAAAAAAAAAAAAAAAAGAAAAGAAAAACACAAGGCTGAGTTATGTGGAAAATTAATTTGCTTTGAACAGCTCATTCAATGATGTCTCCAGAGTAATGAAGTATTTCTTGCCATTCTTAACCAGCAATGTCATTTATACTGATGGAGGGTCCCCAACCCCAATTCTTTTCACAGTTCCTCTGTATTCTTTGGAGGACAGAGTTCCCCTTATGCATTGAAAATAAGAGAAGAAAACATGTAAAATTTCCAATTACAGAGTCCCTGCATATAAAGCAACATAGAAGTTTATATGCCTGTTCATTTCCTATTTGCCTTTCCAACTACTTTTAAATTTGTGGTTCAAATTTCCAATTTATTACTTCTAAAGAGTCTTTTCTTTAGCCAGGTTGAAAAACAAATTACTGTAGAGCTTACATGAATATACTTACATAAATAAATACTGTACTTTACACTGAAAATTTAGAGATTTTTATTGCTTTATTCCTTATAATTACTTTTCCACTATTGAAATTCTATTATTACTTTGAATGTTTAAGAACCCAATTTTGGTACATATTCATCTCAATGAATTTGTTTTTAGGTGTTCTTTTATTGTTTTTTGTTTGTTTTGTGTTTTTTTTAAGTGGGATCATATAATGAAATCACAATCAGAACCTGCTAAATCATTTAAATATATTTAAAAATAAATTATTATATTAACGATACTCATGAGTCAACATACATGAATAAAAAACAGATTTTAAAGAATGACTGTGACTACCATATAAATATAAAAAAAAACAAGTAAAAGAGTATCCTTGTTTTTCTCACAATTTAATGAAAATAATATCTGGAGGTGTGGAAGATACAGGGTTTCATTCTTTAACAAAGAACTGAAAAGCTCAGTAACAGCAAAATAATTTTAATTATTCAGAGAGTAAATATTTCACTACCAGAATGTCCACTTGAAACTGAGACAGAAGAGCTGACACGCAGTGAGGCCAAACAAAATGAAACATTGGAGATTGGAGCAGAGAAAGGTTTGTGCCCAAGCCTTCCACAGCAGATCTATTCCTTCGGCTCTAACAGTTGTGTTATGTTGCCTGCACTTGGTCACGCTGCACCTTGTCCCAAACTGTAAAAGAATATTGCCTATAGCCTGAAGTATCCAAGCTGGCCTTCTCTCAAGGCTCTGACTCCCAGGCTTGACCTTTAAAGGCATAACACTTTTCATTCATATAGAGATATAAAGTTGCAGAACAGGAAGTAACTGTCTTGTTGGAGGTTTACAGGACCATTGTGATCAGACCTAAGTGGCCGGCTGCAAGAACAAAGGATTGTCACATCCCCTCCAGGGTCTGACCCACACCAAGACGTTTGCAACAAATGGCCACACCCCCTTCCCCTTTTAGTATAAAGAAGCCTGAATTCTAACTTGGGGAAAATGGTTCTTTGGGACAGTAGTCCACCATCTTCTCCGTCTGCTGGCTTTCTGAATAAAGTCGCTATTTCTTGCCCCGACACCTCTCTCTCTATTTACTGGCATGCCATGAGGTGAGCAGTACTAGGTAACACAATCATTTTAAAATTTCATAAAGGTTATTATTTTCTGTATTAGAATAGTATTTATTTCCGATTTGTTTTATTTAGTCTATCATAGTCTGTCATAAATCCAGGCTATTTAAAAGGGAGTAAAACAATTGTCCTTTTGTAATATTTAGAGGAAGACTTGATCCAGAGAAAAATATCAAAGCTTTCAAATTTATCAAAGACATTTTTTTAGAAGTCTAAACTGTCAAGAGACTGTGATAACTCATCTGTTCCTTTCAGATATCTTGAAGATCAATACTTATTTCAGGTGTTGGTGATCATGTGATTATCTGCATCAATCACGAAGATGGTCCCAAGCAACAAATCAAACACATGGGAGCCATTTCATTTTACCGAGATTTAGGATGAATCACGGTGCCTATCAATCATGGTGTCTGTGCCAAAAGGTGCCATTTACAACCTCAAGTCATATTTTAATGATACCAAATGCAGTTTTAAATCTTTCCCATCAAATCTTGAAATGTTCAGATTAACCCTGGTTAATAAGCCAGTGGTAACTATGACGGTAACTAAAATAATTTATTTTGCCCAAAGTCAGAAAGAAGCCAGAGATGGAAAAGAAAACTAAAAAATCCTGATACACATTCTCAAATATTATTTACAGGTATATAGAAACATTTACTAAAAATATCTAAGGATGTGCCAAATATCAAAATAATGTTATCTATCACAAACATATACGGGGGGAAGGGAGAGAGAGAGAGACAGACTGTGGTATTCATTTACATATTATCTGGGCAACTTTTATTTTGGGTGCAAGCCTCACCCTTTAACAAGGTAATTCTGAACATTTTTCCTCCCTATACCCGTAAGCTGGATGGCACCCATATATTCACGTGGGGTGTATATTCCTAGGAATCTCTGTGTTATGTAAAATGCTTGGGCTTTCGTATGTTCCTCAAAACAACATATCAGAATGAAAGTGGGAGAGACGTCCCTATTTTCCTAAATAAAGCTAGTATTTAATTTACTATTACAGAAATCCTTATAATTTTGCCATAGTCAAAGTGAGATTACATTAGATGAATTTGAGAAGTCTAAATCATCTGAAAGTATGCTCTAATTTTGATTCCCATTCTCTCCATGCATATTCTTTAGATGTATGCTACAGTGGGAAAAATGGAGGTAAGCAATGAATTAAGCATGGGTCAGGTTGTCAATCACAGCAGATAATAAACTGGAGTGGAAAACACGGTAGAATATTCAAAATTCTTCCTATGAGGAATTTGAAACACAAAGAGCAGATGGCAACCACATATACTACAACTCTGTGACAAGTATTGCTTACTTTAGTATTGCTACAAAATATTGTGGAGAAGATTCTGTAGGTGTTGTACTGGGGGGAGAGGACAGTAGCCCACTTGGTCATTATATTTACAACATGTTACTTATTTAGCTTTTTGTAGTGTGAATATGCAGATCACATCAGTTTAAGGTTACTGCTTTTCAGTACTGTTATTGGTTCCATGGTGAACTAAATGGGAAGGAAATCCAAAAAAGAGTGGATGTTATGTATACATATAACTGATTCACTTTGCTATACAGCAGAAACTAACAAAACATTGTAAAGCAACTATACTCCAATAAAAATTAATTTTAAAAATGCTGTTATTGGTTCTTATTTTTAGCACTTTTTCTCTTGTTTGGGTCATTTTTACACAATTTGGAAAGTCAGACCCACACACAAAAGAGTTGTCCCTATTTTTCTCATTTCCAGATCATATAAACTTCTGACTCGTATCTGCAAGTGTAATGACCAAAAATAAAGTGTTAAAAAAAAAAACAAAACAGTGGGTGTAAACTTTTCCGTTTCTCACATACAAGTTGCAAAGAATCTGGAATGTGTTTTCCCACACTGCAAAATGTAAGTTTTTAAAAATTAAGTTAAAAACAACAAGGATATCACAAATGCTTTTACATTTGTTGGAAATAAACTCCACTTCTTACAAAAGAAACGTTCTTTCAGGTTCGGGAGACAACAGTAACGTCAAATTGCAAGGAAGTGTTTTTATTTAACATGACCGGGATAAAAGAAGCTAGAGCCTTAGCTCTCGGCTTTGAACATAGTATGGTCAGAAAGGATGAATGAATCTCGTACTCACTTTAAAATAATTTTCTTATCTCAAATAGATAATCTCATTTTGTGACTGAATTACCAGGAGCAAATGCCTATGGATCTCCGCCCCCTACAAAATTGCTCCCGGGTAGCAAATGTCTACACCCCACTGGAGCAGAATATGGCTGCCTGTGTTAGATCTGTTTCTTCTCTTCTTCCAGTCCATGCAGGCACACCACACACACACACACAGACACATACTTATTGAATGAATGAATGAACAAGACTTTCTTTCCTCATTATCTATCTATCATTAGCTGTCTGTCATATTGCCATTATCTACTGTCAAGGTAACAATTCAGTGTTTTTTGACAAATAGGTAGTTATGAGCAGTCGAAGGAGAAAAAAGGAGAAAGGAGAAGAAAAAAGAAAAGGGAAAGTGCACATGAAAGAAAAGCCCTGAAAACCTGCATTCTTGTTACATAGCAAATTTTGAAGGGCTGATAGGATTTGAGAGTTAAACTCCCTTGATGTGCTCTTTTAGGTTAGATCACTTACAAATTTGTAAATTTATTTGTAATCACTGTAATGTCCAGGTATATACTGGAGGCTATTTTGATGTAGTATAACTTATTAAAATCATCCTCTTCATCTATATTTTCAAATGTTTTGGAAAAGAGTTGTATTTCATGCTGTTATTACTTTGTTCTTTTGCTTCATTACCACTGTTTAATTCCCATTCTCTTTCCAATACTTTCGTTTGTATTTATCTTTTTCTTTTTTTAAAATGTGTCAGAAAAGGGTCTAGTTTATTGATTTTTAAAAAAAAAAATTTTCTGGTCCTAATGATAAAATATGAATTTTGTTTCACTATTTTCTACTTTCTCATATTATTCATTCTTACTTTTATGAACTTCTAATTTTTAATTTAATTTTTATTCAGTTGCTTATTTTCAATTCTTAGTTATTTTAATTTTAATATTTTTGCAAATGGTAGACATTTGCACTCTCATTTTATCAAAATATGCATATATTTGTGCTTACTTTATTGAATATTTAACAGTGAAAAGGTGCTTTCTTCTTTGTATATTTTCCACTCCAATTCTATTATCTAGAAAGAAAACTTTTAATTTTTCTTAGCAGTTTCCTCTCACCTTTTCTGACAGATCTATCCCTATTTTTCAAATGGTAGTAGCTAATATCTCATAAGAATAACTGTAATTTTTTCTAGAGGCTAACATAATTATGTAACATAATATTTTAGCAGACATACAATAAAATACTATAACAGGTAACATAATCTGATAATCTATAATTGCTTTATTTTTGTTTCCTGGAGTCCTCTGTTATTTCAACCTGGACTATTTACCTTAGAGGACAACTGAATACCTGGCATCTTAGAAGTTCTCACCACCTCTTTCCTGTTTGGGAACCTATATCCCGGGTTCCATTTCTTCCCCATTCTAAACTACACTCTTGTTTTATGGGAGCATCTCCACCAGCAGCTTTGTCAGAATGGATTAAAAGGAGGTAAAAGCATTTAGTCCATGAAATTTTAGAAAAGATTTGTATTCGCCTGTACTTGGATTAATTACTTGGATGCAGATTTATACCCAATACTACTTCTTCAAAATTTTGAAAACATTGCTTTATTCTTGCTGTTGAAAATGCGATATCATTTAATCTCATTTCTGTGCATGTGACCTGTTTTATTATCCTTCTATCTCTTCTACAGACTTTTAAGATCATTTTATGTATTTTAGATCCACACCGTACTGACAGTTAATGGTGTTTGACCTTCTTGGGATGGGTCGCTCTCATTCACGGTGTTGGATAATTTGCAGCACCCTTCAGACAAGCAAATCAGAATTCACCGGTTGTTTAATTTGTTTCTGCCATTTTCACTAACATTTTCAATTTTATCTTCTATCTTCTATTTTTAATGTTTAAAAAATTTCTGAAGATTTTCTTGACCGTATCTTCCATTCCTTCTTCTTCTTTTTATTTTATCATATTTAAAATTTCCAAGTAACCTTTGTTATTCTCCAACTTTTTCATGGTGTCATACTCTTGTTTTGTGGAAGTCCAGTTTGGGTTTGAGTCCTGGTCTGGGAAGATCCCACGTGCCGCGGAGCAACTAAGCCCGTGCACCACAACTACTGAGCCTGCGCTCTAGAGCCCGGGAGCCACAACTACTGAGCCTGCGTGCCACAACTACTGAAGCCCACACGCCTCGAGCCCGTGCTCCGCAACAAGAGAAGTCACTGCAATGAGAAGCCTGCGCACTGCAACGAAGAGTAGCCCCCGCTCACCATAACTAGAAAAAGCCCGTGCACAGCAACAAAGACCCAACGCAGCCAAAAATAAATAAATAATTTTTAAAAAGATCTATTAAAAAGAATAAAAAAGACTGAGGCACTAAAGGCCAATGATTGCTCTGTGATTTCAGAGGCAGCTTGTTGCCTGATAAGCTTCTTTGTGGCTGGTCACCTGGTGCACAAGCTGTGTCATCAGTGCTGTTCTCCCAAATGCTGGTCTCTGGAGGATTATGTCTTTCCCCAGGTCCCTTCAGTTTCTTTAGAGATATTTCCACCAACATCCCATCGCATGTGTACTATGGGCAGAATGAGGCTAGAGGAAGAGGAGAAGGTAGGCTGGTCAGCGTCCAAAACTTCAATATGCAAAGTTTTACTTCAACCCTATTTTAATCCAGACGCCTCATCCTACATTCCGGTGCAGCACCTGTATGTCCAAGTCCACAGGTGTTCCGTTCAGTATCGTCAGATGATAAACCTCAAGCCTCTCGCCTGGGATTGGGAGGGAGGAGAGTCTGGGGTGCCAGGGAGAGAATTCAGTGCTGCAAGCATTGCACACACACATTAAGGCCCTCTGCCTAGTCTCAGCTTCATGTTCTACCCCCACTTTCCACAGCATGTGTGCACCAACTTGGGAGTGCACCAGGGAAATGGTGTGGAAATTTGGTTAACTCCTCATTACCATTCCCCTCCCAGGCCCTGTAAGTTCCTTTTTTTTTTTTTTTTTTTTTTTGCTAGATGTTACAGATAAAATGAAGAATGAAACTGATACAACGTATTTTATTCTTTTTTCAGGAAATAACTTTTTAATTTTGTACTGGAGTACAGTTGATTAACAACACGGTGTTAGTTTCAGGTGTACAGCAAAGTGATTCGGTTATACATATACATGTATCTATTCCTTTTCAAATTCTTTTCCCATTGAGGTTGTTACATAATATTGAGCAGAGTTCCCTGTGCTATACAGTAGGTCCTTGTTGGTTATCCATTTTAAATATAGCAGTGTGTACATGTACGCTTCTATTTCTTCTACTCTGCTAAATAAGCTAATATTCCTTCTTTAAATTTATACCTTCTAAAGAATACAGCAGGCTAGTTTCCAGACTAAAGATCTCTCCAATTCCAGGCTTGGAAGAGCCCCTTGTGGGTATGATAGCAGCTAGAATTGTTTGACAGTTTTTGTTTACTTAGACTGATTCCAAAAGAGACATGAGGAACTGGCCAGCTCAGCCAAGCCCTAGAATGTCACTCACCAGGGTCTGGAGCAGGCGTATTATCAGAAGTTGGATAAAACTGCATGGCAAGCCAATTTATCTCTAATGCTTCACTACTCATCAAACACTTCGCTCACTTTCAGAATCATTCTTATTTATCACGTGCTCTTAGTTCTTTCTAGGTTGGAGGGGGAGGAAGACCATACAGAATAGCCTCATACAGGGGAAAGGAGCTTTCTTCTCTGTATGAAGGGGAAGCAGCCTTTCAAGCCCCAGGATTCTGGCTTCCTATTTCTTATGGCCACAGTCCCCAAGTGTAAAAGTCAAATAAAACAAAACAGGTGACAAAAAGAAGACAAAAAAATTATCCTCTTTCATAATGCATTAGGTATGTTGTTCTTTGCCAACTAATAAAAGGTGGATTAATCTAATAAACAGGTTCCTTTTGTTAACATTAGATAATTTTCCTCAGGAAAAGGAACAAAGAATTAACATGGGTGAAAATGTCTGTACTTTCATTTTCTTTTTAAACTACCTGTACTTGACATAGTTCTTCAATGAATCTCAACATGTTTCACAATAAAAACACCTTTGAAAAAGGGAGGAAAGACTAGTAGGATGAAAATAAAACCACTGTCTCTGGGGAGTGGGTTGAGTTATCCAAGCACAACATTTCATTTTTGTATACTGCATCTTTACTAATTTATGTACTTGTCTATTAATTTACTTTATTATTTCGGTAAGAACACAGCATGACATCTACCCTCTTAAATTTTAAGTGCACCGTATATTACTGTTGCCCTTAGGTGCCAGGCTCTGGGCAGATCCCTAGAACCTATTCATCTTAAGTGACTGAAACTTTATACCTGTTCCCTTCTCCCCACTCCCTGCAACCACCATTCTACACTCTGCTTCTGTGAGCTTGACTACTTTAGATACTTCATATAAATGGAATCATGCAATATTTGTCCTTCTGTAAGTGGCTTATTCCACTTAGCAGAATGCCCTCTGGCATTATCCATGTTGTCACATATGGCAGGATATTCTTCCACTTAAGGCTTATAACATTCTTTGTACGTATAGACCACATTTACTTTATCCGTTCATCTGCTGATGGACCTTTACGGTGTTTCCAGATCTTGACTAACGTGCATAATGCTGCAATGAGCATGGAGGTGCATATTTTTTTCTGAGAACCTGGCTTCAATTATTTGGGATGTACATCTAGAGACGGGAGTGTGGGATCACATGGTAATTCTATCTTAATTTTTTTGTGGAATAGCCATCCTTCTTGCCATAGTGGCTGTAATATTTCTACATCCCCACGAACAGTATACAAGGGTTCCAATTTCTCCACATCCTTCTCAACATCTGTTGTTGTTGTTGTTTATAATGGCCATCCTAACAGGTGTGAGGTGATATCTCATTTTGATTTTAATTTGCATTTCCCTGATGATAAGTCATATTGGGCATTTTTTCATACACCTCTTGACCATTGGTATGTTTCTTAGAAGAAATGTCGGTTCAAGTCCTTCGTCCATTTTTAACACTGGGCTATTTGTTTACCTTCTGTTGAGTTGTAGGAGCTCCTAATAGATTTTGGATACTAACCTCATATCGAATATGAGGTTTGCAAACATTTTCTTCCATTCTGAACGTTGCCTTTTCACTCTGTTGATTGTGTCCTTTGCAGCAGAGAAGCTTTTGACTTTGATGTAGTTGAATGTGTCTAATATGGCTTCTGTTGTTTGTGCTTTAGGTGTCATGTCCAAGAAATCATTGCCAAGCACAATGTCGTGAAGCTTTCCCCTAAGTTTTCTTCAGGGAGGTTAACAGTTCCAAATTACATATTTAAATCTTTAATTCATTTTGCCTTGATTAATGTGTATGGTATAAGATAATTGTTCCCTTTTGAATGTGGATATCCAATCTCCCAACACCATTTGCTGAAGAGACTTTCCTTTCCCCATTGTGTATTTTTGGTACCCTTGTGGACAATTAGTTGACCGTATTTGCATAGGTTTATTTCTGGGCTCTTGATTTCTGTTCCATTTTGCTTGTATGTCTGTTTTTATGCCAGTACCAAAGTGTTCTGATTACTATGGCTTAGTAATGTATTTTGAAATCAAATCAGAAAGTGTGAAGCCTTAAGCTTGGCTCATCTTGCTTAAGACACCTTTGGCTATCCAGGTTCTTTTGTGTTTCCAGACAAATTTTAGGATTGTTTCTCCATTTCTGTAAAAAAAATGTCACTGGGGTTTTGATAGGGATTTCACCGAATCTGTAGATTGTTCTGGATAGTAAGGACATTTTAACAATATTAAATCTACCAGTCCATGAACATGAAACGTGTTTCCATTTATTTGTGCTTTTTAAATTTGTTTCCATCAATGTTCTGTAGTTTTCAGTACACAAGTCTTTTACTTCCTTAGTTAACACCTAAATATTTTATTAGTTTCGATAGTATTTTACATGAGATTGTTTTCTTCATTTTCTTAACTGTTTTTTTCAGAAAGTTTCTTTGTAGAATAAGGAAATGCAACTGAGATTTAAATGTTGATTTTGTATCCTGCAATTACTAAATTCATTTTTTAGTTCTAACAGTCTTTTTGTGGAGTCTAGTACTTTTCACATATAAGACTGTCATCTGCAAAAGAGATAATTTTACTTATTCCTTTCCAGGTTTAATGGGGTTTTTTTTTTCCTGCCTAATCGCTCTAGCTAGGACTTTCAGTATTATGTAGAATTGCCATGGCAAGAGTGGGCATCCTTGCCTCGATAGGATTTCAGTCTTCTTAAATTTTCTGAAACTTGCTTTGTGATTTACCATGTGATCTATGCTGATGAATGTTTCACGTGTGCTTGAAAAGAATGCATATTTTGCTCCTGTTGCATGAAACATTCTGTAAATGTCAGTTAGGTTAAATATTTCTCTGTGGTGACCGTGGCCTTTCATAAAATATCATATAATGTAAGTCTATTTTAAGCTGACAACAACTTAACTTCAACTGTATGCAAAACCTTTACAGTTTATTTTCCCTCCCCCACTTTATGTTATTGTTTTCACAATTTACATCTATTCAAATTGGGTATTTTTAGCACATTTTAGTTACTTTTCATACTTTTTGACACTAGAATGAAAAGTGATTTACCCACTACCCTTACGGTACCACAGTATTCTGTATTTGTTTATATATTTACTTTTACCAACAAGTATTACACTTTCATGTGCTTTCATGTAGCTGTTTAGCATTCTTTACTTTCAACCTGAAGAACTCCCTTTAGCATTTTTTGTAAGGCAGGTCTGGTAGCAATGCACTTACTCGGGTTTTGTTTGTCTTAGAAAGTCTTTATGTCTCCTTTACTTTTGAAAAACAGCTTTGACATTTATAGTGTTCTTGGTTGGCATGTTTTTTTGTTCTGTTTCGTTTTTTTTTTTTTCCAGCACTTTAAATGTATCATCCCCCTTCCTTCTCACCTGCAAAGTATCTGCTAAGAAACCTGCTGATAGTTTAATGGAGATTCCCTTGTATTTGATGAGTCACTTTTCTCTTGCTGCTTTCAAAATTCTCTCTTTTTCCTTAAATTTTGACAGTCTGGTTCTAGTGTTTCCTGCTAGAGACTTTATGAGTAGATTCATCATATTCAGAATTTTGGTCCTTATGGTCAGACCTTCCCCAGATTTGGGAAGTCTTCAGCCATTATGTCTTTAAATAAGTTTTCAGCCCCTTTGTTTCTGTCTTTTCTTTCTGACACTCTCACAACGTTTACATTTAGTCTCTTGGTTTGTCCCATAAGTCCTTTAGGCTTTCTTTATTCTTTCTCTTTCTTTTTTTGTTTTGTTCCTCTGACAGAATACTTTCAAATGGCTTGTCTTTAAGTTCACAGATTCTTTCTTCTGTTTGCTCAAATCTGCTGCTGAATCCCTCTAATTTTTTAGTTCACTTATTGTGTTCTTCAGTTCCAGGATTTGTTTGGTTCTTTGTATCTCTTTGTTGATATTCTCAGCTTTTTTTCATGTATCGCGTTCCTGATTTCATTTAGTTGTCTGTGTTCTCCTGTAACTCACTGAGCAACTTTAAGGCAATTATCATGAATTATTTATCAAACAGTTTATAGACAGTCATTTCTTCAGGGTCAGTTATTAGAGATCTACTTTATTCTTTGGATTGTATTTTCATGATTTCATGATTTTCACGATCCTTTATTTTCCTTGTAGCTTTTCAATGACATGTGTGCATCTGAAGAAAAAGCATCTTCTCCCACTCTTTACAGGCTGCCTTTGATTAGGAAAGACCTTCAGCGGTGAGCCTGGTTAGGGAATCTGGGCCTTTGTTCTTACCAGCTCAACACACCCAGGCTTTTTTGTTGCTGTTTTTGTTTTTAGTTTGCTGTTATTGTTTTTCTCCAGTAGCTCATAACCTCTTGCTCCCTCTGGTGACTATGTCAGTTCTGTCATCACCTCACATGAGACGAGATAGAAACCAGCCTCTGTGTGGTGCACAGGAAGACCAGAGACATTGGGGGCATGCTTTACTCTTCCTCTCCCCCCATTAGGAAGCAACCTCAGTTATGCACCTTCTTCCATATCCCAAAGCCATGCTGGCTACCCCTGTCCCAATCACCTGGAGGATGCTGGATTCTTCAGCCCTCTATGTGAGACAGAGCAAAACCCAGCACCACAGGGAGTCCACTGCACTGCCCGGGGCGTTGCAGTCACACTCCACTCCTCCCTGTCTCCTGGAGGAAAGGCCTCCTTTCTGCACCTCTTCCAAGCCTCACAGAGCAGTACAGGCCACAGGAATGTGCTCACCCCTCAGCAGCCCCAGGCATCCGGACTATTCCAATCCTTTCAGCACTCAGTGTAAGTCGAGGCAGAAAGCCACCCTTCAGAGATCCCACTGAAAGGCCAGGGACAGAGGATACTGGCTCACACTCTTCCTCCGGCACCAGGGAGGGGACATGATCTCTCGGTGCTGTGCTGTGCCGGCTTGGGGGAGGGGCTGATGCAGTGAAAGTGAAATTGCTCTCCCCGCCCATTTCAGTGTGGCTGATCTCAATTTTGTGCCTGCCTTAGGTACTGAAAATTCCTAACTGGGTTCTGGTCCTCTCATAAAGGGATTTTGCTACTAAAATCATTATCAAGTCTGTGTTTTCATGGGGCTATGAGGGCTAGGACTTCTTATCCCAGCATCTTGCTGCTGTCCCTCTCTTTACTGATCTATTTATAATGAGAATGCATTTATGTATTGCTTGGGTACTTAATTTTAAAAACAAGAACACGTCTTACTGATTTTCTAAAGGTAATGTAAATCTCTCCTTCACTTGCTTGATTCGAACATATATTTTATATAAGTATTTTTTTTTCACGTATGTGATGCATTTGGTTCATCGTAGTATTCTGAGATTAGGTTATATATAATCAATCTATCCATGAAGGATAATTTATTTCTACTTTCAAAGAAGACTTCCTTTGAATACAGAATATTCTACTAATTGAATGAATTAATTCTCTGAGGTCTGGAGTAAAGCCAGAGATAGAAAGAGATGATTATATTAATCTTATGTTTGGAACGATTCAAAAGACAAACCATGAATACAAAGTGTATAATCTCTATGTGTCTCAAACTACTCTTAAGAGAGAGAAGCAAGGACACAGATGGATAATTCAAAAAGATTAGATGCTTTCTGGGAAAAAAAGCCATGGACTTAAAATAACTTTTGATGAATATACTGGCATATTTGATGAATTGATTCTCTGTCGAATTTCAGAACTTCTGAAGTCAATGTCACATGCATGAAAGGGTTGAGCTAACACCTAGCTTCACATCCCTGTCCATCCATCTCCTCTAATCCACCTGGATCACTGCCTCCAGAAGTTCAGTCATGTTTTAAGCTGAAATCACTCCATCTCTTAATCTCCAATCCATTTATCTCATGTTCTATCCCAAACTCCTGTCCTTCTATCTTGAATCATGGTTGCTGTCTTGAGGGCATCCCCTTGACTTCTCTATTTGTTTTCATCCCTTCATCTTCTGCTGGATACATTTTTAGTTCCTAATCATTTTAGAATCATTGGGTCATAAGCTCAATTTATCTTTTGCCAAAGCTTTGGAAACACAGCTTGAACCAGCTCTGGACAAGTCTGACTCTTCATCTTCACAGCAACCAAACTCAGCAGTTTGGTTGCTGAGTCAAGGGGAGAAAATGACTCAAAAGGGCAGAATGACTAACCCTTAAATCTCAGTCACTAGTGTTCACTGGTCTCAATGCTCAGCCTTGAAATTTACTGTTTCTTAAATCAACCCAATAGCCACATCCTGAAGCAACTGTTTCAAACATTCTTGCCTTACCTCACAACTTTGAGTAGCTCACATTCCATGCTTCTACCTCTGTCTTGTATGTTACAAAGATGATAGAAACCATCGAACCAAACTACTTCAATTTTTTAAAAACACAAGCTAGAGTCCCTACACTTGCATTCATTCCTTTCTCTATCCTTCCATTTTACATACAAGAGTCCTCTTTCTTAATGAGCATCCCTGGTACTTGTGCCCCTTATGCTCTGGATACAGCTCTCTCTCACCTTCTCAAGAAACTTACTCCAAACCTTGACTCTCGTCTTGTCTTCTGTATCTTCACTCTCAACATTCAAATATTCTAGATTTTCTTTACTCACAGAATTATGTTCCCCCTTCCAGAAGTGCCACTGTTGCTCTGAGCTATCAGTCTCCCTCCTGGTACCTTCCTTTCTCCACTCCTTAGCACTAAACATATTTTAAAAAAAGAGTTCGCTGCCCTTGTCTTGATTTAGTCACCTCTAAACCTAGTCATTCATCTAAATCGACTTCAAAAGGAACTCTGCTCCCAACAGTTTAGTTGGAGATTCTTCTTCTGTTAAGGTCATCAAGAACTCTATGCCACTACTGGATATGTTCTGTCCTTAACCTACCTGATCACCCAGCAGGATGTGACACAGCTTTTTATTCCCTTTATCTATAAATTATGATTCTCTGGGTTTCATTAATACAGGCAAACCTCGGAGATACTGAACGTTTGGTTCCAGGCCACCACAATAAAGTAAATATCTCAATAAAGCAAGGCATAGGAATTTTGTTTTCCCAGTGCATATAAAGGTTATATTTACTCTATACTTTAGTCTTTTTAGTGTACAATAGAATTGTGTCTAAAAAAATCAGTAAACATACCTTAATTGAAGACACTTTGTTGCTAAAAAATGCTAAGCCCCTCTGAGCCTTCAGAGAGCTGTAATCTTTTGGCTGGTGGAGGGCCTTGCCTCAGTGTTGGTGGCTGCTGACTGATCAGGGTGGTGGTTGCTGGAGGGTGGGATGGCTGTGGAAATTTCTCAAAATAAGACCACAATAAATGTTGCCACATCCATTGACTCTTCCTTTCACTAATGATTTCTCTGTAACATGCAATGTTGTTTGAAACATTTTACCCAGAGTAGAGCTTCTTGCAAAATTGAAGTCAATTCTCTCAAACCTTGTGGCTGCTTTATCAACAAAGCTTATAGTAATAGTCTAAATCCTCTGGAGTCATTTCAACAATCTTGACAGCATCTTCACCAAAAGTAGATTCCATCTCAAGGAACCACTCTCTTGGTTCATCCATAAGAAGCAACTCCTCAGCCATGAACTTTTTACCACGAGGTTGAAGCAATTTGGTCACATCTTCAGGCTCCACTTCTAATTCTAGTTCTCTTGCTATTTCCACCACACCTGCAATGACTTCCTCAGCTGAAGGCTTGAACCCAACCCCTCCAAAAGTCATCCCTGAGGATTAGGGATGGCTATTTCTAAACTCCTGTTAATGTTGGTATTTGGACCTCTTCCCATAAACCACAAATGTTCTTAATGGCATCTAAAATGGTGAATCATTTCCAGAAATTTTTCAATTGATTTTGCCCAGAACCATCAAAGGAATCACTATCTATCTATGACAGCTGCAGCCTTACAAACTGTATTTCTAAATAATAAGACTTGACAGTCATAATTATCTTTCACCTATGGGCTTCAGAGTGGATGCTGGCTTAGCATGAAAACAATAATCTCGTTGTGAATCTCCATCAGAGCTCTTGGGTGACCAGGTACATTGTCAATAAATAGCAATACAGTGAAATAAATATTTTTTTTCTCTGAGCAGTAGGTGTCAACAGTGGGCTTAAAATATTCAGTAAACCATGTTGTAAACAGAAGTGGCATCATCTAGTAATTTTCCACGTCTGTTTTTTTCATTGATAGAGCACAGGCTGTCAATTTAGCATAATTCTGAAGGGCCCTAGAATTTTCGGAATGGTACATGAGCACTGGTTTCAACGTAAAGTCTCCAGCTGCATTAGCTCGTAACAAGAGAGTCAGCCTGTCCTTTGAAGCCAGGCATTGACTTCTCCTCTCTAACTATCAAAGTCCTGGATGGCACCTTCTTCCAACAGAAGGCTGTTTCATCTACGTTGAAACACTGTTGTGCAGTGTGGCCACCTTCATTAATTATTTTAGCTAGACCTTCTGGGTAACCTGCTGCAGCTGTAAATCAGAATTTGATGCTTTCCTTGCACTGTGTTTTTGGCTGCATTGGGTCTTCGTTGCTGCGCGCGGGCTTTCTCTAGTTGTGTTGAGCGGGTTCTACTCTTCGTTGTGGTGCCCGGGCTTCTCATTGTGGTGGCTTCTCTTGTTGCAGAGCATGGGCTCTAGGTGCGCGGGCTCAGTAGTTGTGGTTCACGGGCTCTAGAGCTCAGGTTCAGTAACTGTGGCGCACATGGGCTTATTTGCTTCGTGGCATGTGGTTCTTCCCGGACAAGGGATCGAACCCGTGTCCCCTGCATTGGCAGGCAGATTCGTAATCACTGCGCCACCAGGGAAGTCCGTTCCTTGCACTTTTATGTCATGGAGGCAGCTTCGTTCCTTACACCTCATGAACCAACCTCTGCTAGCTTCAAGCCTTTTTTCTGCAGCTTCCTCATCTATCTCAGCCCTCATAGAATTGAATAGAGTTAGGGCCTTGCTTTGGATCAGGCTTTGGCTTAAGGAAATGTTGCGGCTGGTCTGAACTTCTATCTAGACAATTAAAACTTTCTCCATATCACCAATAAGGCTGTCTTGCTTTCTTATCATTCAAGTATTCACTGAACTAGCACTTTTCATTTCTTTCAAGAACTTTTCCTCTGCGTTCACATATTGGCTAACTGGCACAAGAGGCTGGGCTTTCAGCCTGTCTTGGCTTTTGACATGCTCTCCTCACCAAGCTCAATCACTTCTAGTTTTTGATTTAAGAGAGAAATGTGCGACTCTTCCTTTCACTCGAACGCTTAGAGGCCACTGTAGGTTTATTACTTGGCTTAATTTCCATACTGTTGCATCTCAGGGAATCAGGAGGCCCAAGAAGAGAGAGAGAGAGAGATAGGGGAACACCTGGTCTGCAGAGCGGTCACAACACACACACCACTCATCAGTTAAGTTCCCCGTCTGACAAGGGAACTGCTCATGGTGCTCCAAAACAATTACAACTCTAACATCACTGACCACAGATCACTATAACAAATATAACAATAATTAAAGTTTGAAATATTACGACAGTTACCAAATATGACACAGAGACAGGAAGTGAGCAAATGCTGTTGGAGAAAATGGTGCCAATGGACTCGTTAGACACAGGGTCGCCACAAACCTTGTTTCTAAAACACACAGTATCTGTGAAGTACAGCAAGGGATGTCTGTATTCTCTCTCTCTCTCTCTCTCTTTTTTTTTTTTTTACCATTTGAACTTTTTATTTTATATTGAAGTAAAGCCAATTAACAACGTTGTGACAGTTCCAGGTGCACAGCAAGGCAACTCAGCCATACATAAACATATATTCATTCTCCCCCAAACTCCCCTCCCATCCAGGCTGCCACGTAACATTGAGCAGAGCTCCCTGTGCTGTACAGCAGATGCTGGAGAGGGTGTGCAGAGAAGGGAACCCTCCTCCACGGTTGGTGCGAATGTAAACTGGTGCAGCCACTATGAAGAATAGTATGGAGGTTACTTTAAAAACTAAACATAGAGCTACTACCATATGACCCTGCAGTCCCACTCCTGGGCATATATCTGGAGAAAAACGTGGTCTGAAAGGATGCATGCACCCCAATATTCATTGCAGCTCTATTTCCAAGAGCGAAGACATTAAAGCAACTTAAATGTCCATCGACAGAGGAATGGATAAAGAAGATGTGGTAGATATACACAATGGGATATTACTCAGCCATAAAAAAGAATGAGATAATGCCATTTGCAGCAACATGGGTGGACCTAGAGATGGTCATACTGAGTGTATTCTCTTTGTTTGTATTTTTTTTTTGCGGTACGCGGCCCTCTGACTGCTGTGGCCTCTCGCGTTGCAGAGCACAGGCTCCGGACGCACAGGCTCAGCAGCCATGACTCACGGGCCCAGCCGCTCCGCGGCATGTGGGATCTTCCCGGACCGGGGCACGAACCCGTGTGCCCTGCATCGGCAGGCGGACTCTCAACCACTGCGCCACCAGGGAAGCCCGAGTGTATTCTCTTTTATCCTCTTTTTCTCCTTCTTATCTGGTCATCCCACCACTGTATTATTTGCAGTACAATTCTAGATAACCAATTCCAGATTACTATTCATGGCCTTTCAAGGACTTTTTCTCGGTCCCGTCATTTCTTTTCTTGCCTCATTTTCATACAAGGCTCTCATCCGCGAGACAGACAGATAGCTAGGCAGATAGATGTACACGTATATATTCCTCCTTAATTCATGTGTCCTCTCCTCTGAGTTTCAAACCCATATATATAAGTTTTTCTCTGACAGTCCCCCTTAGAAGCCACATATTCTGAAACTCAACTTATAAATTTATCTACTCAGATTCCCCCAATGTCCTTTACCTCAGCAAATGGCATCAACATTTAGTACAACCCTATAGTCAGAGAAGCAGGGCTATATCTCTCTAAGCCTGATTCCAGAGGGACCCCAACATTTTAGATCCCTTTCTTTAAATTTTTTGAAGTCTCTCTGCAGTGCCTGGGACTGTCTCTGGTCAGCGGTGTCATGTGGACAGGATGCCCCAAGCCTGAACCTTGTCCAGTGGGCCTCAGCACACATGGATCCTGGTGGTTTAAAGCTCCTACGTCAAATTCTTCAAAGTGCTCTGTTGGTGCCAAGTTCTGGTTCCCATTTCTCCTTTTAGAGATGCTCTCCAATCTTTCCACCTCCCACACTTGACCAGACCAAAGAGATCATGTTCTAAGAATGCAGTGATGCCAGACTACAGAGTTCAAGAGAAGATACAGTTGGAACATACGTTGTTTCTTGTTTATGCTACCAAATTCTTAACAGTAAGTTTAAAAGGTCAGAAAGCTACTTATCGTTTACAATGTCTTACTCTGGGTAAAACTTCCATTTGTGGTCCTTACCAAAGAAGAACAGTAAGAACCTTTGAGAGAGTCCCTGGAAGTCGTTTTTCATAGGCAGCAGGAAGAATGATGCAGTGTAGTGAGTAGTAATGTGATTAGCATTAAATAAATGGTATGAGAGAACCACAGAGAAGCTGTTCTGTGGTGTTTCAGGTTCCAGGAGCAATGCGAAGTAACATGTAATAAGAGTGTTGCTGCCGTTTCTCTATAATAGGAGAATAAAATGAGCCAGGAGTGGCACACCTGGCAACAAAGAAGGCAAAGGAAGGAAGTCCTAGCCACAGCAATCAGAGAAGAAAAAGAAATGACTCATGGCGATGAACAACTGGAGATGACTGTGGACAGCAGGAAGTCTTCCTGTGCACAGACTGGACGGGAAACAAAGGCAGAGGTACCTCTTCTCTGCACATCACTCTAAACCCATTGTGCACGCGGGCCTGTGAATTTAGTATTCAATTTTTACATCACATTGTTTATATAAACAGGGTACCCATAAAATTCACTCTCCTGAGGTTTGCCATCCTTCACTTAGCTTTAAAGTGAGAAGCACATGGATGGTTCTTGATATCGCTCTTTCTTACACTCTCCACCTCATTTCAATATATTCACCATTGTCTATTTTCTAAATAGTTCTCAAATTCAGGCACTCTCTCCTAAGTTTCCACTACCTTTATCCCAGACTATAATATTAACCAAGTACCTGTTCATCCTCTGACACTGTTTGCCCATATTCTACACTGTAGAGAGTAAAGTTGACCTCCTCACTGCGCTGCTGAAAATCTTTTCATTGTTTCAATTGCCTTGAAGAAAAAAGCCAACATTTTTAACCAGGTCAACCAGGACCTGTGTGATCTGGTCCTGCCCACCTCTCTGGCTTCACATCATATAACTGTCTACCGTCACTGCCCTCGTTTTCTTTACTTCATCTAACTAATATCAAATAGAACCTGGTATACGCTGCATGCTGTACTAAGTACTGGAAATATGGGGGTGAATAAAAATAGACCCTGTTCTTACCATTATGGAGACCAGGATACAGTGAGGAAAAGAGTTTTAATCATAATCAACATACAAAGTAAAATTGTAGCTGTGTTAAGTTTTGCAAATGAGAAATACTTTGAGATAATACTGCGTAAAAATTTTTGTAGTAATAGACGACAGAAATAAATGGATATTAATTACTAGATGAAAGGGAGGGAAGAGTTCTGTTTGAGCATGCCTTGCTTTTCCCTGAATCCTGGTTTGCACAAGCTACTTCCAATATGTGGAGTGGTCTTTCCTCTTTTTGACCTGAGCATCTTTTTTTACTAAGTTTAAATATAACTTCAGGGCAAAGTTTAAATATAATTTCCAAACCAAGCATGTTGCCTATGATTTGCTCACATGGTACCTCCCTGAGCTTCTCCTTTTTACAGACCACTCCTTAACATTTACCCAATGTCCCTCTTAACAAGCAGACCATTACCTGACGGTTACATGATTCACGAGAATATATAATGTCTGTCATATTCACAGCTCTATTTCTGATGTGCAACACAGAGCAGGAGACTTAATTACTAAAAACTTTTCTTGAATAAATGAGTAAGAACTCCAGCAACTTTCCCAAATGCTCTTGGCCTGAAATAATTTATTCTAGTGAAAGTGGTGCTTGATAAGATCAAACAGAAAATGTCAAAGAGGCGGTGATTTCTGGACTGTGTTCTAGAAATCAAATCCGTAGTCCCTGAGGTTTCTCAGCAGAGGCCAATTTTTCAATCAAGTGTGCCAGGGGTTGTTGGTAAGAGATTCCTAAATTGGAGGACCTGAATAAATAAAATGATCTCTAAATTTCCTTTCAATGTTTATTACTAGTGTACATATCAACTTAATGTTTTCACTAACTTTTGCGATTAAGCAAAATTGAAGTGAGTCAACCCAATTTATACATTTTAGATTTTGCTTACTTATTTTGGGACAATTAGAGAAAACATATGTTCTAAGATATGCAGTAATAGATTAAGAAAATAATTACTTTCATCTTTAACAATACATTTCACATGTTTTTTAAAATATTAAAATCAATATTATTTTCAACTGTAAATTATAATATTATCATGTATATTTAGATAAGATTTTAAAATGACTCAGCTTTACACACAAGAGGTAGTGGGTTTGAATGACAGACATTGGTCAGGAGCCGTGGAAACATGAAATTTTTTTTTCTTTGAAAATGTTGATATTTAGTGCTTAGGGCAGCTTTGGAAAAACATCAGCATAGTCTTTTCCTAATAATATCTTAATATTAATATAAGGAATACATTTTCTTTTTTTCTCTAGTCCATACCAGCAGTTTGTACCATTTATAAAACTGAGCTATAACAGTATATGTTATACAATATATGTGTGTATGTATGTGTGTATACGTATGAAAGGCATTTTAACAAACAAGGACAATATAATTTCTTCATTCCCCTCACATATTTAACTTTGGACAATAATTTTATACTGGAGGTTCTAAACTAGATAACTTGGCATACTGAGAAGTTAAAAAAGTTAAGAAAACTGCTGTAAGAACAGGACTATTGAGCCTGTCAGTAATAATACTACACTAGGTTCAAATCTTTAATGATAAACCGCTGTTTAAGCTCACTGTGGGAAATACAGAATAGAAATGGGAAGCGTATTTGAAAATGATCTTTTATATACACGCACAGATTTTATGTCAAAATGTGATGTGTGTTCTAAATGAGACACTACATCTTCTAAACAAATTTTTATAGTGTAATTTTCAGAATTTATGATATTTTGGAAAACATATATAGACATTGATCTTTGCTATCAAACATCCACCATGTTTACATTTATTTTTCTTTATACAAAACTGGTCGCAGTTATTTGAAAATAAAAATGTAAACCCAGGGCTTCCCTGGTGGAGCAGTGGTTGAGAGTCCGCCTGCCGATGCAGGGGACACGGGTTCGTGCCCCGGTCCGGGAAGATCCCACATGCCGCGAAGCGGCTGGGCCCGTGAGCCATGGCCGCTGAGCCTGCGTGTCCGGAGCCTGTGCTCCGCCACGGGAGAGGCCGCAGCGGTGGGAGGCCCGCGTACCACAAAAAAAAAAAAAAGGTAAGCCCAAACTGCACGGGAGTCTAGATCACATAGCTAGCTTAGGAAGCTCTAAGGGATAATGCTCACAATTGATTTTTAGATGGGTTCTTGTCGATTTTACTGAAATTGGGGCATATGCAGCGGCTTTTGGAGTACTTAAAAATATCCCTACGTGAGAGAGAGACCTTCAAGACGGCGGAGGAATAAGATGTGGAGATCACCTTCCTCCCCACAAATACATCAGAAATACATCTACATGTGGAACAACTACAGAACATCTACTGAACGCTGGCAGAAGACCTCAGACGTCCCAAAAAGCAAGACACTCCCCATGTACCTGGGTAGGGCAAAAGAAGAATAAACAGAGACAAAAGAATAGGGACGGGACCTGCACCAGTGGGAGGGAGCTGTGAAGGAGGAAAAGTTTCCGCACACTAGAAGCCCCTTTGCAGGCAGAGACGGGGTGGGGTGGGTGGAGGGGGGAAGCTTCGTAGCCACAGAGGAGAGCACAGCAACAGGGGGGCGGAGGGAAAAGCGGAGAGAGTCCCGCACAGAGGATCAGGGCCGACCAGCACTCACCAGCCCCAGAGGCTTGTCTGCTCACCTGCCGGGGCGGGCGGGGCTGGGAGCTGAGGCTCAAGCTTTGTAGGTCAGATCCCAGGGAGAGGACTGGGGTTGGCGGCATGAACACAGCCTGAAGGGGGCTAGCGTGCCACAGCTGGCCGGGAGGGAGTCCGGGGAAAAGTCTGGAGCTGCCTAAGAGGCAAGAGACCATTGTTTCGGTGTGCGCGAGGAGAGGGGATCCAGAGCACCGCCTAAATGAGCTCCAGAGACGGGCGCGAGCCGTGGCTATCAGCACGGACACCAGAGACGAGCCTGAGACACTAAGGCTGCTGCTGCCGCCACCAAGGGGCCTGTGTGCGAGCACAGGTCACTATCCACACCCCACTTCCGGGGAGCCTGTGCAGCCCGCCACTGCCAGGGTCCCGGGATCCAGGGACAACTTCCCCGGGAGAACGTATGGCGCGCCTCAGGCTGGTGCAACATCACGCCAGCCTCTGCCGCTGCAGGCTCACCCCGCACCCTGTACCACTCCCTCCCCCCGGCCTGAGTGAGCCGGAGCCCCCTAATCAGCAGCTCCTTTAACCCCATCCTGTCTGAGTGGGAACAGATGCCCTCAGGCGACCTACACGCAGAGGCGGGGCCAAATCCACAGCTGAGCCCCAGGAGCTGTGGGAACAAAGAAGAAAAAGGGCAATCTCTCCCAGCAGCCTGAAGAGCAGCGGATTAAAGCTCCACAATCATCTTGATGTACCTGCACCTGTGGAATACCTGAATAGACAACCAATCATCCCAAAATTGAGGAGGTGGAGCAACGATATATATATATATATTTTTTTTCCTTTTTCTCTGTTTGTTAGTGTGTATGTGTATGCTTCTGTGTGTGATTTTGTCTGTATAGTTTTGCTTTTACCATTTGTCCTAGGGTTCTGTCTGTCCGTGTTTTGTGTGGTTTTTTTGGTATAGTTTTTAGTGCTTGTTATCATTGCTGGATTTGTTTTTTGGTCTAGTTGATGTCTTCTTTCTTTCTTTTTTTTTTATTACTTTAACATTTTTGTTATTTAATAATTTTTTATTTTAATAAATTTATTTTATTTTATTTCTTCTTTCTTTCTTTCTTTCTCTTTTTCTCTCTTTCTCTCTTTCTTTCTTTCTTTCTTTTGTCTCCCTTTTCTTCTGAGCTGTGTGGCTGACAGGGTCTTGGTGCTCTGGCCGGGTGTAAGGCCTGTGCCTCTGAGGTGGGAGGGCCGAGTTCAGGACATGGTACACCAGAGACCTCCCAGCTCCATGTAATATCAAACAGCGAAAGCTCTCCCAGAGATCTCCATCTCAATACTAAGACCCAGCTCCACTCAATGACCAGCAACCTACAGTGCTGAAAGCCCTATGCCAAACAACTAGCAAGACAGGAACACAACCCCACCCATTAGCAGAGAGGCAGCCTAAAATCATAATAAGGTCACAGAAACCCCAAAACACACCATCAGACGTGGTCCTGCCCACCATAAAGACAAGATCCAGCCTCATCCACCAAAACACAGGCACTAGTCCCCTCCACCAGGAAGCCTACACAACCCACTGAACCAACCTTAGCCACTGGGGACAGACACCAAAAACAAAGGGAACTATGAACCTGTAGCCTGCAAAAAGCAGACCCCAAACACAGTAAGTTAAGCAAAATGAGAAGACAGAGAAACACACAGCAGATGAAGGAGGAAGGTAAAAACCCACCAGACCTAACAAATAAAGAGGAAATAGGCAGTCTACCTGAAAAAGAATTCAGACTAATGAACTGAGGCAGAAGAACACAGAAGTGACCTGGAAAATAAAATACTGGTAATAACTACTGCAGAGCAGAATAAAGAAAAAAGAATGAAAAGAATTGAGGACAGTCTCAGAGACCTCTGGGACAACATTAAATGCACCAACATTTGACTTAGTGGGGTCCCAGAAGAAGAGAAAAAGAAAGGGACTGAGAAAATATTTGAAGAGATTATAGTTGAAAACTTCCCTAATATGGGAAAGGAAATAGTTAATCAATTCCAGGAAGTACAGAGTCCCATACAGGATAAATCAAAGGAGAAAAATGCCAAGACACATTAATCAAACTATCAGGGGGCGTCCCTGGTGGTGCAGTGGTTGAGAGTCCGCCTGCCGATGCAGGGGACACGGGTTCGTGCCCTGGTCCGGGAAGATCCCACATGCCGCGGAGCGGCTGGGCCCATGAGCCATGGCCGCTGAGCCTGCGCATCCGGAGCCTGTGCTCCACAACGGGAGGGGCCAAAACAGTGAGAGGCCCGTGTACCGCAAAAAACAAGCAACAACAAAAAAACTATCAAAAATTAAATACAAAGAAAAAATATTAAAAGCAGCAAGGGAAAAGCAACAAATAACACACAACAGAATCCCCATAAGGTTAACAGCTGATCTTTCAGCAGAAATTCTGCAAGCCAGAAGGGAGTGGCAGGACATATTTAAAGTGATGAAAGGGAAAAACCTACAACCAAGATTACTCTACCCAGCAATGATTCATTCAGTTTTGACAGAGAAATAAAAACCTTTACAGAAAAGCAAAAGTTAAGACAATTCAGCACCACCAAACCAGCTTTACAACAAATGCTAAAGGAACTTATCTAGGCAGGAAACACAAAAGTAGGAAACGACCTACAATAATAAACCCCAAACAATTAAGAAAATGGTAATAGGAACATACATATCGATAATTACCTTAAATGTAAATGGATTAAATGCTCCAACCAAAAGACAGAGACTTGATGAATGGATACAAAAACAAGACCTGTATATATGCTGTCTACAAGAGACCCACTTCAGACCTACAGACACATACAGACTGAAAGTGAGGGGATGGAAAAAGATATTCCATGCAAATGGAAATCAAAAGAAAGCTGGAGTAGCAATTCTCATATCATGCAAATTAGACTTTAAAATAAAGACTATTACCAGAGAAAAAAAGGACACTACATAATGATCAAGGGATCAATCCAAGAGGAAGATATAACAATTTTAAATATATTTATGTACCCAACATAGGAGCACCTCAATACATAAAGCAAATGTTAACAGCCATAACAGGGGAAATCAACAGTAACAATCATAATAGGGGACTTTAACACTCCACTTTCATCAATGGACAGATCATCCAAAATGAAAATAAATAAGGAAACACAAACTTTAAATGATACAGTAAACAAGATGGACTTAATTGATATTTATAGGACATTCCATCCAAAGAAAACAGAATACACTTTCTTCTCAAGGGCGCATGAAACATTCTCCAGGATAGAACCTATCTTGGATCATAAATAAAGCCTTGGTAAATTTAAGAAAATTGAAATCATATCAAGTATCTTTTCTGACCACAATGTTATGAGACTAGATATCAATTACAGGAAGAAAATCTGTAAATAAATACAAACGCATGGAGGCTAAACAATACACTATTTAATAACCAAGAGATCACTGAAGAAATCAAAGAGGAAATCAAAAAATACTTAGAAACAAATGACAATGAAAATACGATGACCCAAAACCTATGGGATGCAGCAAACGCAGTTCTAAGAAGCAAGATTATAGCCATACAATCTTACCTAAAGAAACAAGAAAAATCTCAAATAAACAAACTAACCTTACATATAAAGCAATTAGAGAAAGAACCAGAAAACCCTATAGTTAGCAGAATGAAAGAAATCATAAATATCAGATCAGAAATAAATGAAAAAGAAATGAAGGAAAGAATAGCAAAGATCAGTAAAACTAAAAGCTGGTTCTTTGAGAAGATAAACAAAATTGATAAACCATTAGCCAGACTCATCAAGAAAAAAAGGGAGAAGACTCAAATCAATAGAATTAGAAATGAAAAAGGAAAAGTAACAACTGACATTGCAGAAATACAAAGCAACATGAGAGATTACCACAAGCAACTATATGCCAATAAAATGGACAACCTGTAAGAAATGGACAAATTCTTAGAAATGCACAACCTGCTGAGACTGAACCAGGAAGAAATAGAAAATATAAACAGACCAATCACAAGCACTGAAATTGAGACTGTGTACAAATCTTCCAACGAACAAAAGCCCAGGACCAGATGGCTTCACAGGCAAATTCTATCAAACATTTAGAGAAGAGCTAACAACTATCCTTCTCAACTCCTTCAAAATATAGCAGAAGGAGGAACACTCCCAAACTCATTCTATGAGGCCCCCATCACTTTGATCCCAAAACCAGACAATGATGTCACAAAGAAAGAAAACTATAGGCCAATATCACTGATGAACATAGACGCAAAAATCCTCAACAAAATACTAGCAAACAGAATCCAACAGCAGATGAAAAGGATCATACACCATGATCAAGTGGGGTTTATCCCAGCAATGCAAGGATACTTCAAAATACACAAATCTATCAATGTGATAAACCATATTAACAAATTGAAGGAGAAAAACCATATGATTATCTCAATAGATGCAGAAAAAGCTTTTGACAAAATTCAGCACTCATTTATGATGAAAACCCTCCAGAAAGTAGGCATAGAGGGAAGTTACCTCAACAAAATAAAGGCCATATATGACAAACCCACAACAAACATTGTTTTCAATGATGAAAAACTGAAACCATTTCTGCTAAGATCAGGAACAAGACAAGGTTGTCCACTCTCACCACTATTATTCAACATAGTTTTGGAAGTTTTAGGCACAGTAATCAGAGAAGAAAAAGAAATAAAAGGAATCCAAATTGGAAAAAAAGAAGTAAAGCTGTCACTGTTTGCAGATGACATGATACTATACATAGAGAATCCTAAAGATGCTACCAGAAAACTACTAGAGCTAATCAATGAATTTGGTAAAGTAGCAGGATACAAAACTAATGCACAGAAATCTCTTGCACCCTATACACTAATGATGAAAAATATGAAAGAGAAATTAAGGAAACACTCCCATTTACCACTGCAACAAAAAGAATCAAATACCTAGGAATAAACCTACCTAAGGAGACAAAAGACCTGTATGCAGAAAACTATAAGTCACTGATGAAAACAATTAAAGATGATGTAAATAGATGGAGAGATATACCATGTTTTTTCATTGGAAGAATCAACATTGTGAAAATGACTATACTATCCAAAGCAATCTACAGATTCAATGCAATCCCTATCAAACTTCCAATGGCATTTTTCACAGAACTAGAACAAAAAATTTCAGAATCTGTATGGAAACATAAAAGACCCTGAATAGCCAAAGCAATCGTGAGAAAGAAAAACGGAGCTGAAGGAATCAAGCTCCTGGACTTCAGACTATACTACAAAGCTACAATAATCAAGACAGCATGGAACTGGCACAAAAACAGAAATATAGATCAATGGAACAGGATAGAAAGCCCAGAGATAAACCCATGCACATATGGTCACGTTACTTTTGATAAAGGAGGCAAGAATATACAATCAAGAAAGACAGCCTCTTCAATAATGGTGCTGGGAAAACTGGACAGCTACATGTAAAGAATGAAATTAGAATGCTCAGTAACATCATACAGAAAAATAAACTCAAAATGGTAAAGACCTAAATGTAAGGCCAGACACTATCAAACTCTTAGAGGAAAACATAGGCAGAACACTCTATGACATAAATCACAGCAAGATCCTTTTTGACTCACCTCCTAGAGAAATGGAAATAAAAACAAAAATAAACAAATGGGACCTAATTAAACTTAAAGCTTGTGCACAGCAAAGGAGACCATAAACAAGATGAAAAGGCAACCCTCAGAATGCGAGAAAATATTTGCAAGTGAAGCAACTGACAAAGGATTAATCTCCAAAATTTAGAAGCAGCCCATGCAGCTCAATATGAAGAAAACAAACAACCCAATCCAAAAATGGGCAGAAGACCGAAATAGACATCTCTTCAAAAAGATATACAGATTGCCAACAAACACATGAAAGGATGCTCAACATCACTAATCATTAGAGAAATGCAAATCAACACCACAATGAGGTATCACCTCACACCGGTCAGAATGGCCATCATCAAAAAATCTAAAAACAGTAAATGCTGGAGAGGGTGTGGAGAAAAGGAAACCCTCTTGCACTGTTTGTGGGAATGTAAAGTGATACAGCCACTATGGAGAACAGTATGGAGGTTCCTTAAAAAACTAAAAATAAAACTAACATAAAACCCAGCAACCCCACTACTGGGCATATACCCTGAGAAAAACATAATTCAAAAAGATTCATGTACCACAATGCTCATTGCAGCTCTGTTTACAATAGCCAGGACATGGAAGCAACCTAAGTGTCCCTGACAGATGAATGGATAAAGAAGATGTGGCACAGATATACAATGGAATATTACTCAGCCATAAAAAGAAACAAAATTGAGTTATTTGTAGTGAGGTGGATGGACAGAGTCTGTCATACAGATTTAAGTAAGTCAGAAAGAGAAAAACAAATACTGTATGCTAATACATATATATGGAATCTAATTTAAAAAATGGTTCTGAAGAACCTAGGGGCAGAAGGGGAACAGAGGCAGATGTAGAGCTTGGACGTGAGGACACAGGAAGGGGGAAGGGTAAGCTGGGACGAAGTGAGAGAGTGGCATGGACATATATACACTACCAAATATAAAACAGGTAGGTAGTGGGAAGAGCCACATAGCACAGGGAGATCAGCTCAGTGCTTTGTGACCACTCAGATGTGTGGGATAGGGAGGGTGGGAGGGAGATGCAAGAGGGAGGGGATATGGGGATATATGTATACGTATAGCTGATTCACTTTGTTATACAGCAGCAACTAACACAACAATGTAAAGCAATTATACTCCAATAAAGATGTTAAAAGATATATATCCGTATGTACATATTTGGACAGTCTGGAGGAAGTAATTGCTTCTATACAAGGATACCAGAAATCAACCAATCTTATCTTTGTTTGTATATATGTATGTATGTATCTATCTATCCATCCTAAATATTTATGCTCACCTTGGGGAGAACAATGCAATGCTAGCCAATTGCTTGGAGGGGCGGTGAAGCTGAGAATGTGCTGTGTAGTGACAGAATACCCTCTTCCCTAAAATAAATCAAATGATTCAAATGGATTTATAGCCTTTGACAGCATCTTAGTTACCACTCCAGACCCAATGGCCTTTCCTATTATCTGTCTTCTAGAAGCAGAACAGATAATGCAACACTGAGCTCTCCATCCACTAAATTAATCCAGGATTTAACTGTGAAAGGGAGGAATAGCGAAGACCCTATAAGAAACATCACCAGGAAAAGATACACATCTGTAATGAGTCCGTTGTCATGTGGAGGATAGGATGTCTTACCTTTTACTATAATAATTCTTCGCTGAAGTATAAGAACGATTGCCTAAAAGGAAGAACTCATGGCATATTGAGCCAGCTCTAGAGACTTTACATTTCACTTCGATATTCTCATGTTAACATGGGAACAGGGTAATGTTTTCTATTCTTTCTGACGATTCTCCTACAAGATTCATGGTGGTTCCCCACGGCTGCCCCCACCTCAGCCCATCCTTATTTGCAGGGACATTCAAGTTCCTTGATGGCTCCTGCTTTCATTCCTGGTTCCGAGCACATCGGCTCCTATTAGCAGCTTCTCTATGAAACACAGGATCATGAAAGGGCATCGAGCTTGGGATCATTTACCCACAATGTGATTTTTCCATTCAACGTGTTTATTGAGAGCCTGTAATATGGAAGCAGTAGCATGTTTTAGCTAAAGTGATGAAAGAACAGTAGTCTATATCCATACCTTTACGGAGTTCTTAACTCAAGTGAAAGAAGCGAGAGAAATAATAAAGGAACACATACAAATAGGGTTTTCCTGATATGGTATCGGAGCGAGAGAGACAAAGAGAGGGAGACAGAGAGAGATAGAGACAGAGAGAGATATATCAAGAATGGTCTTAGCATTTAGTCTGCACTGATGTGTAACTTGTGGTATCATTTACTAAATGGAGAATTCTAGGAAAGAAGTGGGGTTGGAGTGTATGGAATTAATCAATTTAGATGCCTATTATTGTCCAGTAGGGGCAATTAATGTGCAGGGATTGTGGGGAGAAACTCCTGGAGAGAAGACAGGTATCTAAGAATGATCTGCGTATAAATGATATAAAAGCCATACTACATGATGAAGGTACTTAAAAAGTAATGCAGTTATAAAGCAGAGGTCTGAGGAATGAAACTGAGTCACTCAGGACAGTAATGTCGGGAATAAGAGGCCGAGGGTCCTGCACTCCCAGCTTCCTATTCGCACAGACATCCGACCCGTGTCCTGCTTCAGTCCCTCCTCTGTAAAAGGGTGAGAGTCAGTATCATACAGATATTCTAGAGGCTGATCACGAACGACCAAGTGCCCTGTGTGCTTCACGTGGATGGTCCTTTGCTGCACAGTGGACACCAAATCGATTCCTGGTAGCATTTTCTGCACTTGGTTGCAGCGGCTTTCAGTGAAGTCCTCAATAATTAGTTTTAAACTTCCCCTAATTAGCCTCATGTCTCTTGATACTACAAGCATTCTTAGGTCATTAATCCAGTAAGTGCCCCTTCTTTGTCTTAAGATGGGAGCTCGCTAGATTGACCCCCATTGAGCTCTCCAAGACCAGCTGCTGGGTGAGCCACTCTTTGAAGGGCTTTGCCCTAGGACTGCATCAGGGAAGGAGAAAAATCTCTAACACTGCACCAGGTCACCTATTAGAATCTTCTCACTTCCTCACTCATGCTCCTGTGTTCTGCTTTATGGTGAACTTCCAAATCCATTTAAGATAGCATCCCTTTAACCTTAGCAGTATTCAAATTAGGCAAAACCATCCATTTATCCGTGAAAGCTTTTATTTCCCAAAAGTAGAGTAATGTTTATGCAAATTAAGCCCCAAAGAAGGCCCTAGACTTTCCTTATTTAGACAACTTAGGTTTGCAAACTAAATATGTGTTTACCTTGAATGATGTGTCCTACTTTACTGATATTTTAATTGTAACACAGTATTTGAGACATAATGAATAATAAGAGAAAGCATGACATGTATTCATCAAGTAAATTTTAAAATAACATGTTGCCAACACAGTTAAACCCCCTTTTGGTATGTTTCCTCCTAAGATCAAGAAAAAGCTAGGATGTACATTTTCTCCATTTATAATTAATGGTGCCCTGGAGGTCCTAAATAGGGCAGTAAGGCATGGAAAGAAATAAAATATGTAAAAATTGGGAAAAAAGAGGTAATTGTGTCTATAATTTATATGCGCAGACAATTCTAATACATTTACACAAAGGCCACCAAAAGTTGGAAGCAAATCCAACAAGGACATGATACAGATGCAATATACAAAGTCATTCCTCAAAGAAACTGGAAGATGAAATTAAAAAAGAAAAATGTGTATAGTGGCATCAAAAAATAAAATACTTAAAGATAAATTTAAAAAAACATATCCACCATACCTATATATTTAAAAAAGACTTTGTTGAGAGAAATTAAAGAAGACCTAAAAACTTGAGAGAGATTAGCAGCGTTCATGGATTAGAAGACTTAATATAGTTGTCAATTCTCCCCACTTGATCTACAGGTTCAATGCAAGCCCAACTAAAATCCCAACTGAAGGTCTTTGGAGAAATAAACAAGCTGATTTAAAATTATCTATAATTACTCAAGGGAACTGGAAGATCACAAACAACTCTGAAAAAGAAAGAAGTTGGAGGAATTGCATTATTTCAAGATATGCTATAAATGAGCAGTAATAAATATAGTTTGGAATTGATAAAAGGATGGACATACAGACGTACGTAACAGAACAGAGTCCAGAAATAAACCCACACATGTATGGATATTTGACTTTTAAAAGTGTGCTAAGATAATTTAATAGTCCATGATAATATTTCAACACATAGTACTAGAACATCTGTATATCATATAAAAAATGAACCTCTACCCTTCTCTCAAACCATTTATTGATACAAGATTGTCATGAAGTGGACCATGGACTCAACATAGAGACAAAAATTTTTTTAATTTCTAGAAGAAATCATAGGAGAAAATCTTTGAAATATGAGTTAGCAAAATTTTCTCACATAGGCTAGGCAATTATATCATACAATGAACCATACAATTAAAATTATTTTTTTGGAATTTATCACAGTTATAAACTTCTCTTTAAAAAAACATTATTAGAAAACCTGACCAAGGAGGTGAAAGACTTATATGCTGAGAACTATAAAACATTGCTAAAGGAAATGGAAGATGATTTAAAGACATGGAAAATGTCCCATGCTCTTGGATTGGAAGAATTAATATTGTTAAAATGGCCATAGTACCCAAAGCAATCTACAGATTTAATGTGATCCCTGTCAAATTACCCATGACATTTTTCACAGAACTAGAGCATTAATATGGAAGCATAAAAGACCCAGAACTGCAAAAGCAATCCTGAGGAAAAAGAACAAAGCGGTAGGCATAACCCTCCCAGACTTCAGACAATCCTACAAAGCTAAGGTAATCAAAACACATGGTACTGGCACAAAAACAGACATATGGATCAAGGGAACAGAATAGAGAGCCCAGAAATAAACCCACAAAATACAGCAAGAATTACAGTGGAGAAAAGACAGTCTCTCCAGCGTGTGGTGTTGGGAAAGTTGGACAGTTGCATGTATATCAATGAAGTTAGAACACACCCTCACAGCATACACAAAAATAAACTCAAAATGGCTTAAAGACTTAAATATAAGACACGACACCATAAAACTCCCAGAAGAGAACACAGGCAAAACATTCTCTGACATAAATCCTACCAATGTTTTCTTAGGTCAGTTTACCAAGGCAACAGAAATAGAGCAAAAACAAACAAATGGAACCAAATCAAACTTACAAGTTTTTTGTTTTTTTGTTTTTTTGTTTTTTTTTACAGCAAAGGAAACCATAAACAAAATGAAAAGACAGCCTATGGACTGGGAGAAAATATTTGCAAATGACGTGACTGACAAGGGCTTAATATCCAAAATACACATACAGCTCAGTAACAAAAAGTTAAACTACTCAATTAAAAAATGGGCAGAAGACCTAAATAGACATTTCTCCAAAAAAGACATACAGATGGCCACGAGGCACATGAAAAGCCGCTCAACAACACTAATTATTAGAAAAATGCAAATCAAAACCACAATGAGGGGGGCTTCCCTGGTGGCGCAGTAGTTGGGAGTCCGCCTGTCAATGCAGGGGACGCGGGTTCGTGCCTCGGTCTGGGAAGATCCCACATGCCACGGAGCAGCTGGGCCCGTAAGCCATGGCCGCTGGGCCTGCGTGTCCGGAGCCTGTGCTCCACAATGGGAGAGGCCACAACAGTGAGAGAGGCCCGTGTACCGCAAAAAACCCCCAACACAATGAGGTATCACCTCACACAGGTCAGGATGGCCATTATCAAAAAATCTAGAAACAATAAATGCTTGAAAGGGTGTGGTGAAAAGGGAAGCCTCCTGCACTGTTGGTGGGAATGTAAATTGATACAGCCACTATGGAGAACAAACCTATTATTTTAGAGTGAACAATCTGTTCCCTGAATGCGTTTTGGAATTTATCCGGGACTCGTGTCCTCCCGGTTTACCGTCCAAACCGCATTTGCCTGTTCCAGTCTCAGAACCTGTGCACGTACTATCTTACCTGGAAAACTCCCCAAATATTATCTGCTCATTTGTTTATTATCATTCAGCTCCCAGCTTACATGTCTGCTCCACCCAAGATACGCTTTTATCTTTCTTATGCAGTTTACCACCCCAAATTACATTTTTCACTTATTTATTGCCTGTGGCATGTAAACTTTATCAGAACAAAGCCTATGTCGCCTTCATTCCTGCTGCCTCCTTGGCTGAATTCCTCTTTTTTATTTTTACTTCTTTTTCCTCGTCTTTCCACAATATATATATTTTTAATTATATAGTTTTATTATTGTCTAAATAAGTTTACATGCTTTTTTTGAATTTGACTAATATAAATGTAAACAACTTTTAGAGTATTTACAATTATTTAGGGAGATGTAATATAAATTTGGAAGATAATTCAGAAAGTTTAAACTTCATATAAAACTGAACAGTTCCATATAGACCACATACAAAACTTTCATTGTGATTCAAAGCATGAGATACCCAATTCAGAACTTGATCCTGCATTTTTAATATAGTATTTTTGGCACAATTTGAAACATTTAGATGACCAGCTTCATAATTCTTGATGGAGGTATCATCTGAATTTAAATTTTCGTTAGCCATCACCACGATCCTACTGTGTAGAACGTCTCACCGAGAACAAACAGCTGGCCCAAAATGGAAACTAAAAAATTAAAATTATGAGATGATTCAACCATATTTTCCACTTGTTTAATTGAATTCAATTTGCTCTTATAGCACATTCTAGTTTGTTGCTTCAAGAAGAGAAAACCAAGTAGATGCATTTTATATTACAATTTCAATCACAGTATATGTTATAACTAAAATGTAAAAATGTAACTTTAAGAACTTAGTGCCACGGGATTCAATAAATACTGCCTCAGTACAATGTTTAATTAAATAAAAATTTAAAATTTCTATATCGTTTACTTAATTGCAGGGAGATTCACTAGGCATACTGAAATCCACAGGTAATCCATGGTCTAATCTATACAAATATTTTTTGAACTATGTTGTCGCTTGTCATCAAGTCATTTAAGATTTATAATAGTAAATTCTGGCCCCGCATTTTGGATAATTCCAGGAATGCGGAAAATAAAAATGAGGAAAAAATATCAGAGGCTTTTCAACGTTCACCCTCTACTAAAATATATAAAATACTTATATCACTCTATTTTCATAAATATTTCTCAGAAAATTGTCTTCATGGAATATTTTCAAGTACTTAGCAGAATTCCTGGGACTGTGTGAAATCGAGAAATATTCTTTCAGCATATTATATTTTGTTATTATAAAAAGTGAACTATAAAATGTACTAAATAAACTAAACGGTAATTTATAGGCTGCATGCGAATACTGAGAGTTCTCAGTGGTGTCATCTGCTTGAAATGTCCACTCACTTCACTCACAACTGTCTCTGGAGGAGGCTCCATGTACTGATGGTTTCTGTCCAGCTTCGGGGTCCCTTGGCCTCCCAGCTACCTCAGAACTCCACTCAATGCGCAGAAGTCTCCGCTCCCCCGGACCCACGAAGCCCTTTCCTAATGCACATCACTCGTTCTCCCAAGACCCACCAACCATTGGTGGCAGGTAGGAAAAGCTGCTCCATTAAATTATTTATCACATTTTGTTGCCACCACCCCGCCCCCATCCTCTTGTGCGGTGTCTGTTCCCCAGGAATGCACAGAACACAAGGCCAAATCTACCTATTCATTCTCCACTCAGTTAGAAGCTGATCAATGGGACAATTCTTGAAGATTTTTCTAGAATAAATAAAAGATGATTTATTTTGCTACTGATAAGTCATTTCCTTCCTTTCAACAACAAATACCTCAGTTACTTCAACTTTTCTTAAATTATTATCTTTTTCTTCTAAGATAATTAGAGATACACAGGCAGGTTGTAAGAAACAATGCAGAGACCCTGTGCCCACTTTATCTAGCTTCTACCAATGGAAACACCTTGCAAAACTATATCAACATCAGAATTGATTTTGATACATTCAAGATACAGACCATTTCCATCACCACAAGAATGCTTCTTGCCCCTTTTTCTTGGCCACGTCTACCTCCACCATGCTTTCAACCCTTCCTACCCCCTGGTACCTACTAATTTCTACTTCCTTACTATAATTTTGTCATTGTAGTAAGTGTTACAGAATATATATGTTATACTCTGCATATAAGTATATTCTAAGTATTACCATATTCTATAGTAAGAAAGAGGGACTGTGAATGCTGAAGAACATCAATATTTGAGAGAGAACTAGAGAAGGATCCAGTAATACTCAGCTATCTCTGCCCTAAAAATTCTTCCTCCTCCTGAATCCTTAGCAACCAATAATCTTTTTACTGACTCTATAATCTGGCCTTTTCCAGAATGTCATGAAACTGGAATCACACAGTTTCAGACTGGCTTCTTGCACGTAGCAATGTGCCTTTAAGCTTCCTGCATGTCCTCTGGTGGCCTGTTACCTCATTATGTTTTGTTGCTGATTAATATTCCATTGTATAAATGGACCACACTTTGTCGATCCGTTCACCTGTTGAAAGACCCCTTGGTTTCTTCCAGGTTTATACAATTATGAAGCTGCTATAAACACTCCTAGGCAGATGTTTGTGTGGGTTCAAACTTTTTTAGCTCTTTGGGTAAATATTAAGGAACACGATCACTGGACTGTATGGTAAAGTGACGTTTAGCTTTATAAGAACTGCAAAACTCTCTTCCAAGGTGACTGTACCACTTGGCGCTTCCACCACTAACGAATGACAGTTCCTCTTGCACCACATCCCTGTTAGCGGTTGATGTTTTCAGTGTTTTGGATTTTCACCATTCTAATAGGTGGGTAGTGGTATCTCACTGTGTTTTAATTAGCAATTCTTTAATGACTTATGATGTTGAGCATATTTTGTGTGTTTATTTGCCATCTGTATATCGTGTGCATTAGATGCCCAGATCCTGCGTTCATTTTTAAAATTTGTTTCTTAATTTGAATTTTGGATATAATATTATCAGATATGTTTTGGCAAATATTTCCTTCCACCGGCAGCTTGTCATTTGATATTGTTCATAGTGTCTCTCACAGAACCGTTTTCAATTTTAATGAAGTACACTTGTCTTTTTCTTTCATGGATTATTCTTTTTTGATTGTGTCTTAAGACAGCACCAAACCCAAGGTCACCGGAGATTTTCTCCCATTTATCTTCTAGGAGTTTTACAGTTTTACATTTTATATTTAACTCTATGATCAATGTGATGAAAAATTTACGTGTGAACTTGACCAGTCCAGACTGTGCCCAGATATTTGATCAACATCATTCTGGGTGTTTCTTTGAGGGTGTTTTTGAATGAGATTAACATTTAAATTAGTAGACTGAGTAAAGAAATTTGTGGGAGGGTCTCATTCAATCCACCCGGCTCATCTGGGGACTTCTAGCCTCCAGAACTGCAGGAGCACATTTCTCACAGTAACTCTTTCTCTCTTCTTTTGGTTCTGTTTCGTTGGAGAATTCTAAATAATGTAATCCATTTTGAGTTAATTTTTATAAAACATAAAATATATATACACACATATATCTTCATAAGTCTTTAAGTTCATCTAGTATCAGTACTCCAGTTTTGTTCTCCAATATTCTCTTGGCTATTTCTGGTTTCTGCCACCAGTAAGCTGTGATTCTCTATTTTCTTTTTGTCTTTTTTTCTTATGTACCTGTATGATCACAAGGTAATCCTCTTTTTTTAACTGCTGCTTTTCATTTAACCTTATTAAATACGACTTGTGCTTCTAAAACAAGGCTTTGAATGACTACATGTTATTTTCTCATATTTCTATGGTGGAATTGGTTAACAAAGCACCTGTTATTGAGCACTTCTATTGTTGCATTTTGTTCCATCAATAGGCTTGTAAATGCTTTGACAGCCTGATGAAATCCCTAAGGTAAATTCCCAGTAAAACAGAATTCCTGGGTTAAAGGGAATGGATACTTTTTAAAGCTTTTGATTCTGTTTTCTTAATCATTTCCAGTAACAGTTTGCCATTTATACACTCTCAGTATCAATTTGAAGAGAAAGGATACCCAAACCGTGACTGCAAATACCAATCTGGTTGAAAACAGAACTGAAGCTAGGCAAGGAGGCCAAATACACTGAATTAGCAGATGGGGAATTTGGTTAGAGAAAATGGACTGGACATCTCTGTCTTCACTCTGCCCTATTTATTTATCCATCAATATACCTGAGACACTCTATGTGTGTATCTGCTCCTTAAAATACAGAATCATGCCATATTCATACACGTCTTATTTCTATAGTCTATTCAGATGAATGAGTGAATGAAGGAGAGGTGACTATACTCCTGCTGTGCGGCCCAGTTCCTAACTGGCCGCGGACCGGTACCGGTCCACGGCCCGGGGGTTTGGGGACCCTAGCATAAGCAGTAAGGACATGTGCTATCACCTGGGACAAGAAGTTTGGCGATAAGGTGGTTGCAGAATTTAGTTATTAGTTAAGTGATGCCTCCAAGGACCCGAGACCTTTCCATCTTCCTGGTGTTGTGACCCTCAGGGTGTCAGCTCTTTCCTTAGGCTTGGTCATCCATGAATATGGATGCAGCACCTCTAGGCTAAACATCCTTACAAGACAACAGCTAGAAACAGGTAACACGCCAAGTCAAAAACAACAGGCTCTCTCTTATGTGCGTCACTTCAAGGATGAGGAATCCTTCTCTAGAAGCTGGCCAGCAGACCTCCACATGTGATAAGCCCTGGTCCATACTGATTTTTTTGCAGGGGTCTGAGGTCATCTCAGATCTTCCTTCCAAGGAGATGTATGAGATCAGCTTCCTCTACAGAATATGGACATGCAAAGGGAGATGAGAGACTACACAGGATTTGGGTTTGGTGAAATGAGGAAGAAAGGGAAGAGCCTGTGTTGGGTGACAACATTTGACTTCTTTATCCTATGTGTCAACTTCACAAATTAGTCCTTTGTAGAGTAAAAGAACGGCAGTGGCTTTTTGCTTTTATTTTCCTGTAGGGCCTCGTAGTGGTGCAGTGGTGAAACCACTGATAATAAAAGATGAGCTTTTACTCTCTCAAATAAGAATTCCAGGCATGATGGGAATGACTGGTGAAATGTATAAAGGATGGACAGATTTGTTTCACTTAGTAATAAGAATGGATTCAAAGTAACCTAAATTATACCATCACTGTTTTTTTTTTTTTTTTAACTGTGGAAGCATGGTTAGTAGACTATATCCATCGTCCACATCCAATCTTACGATGAACGTCTGCTATGTCAATCATTGCCGAAAACACACATAATTGTAGAATTTATGAATTGAGATAATTTGCTATAATTCCATCACTTAGTTTTATAAAAAATATGGTTGCTCCTATGAGAAGGTGCTCTAAAAGTCTGACAGACTCCGTCCTGTACAAGGTAGAAGACTGAGGGGCACAGCTCGAGAGGAAGAGCCATGACTGCAGTCAGGGGCTGGCACTGAACTCAGCTCCTCCGTGAAACTTCTCAGTTTTCTCATTGCTCTGTTTTCTTAATTCTGATTCACATTTTACTGAGTCCAGGGAAGTATAAAAACTTCTAGAAAAACACTGTGTCATCCTGAATTTGAGTTGCTATAAAACTTTAATCATTCTGACCTTTTATTTTTCCTCTCAAAAAATAAAGCAAAACAAAACAAACAAACAAAATGGTGCAGTGAAATGACACTTTACTTAGCATACATTTTTATCTCATTTAATTTTACGGCAAGTTTTTAAACCCTCTAAAGTTTACAGAGCAATTAAGCTATGTTCTCAGTCAGGAAAAACACACGCACACATAAAAGAGTAAAAAGCCAAGTAGTAATTTCCAGATACCAGGCTCGTTTTTACTACTGCTTATTCACGTTCAATGAGTATTTGTTATGGAAAATAAGTAGTTCCTGATGCAAATGAATGTTTACTTTTGTTTCTCAAAGACATGTTAATATTTTTGTTGTAACAGAGAATCAAAATGTAGCCTTATCAGATCAATTAAAAATTAATCGCAAATTTAAATGATCCTTTTCTATTGCTTCTTATTTGAATTGCTGCACCGAACACTGAATCACATTGAATAAAATACACGGATATTAACAGGATCTTTTAATGATAATGCAGCCTTACCTAAGGAACCTAATCAAATACTGAACCTGTGGAAATTGATTTTGTTTTGATACGTACTTGAGAACTTCTTCAGAGATCACGAAGTGGACAGAAGTACTTGAAAATTGTTCCACTCTACCAGTTAAACATAAAAGTATACACGTCATAAAAATAAGTATAGACATTTATATGAAACCTACACATTTTCAGTGACTTTTATTAAAAACTCAGCAAAACAGCATAAATTAGAAACAAAAATATATTTGCTTTTGTTTATAGAAACAGATAAACCAAGGTTAAAATTATAACCTCCATAAAAATTGAAATCTCCCTGAAAGTCAATGACAGTTATATCATTATGAATATTCCTTGGAAACATATTTTCAAAATGTGTGTGTTTGAAGATGGAGGAAAAGAAAGTCATTTTTCTACACACATAAAAGATAACTACATAAGGACTTATTTTGTGGGCCTTCTTTCCAAAATGCTGTATATACACAAAGTACGATGCACAGGGTATAAAGATTTCTGATGATCAAAAGCCAATACTGTAGCTACTATAATCACGTTGATACAACTACAGATAATGCGTGATAAGGGTTAAGTGTACCCTCTCTTAAACAACTTGCACTGGAAAAAATACCTAAGTAAGTTTTCTTGGGGGCTTCCTTGGTGGTGCAGTGGTTAAGGATCCGCCTGCCAATGCAGGGGACATGGGTTCGAGCCCTGATCCAGGAAGATTCCACATGTCACGGAGCAACTAAGCCCGTGCACCACAACTACTGAGCCTGTGCTCTAGAGCCCGCGAGCCACAACTACTGAATCCCGCATGCCACAACTACTGAGGCCTGTGTACCACAACTACTGAAACGTGTGCACCTAGAGCCTGTGCTCCGCAACAAGAGAAGTCACCGCAATGAGAAGCCTGCGCACCTCAACGAAGAATAGCCCCCGCTCGCTGCATCTAGGAAAGCCGGTGCACAGCAACGAAAACCCAATGCAGCCAAAAACAAATAAATAAAATAAATAAATTTTTTTTAAAAAGTTTTCTTGAAAGATATTTGTCTATTTTCCTGGCAGATAGAAGGAAGAATTCTTGTGCAATACTCTAGTGAAATATCTAATCATTTCTAACATTATTATAATTAAATAAAACATCAAACATTTTTTAAGTATCAAATTTACAAATGAAATATATTTTTCTGTGAAAACCTCACTTGCAACTACCAGCCGCACTCTCAGAGCTATCTACCTGAATATTTCCATTTATGTTCCCATGGGTTATTGACTCTATAATTATAAATAATATATATATTCTTTGGCTCATCAACTTAATTGAATATTTGTTTCCTCTGCTATAGAACATTGATGAATATTTCAGTGTTTTCAGTTCTGAAATACTATGAATAATGCTGCTATGAACATTTTTCTATAACACTTTATGTAGACACATGTTTTCATTTCTTTGGATGAATGCCTAGGAGTGAAATTACCATGTGAGCACACATCTTTGGGTTTCATAATTGGTACTGCATCATATATTTCTTTCTGCTGCTTAATTTTTGTTCATTGGGCACAAAGTCTGTAAGACGTATGTTGCTGTGTGTACTTCTGGTCCAACGCTTGGAATTCTTGCATCGTCCTCCACGATGTATATCCACCAGATATTATCTAGATACTTTCTGCATGATGAAAATTTTCTCCATCTCTTACCACCCTATCTTTTGTCCAGACCTACAAGCTTGTAACCAGTTCACTTTTATATTCTGTAGTGTCCCGTTTGTACTAAAAGAAGATGTAAGTGTTTTCACTCTATTCTAAGATTTATGTCGACTTTAAGGAGAGAGAGTAGGCCTTCTATTAAACACAATCTGTGTATTCAACTGTCCCAAATGACTGATCAGCTAGTGCTATGTGAAAATGTAAGTTACCCATTTATTTTTGAGAAAAAACATATTGTAGAAAAAGTAGAACCTCAAGTAATATTGTAAGGTAATTTATGGGACAATCGGAAACACAGGAAAGAGCTTTTTATACCCTGTCGCATTAAAATTTGTTGATCTATTTTGCACTTTGAGTAGTTTTATTACTTGTGCATAATCGTGTCATGTCATGGATTGGTCACCAAAATATGTCAGTTCACTGCAAATGTAAAGCTTCCAAATCCTGATACGTTTCATTACATGATGCTGTTGGGAGATGTCTGCTACAGACCTTGCATGTGTCTATATGGTGCCGAGCGTGCAGAGATGTCAAGTCTGTGACCTCCAGTTCGCTCAGGTAGCCACTTCTTAAGACGGTTTGTGGAGGTGAGGGCTGTATTACATAGCATCCCACGCTATTTGGGGGATTATCACAGTGGGTTCCTTCAGTGCAGGATCCTCTCCCATGGTGGACTCAATGCCCGTGAGGGCTCCCCCTCAACCATCCTGTGGGATTCGGAGCCCAAGGAATAAGTGGGATTATACTGACATTCCTACTATTTTCCTTCTGTGAGTAAAGAGTCTGTTGTGGCTGAACCAGCAGTCTAACATCTTCTGTCAACATCCATGGGGCGTGTAGGCTAACTTACGAGTTAATATGGTTACTCTGGTAGGAGATCTGCTTCTAGCTCTCCTTTGCATTGTCAAGCTGACTAACCTGGGTAAATTCCACAGAATTCTGGCAATGAGGAGAGTATGCTGACCCACAAGATTTCTGGCAGGGGCAGGAGTAGGGTACTGCAGGCTGATGAGGAAACCCCTGAGAATCAGGAACAGATGTGGAGACCAAACTCTGTAATCAGTTGGACAATAAATGGTCCTCCATCACTTTGCCCGTTATTGAGGAGGTGCTCGGGACATGGCCATAAGACAAATATCAGGATGCCAGCTCAAAGACATCCTCCCCAGCTTGGACTAGTAAAACAGAAAATATTCCAGATTATTTTCTATAAATTTTCTCAATTATTGTGCATCTTAACCTGGGATCAGTGGACTCAGAGGTAATTTATGGATGAACTTCATGGGCTGTGAAGCCCTGAAATTACATACAAAATTTCTTCATGTTCCTTTTTTTTTTTTTTTTTTTTTTTTTTTGCGGTACGTGGGCCTCTCACTGTTGTGGCCCTTCCCGTGGCAGAGCACAGGCTCTGGACACGCAGGCTCAGCGGCCATGGCTCACGGGCCCAGCCCCTCCGCGGCATGTGGGATCTTCCCAGACCGGGGCACGAACCCGCGTCCCCTGCATCGGCAGGCGGACTCTCAACCACTGTGCCACCAGGGAAGCCCTCATGTTCCTTTTTTTTTTTTTTTTTTTATGTTCCTTTTTAAATAGAATAAAATACACTAATTTTACGAGATTAGTGAAAGGATCCATCACCCCAAGAAGATTCGATAGACCAGTTGACTCTTTATATGAAATCCAAAATAATTTGTAGCATTTTTATAGATATACTTCAAATTTGCTTAACCTCGTTGAAGACTGTTGGCTTTACATGTAAAACATAGAGATGCACACACACACACACTCACACACTCTTCTTCTATCTACTTCAATTTTATTCTCATAAATCAATAATGTGGTAACACAGTTCCTGTTCTTAGTCTAGTTATTTTAGTGAGTGGTAGACAGCAGAAAGATTAGTTTGTATCTGATTTTGCTATGAGTGCACCGACATCACTAAAAGATTGTTACTTTCAATTCTTTTTTTTTTTTAAGTAGACTTCTAAATGATCAGTAACTTAAAAATGGATGAATCTAGAGTGAGGGTCCCATAGCCCACGAGAGCATCTATGAGAGCTTGGGGAAACCCCTCTAGGACATGTCTGTTTCCGAAACAATTTGAAAATCTTTGCATAATGACCATACAAAAGCAAGAGGAAGTAATTGTAAAACTTGCAAGCAGGAAAGAAACACTGTCATGATGAAGAATCTGAGACCCTATAATCCTTGCAATAGCCATTTTTTCTCTCTCTGTATATTCATCCTTCTAAATCTCTCATTTTTACTAAATTTATTATCTAATATTCCCTGTTTTTGTCCTAATGTCACCTGATTAAGGCACACTGCTACTAACCCAACACTGGGCTTCATTTTGATGAATAATGGGTAGTCAAATAATTGGTTGTATCTCTAGCCTATAAAAGGGACTCAAACAATGAATATAAAAGGCCTAAAAATCAAAACTACAATGAGGTATCACCTCACACCAGTCAGAATGGCCATCACCAAAAAGTCTACAAATAATAAATGATGGAGAGGGTGTGGAGAAAAGGGAACCCTCCTATACTGTCCGTGGGAATGTAAATTGGTGCAGCCACTATAGAGAACAGTACGGAGGTTCCTCAAAAAGCTAAAAACAGAGCTACCATATGATCCTGCAATCCCACTCCTGGGCATATATTTGGAGAAAACCACAGTTCGAAAAGATATATGCACCCCAATGTTCATTGTAGCACTGTTTACAATAGCCAAGATGTGGAAATAACCTAACTGTCCATGGACAGATGAATGGATAAAGAAGATCTGGTATATATATACAATAGTATATTACTCAGCCATGAAAAAGAATGAGATAATGCCATTTGCAGCTACATGGATGGACCTAGAGCGTATCATACTAAGTGGAGTAAGCCAGGCATAGAAACACAACTATCATACGATATCACTTAGATGTGGAATCTAAAATATGACACAAATGAACGTATCTATGAAACAGAAACAGAGAACAGACTTATGGTTGCCAAGGGGGAGGGGGAGTGCGGGAAGAATGGAGTGGGAGTTTGGGATTAGCTGATGCAAACTATTATACGGAAAAACAATGAGGTCCTATTGTATGGCACAGGGAACTATATTCAATATCCTGTTATAAACCAGAATGGAAAGGAATATGAAAAAGAATGTATACATATATATGTATAACTGAGCCACTTTTCTGTATAGCAGAAATTAACACAGCATTGTAAATCAACTATATTTCAATAAAAAATTTAAAATAAAATAAAGTAAAAGGGCTGAGAACAATGGAATATTATTCATGCTTTAAAAAGAAGGAAATCTTGGCATTAGCCACAATATGGATGACCTTGGAAGACATTATGCTAAGTGAAATAAGCCAGATACAGACAGACAAATATTGCATGATTTCAACTATATGTGGGATCTAAAAATGATGAATTCATAGGAACAGAGAAAAGAATGGTGCTTAGCAGGGGCTTTGAAGTGGGGAAAAAGGGAGGTGTTGATCACAGTGTACAAACTTTTAGTTATATGATAAGTTCTGGAGACCAAATGTCCAGCACGGTGACTATAGGTAATAATAAAGTATTATATACCTGAAATTTGCTAAGAGAGTAAGTCTCAAGTGTTCTTACACACACACAGGTTATTAAGTGAGGTGATGGGATGGATATGTTAATCAACTTGATTGCGGTGATCATTTCACAACGTATACGCATAACAATTCATCATGTCATACATTTAAATTATACAATTTTTATTTGTCAATCATCCCTCAAGAACACTGAAAAATTAAATACTAGCTTTTTCTCTTAAAAAATTAAAATAATAAGGGCAAAGAGAAATTATACTCGATGGTAAAGAGTAGGAAAGAGGAAGTATGTGTTCAGCTTCAAGTATGTTTACATTAATCTACATAAACATAAGCTTAAATGGAAAATCATTTGAAATGTCTGTGTAGATTTTTTAAGATAAAAATACTGCATACTTTTTCATATGCTTCAAATGAAACTTCTCTGTGTTTGTGGATATCTGAATATTGTGAGGAAAATATTCCATGGACATTTTCATTGAGATTGCCAAGTGTCAATTTCGGTTACTTCCCCTGCAGTTTAAGGCTGAGCTCTGCAGAGGTTGCTGGGATTCAATCTGACTGTGCCTGTGGATACAGGTGGCTGACCATCCACTCTCCAGATTTACTGGGCTAATGCAACTGAACAAAGAATTAGCCCCTGTGCAAGGCAGAGGCCTAGTCAGTAACTTTTAAGTAAGAGATGAGCAGCCCTTTGAAATTTTGCAGAGAACCATTAAGTGTCTCTGCCCTCTGTGCTGTCATGACAGCCTCTCACCCAAGGCACACTTGCTATTTTGAGAAGCAGGAATTTCCCCTGGGGGATTGTAACCTCCCACCAAGCCTGTGAGAGAGGGCTTTAATTTTAATCCATGTGTTTTATAATTTCCGTACTAAAGTATTTTGGCTTTGTTTTCATTTTATTTTCTCAAGTGCGATTTTAGAGTAATTCAAAAAATGCTGGTTGCCATGTTCTACCACCAGAATCTCTATCATTATTATCCTTCAAACCAGTGTACTCTGGTTTTTTCTATATCTTAAGGAAATTTCCCCCAACATATTAATAAAATATCTAACATATTATTACTAAAGACCAAAACTGCCTTTGCATGCATAATACATTTATTCATCAGAATAAGCTGGCATGGGTATTCATCTAACGGAATATGTTATTTTGGCCCAAATCAAAAGAGTTCAATGTTAAATTCGAGTTGTGCATGTTGAAAAATGTCGTGTTCTTTGCAGCTTCTCCAGACCCACCCACTAACATACCTCTACAGATGTCATGTGTTCAAACTTCACAATGCTATACAAAACTAAGATTTAGGAAAAAAAAACACTAGTATCAAAATTGCGAGGAGCTTTCATTAATTTAAAGTGGATGATCTAGAATTAGGAAGGACAATCTGGAAGCCGCCATGCCCTGGCCATTCCTGGAACATGATAAGCCCGGCTTCCTGAAAGTGAGAAGGAAGGTCCAGGTGAGGCAGGATGCCACCATCCACCGACTGCCCCTGTCCTATCCCACTTGGTGATTTAAAACATGTTTCTTTAACCATTTTGAAAATGAAATTCTTGTTCATCACTTGATAAATGATTGCCTTCTAAGCACTAGACACTACGGGGATAAATTATGTTCGGGAGGAAAAGCCTTTCTGCGATGCATTTGGGAGCATGTAGCAGCTACATATAACCTGACCAGGGTAATACTGAAATAATACAAGTCCTGCTTGCAGTGCAGGATATGGATTAGAGATTTTCTTGTACATCTGTGCTGAGTAAAGGAAAGAACAATTGTTAAGATGATCCTATTTCAGGACTATGGATTAAACTAGATGAAAGACTGGTTTTTTCACTGGACTTGGCTAGGAGCTGGGAATTTCCACCGGTATTTGAGCTGAAGACCTGAGAGGTAGTTATACCACTCTCTAAGCTGAGAGGGGGGGAAAACCGAGTTGGTAAGAACTGACATGATACATCTACCCTCAAATGAGAATGACTATAGGAAAATAAAACCATGCACATTTACAAATAAATTTAGCAAAATACTAAGATTTCAAAGGAAAGTAGATTTTTAAAAGTGTATGTATTTATAAATTAAAACATAAACATCATACTGCTAAATCTAATTATTCTGGTTACTATAATTTCATTTGATTTAAAAATCCTTCGTCATAGTTATCTGCATTTATTTGTGTTTTTGACACTTTATAAAGGAGTTAATCTTAATTGAATTCTAGCTCCCTTACTTCTTAGCTGTGATCTTAAAAGCATTTATTTTATTTAATAGACATTTAATGAAGCTAGCTATACGCTCGGCTTTAGCTATATTTAGAAATATTAATTTTACCTTCATAACAACCATTTGAAGTGTCTTTCTATTTACCCATGAAGGAACTGAGGCACAGAGATGTGGAGACCTTGCCCAAGGGCACACAGCTGGTGCACAGGGGAGCCTGGCTCCAGATCCCAGGCTCTTGGCCTCAATGCTGCCCTGCCTCTGACATCAGTTATCCTGACCTGCCTCACAGAGGCCACATGGGGACTGAGAGACAAAAGGTCACACTTTCTAGGAAAAAATCTTGTAAACGATAAGTCTGCAGTAAATATTAGCTTTAATAATGAGCATATGTAAAAATAATAGTGAATATAATGAAGTCAGTGCAATATTACACAAGTCATAGGATAAAATTTCTAAAAGCACATCTCCAGCAAAAATCATTGAATGAGATATACTACAATATGAGTCTTAGGATTTTAGGTGATTTATGTGGATATGCGTGTGTATAATTTGTTTTCCTTCTAGATCTGTAACAAGTTTAACAGTGAGATCTGGATTATTAAATAACAATGCACTTAACACCCAATCTCTGTATATACTTTTCGGCATACAGATAATTGGCGTGCCATCCTAGGAATTTAGAGTATGTAAAACTCAAAGGAGTTGAAACTCCTGCTCCGTTCTCTGTTTGATTTATTGATAATAAATCAGACCTGAGGATCTTTGTTGAACAGTGCAAGAAATAGAAAGAGTAGGTTGATGGGTGGATGAGTGGATACATGGAAAGCTGGATGGATGGGTGGGTAGACTGACTTGACCTATACGTTATGAAGTTCTGTGCCATGTCCTAAGGTACCTCTAAATAAACTGAAAGACTTGCAGAAACGAAACCAATTGTTTTGCTAAAAATTGTATTTCTAAAAATATAAACTTCTTTCTTCAGAGTAACGCTAGAAGGAGGGGGTTTTAATTTGGAAAGAGACATTTCCTGAAGGGTCTGGTAACTTTTTAAAAATATTTAGGAATATTTGTGGACTGTTCATATAACGGAATGATTCTCAGAATGCCTTCCCTCCCACACACCAAAATCAATCAGATGTAAACCCGGAGCAGTGAGATTCTACTTATTATTATTATTAAGAAGATATTTCAGTTCCACATCATGAGGGATTTGGGCATTTACTGAATGAATGACTTCTGGCGAGGAATATGGCAGAGGAGATTTAAAAACACCTGCCTGCCGGATACTTGTACCAAATTCAGTTCCTTAATATTTTGTTGAGAATTTTTGCATCTATATTTGTGAGGGATATTGAATCCCTCTTTTCTAGTAGTGCCCTTATCTGGTTTTGGTATTAGGGTAATGCTGGCCTTGTAAAAGTTTGGAGTGTTTCCTTCTCTTTGATTTTCTGGAAGAATCTGAGAAACACTGGCGTTAATTCTTCTTTAAATATTTGGTAAAATTCACCAGTGAGGTCATCTGGTTCTAGGCTTTTCTTTTTGGGGAGATTTTTGATTACAGATTCAATCTCCTTTCTAGTCATTGGTCTATTCAGATTTTTTATTTCTTTCTGATTCAGTCTTGGTAAACTGTATGTTTCTAATAATTTTCCATTTCTTCTAGGTTGTCCAGTTTGTTGGTATAAAGTTGTTCACGGTAGCCTCTTATGATCCCTTGTATTTCTGTGATACCAGTTATATCTCCTTCTTCACTTATAACTTTGTTGATCTGAGCTCTTTCTCTTTATTCCTTGGCTTGGCTAACTAATGATTTGTCCATGTTTTCTTATCTTTTCACAGAAACAACGCTTAGTTTGGTTAACATTTTCTATTGCTTTTCTGTGCTCTATTTCATTTAGTTCTGCTCTAATTTTTATTATTTCCTTCCTTCTACTAACTTTGAGCTCATCTTGTTCCTCTTTCTCTAGTTCCTTAAGGCATAGAGTTAGGTTGCTTATTTAGGATCTTTTTTGCTTCTTTTTGTAGGTATTCATTGCTATGTTGTCCCTCTAAAAACTGCTTTTGTTGCATCCCATAAGTTCTGGTTTTCACTTTCATTTGCCTCAATAAACTTCTTAAATTTCTCCTTTAATTTCTTCTTTGATCCATTGGTTGTTCAGGAGAATGTTGTTTAATTTTCATGTATTTGTGAGTTTTCCAGGGTTCCTCTTGTTATTGACTTCTGGTTTCCTACCATTGTTGTCAGATAAGATACTTGGTATAATTTCAGTCTTTCTGTTTTCTTAGACTTGTTTTGTGGTCTGATATATGCTCTATCCTAGAAAATGTTTTATGAGCATTTGAGAAGAAGGTGTGTTCTGCTGTTGTTGGGTAGATATTCTGTTTACGTCTGTTAGGTTCATGAGGTTTATAGTGTTCAAAGCTGCCGCTTCCTTATAGATTCTCTACCTGGATGGTTTACCGATTGTCGAGAGCGAGGTCTTAAAGTCTCCAACTATTACTGTAATACAGTTTATTTCTCCTTTTTAGCTCTGTTAGCTTTTGCTTTATATATTTATGTGCTCTAATGTTGGTCAAATCAATATTTACAATTGTTATATCTTCTTGATGGATACACCCCTTTACCATTATATAATGACCTTCTTTATCTCTTTTTACCATTTTTAAAGTATATTTTGTTTTTTATTTTGTTTGTTATGAGCACAGTTACCCCTGCTTTTTTTTCTCATTACCATTTGCTTGAAATGTCTTTTTCCATCCCTTCACTCTCAGTGTATATGTGTTCAAGGCAGAATGAGTTCCTAATTGTAGTCCCCAAGTAGTAACCCTAATCAGTGGCTTTGCTCATCTGCAGAACCACGTTGGTGGCACACTTTGACGACAGAACTCACGGGGGTGTAGATCTGCCAAGACCCCTGTGCTGGTTGCTGCAAGCCCCTCCCCCTCCTCCATCAGTCAGATTCCCCGTGGTTGAGCCCCACAGATTGCCCTGCAGTCCCCTTGGAGTGAGGCCAGAGCAGGAGCTCCCTCCAAGAGAAACACAATGCTGTGGGGCTGGTTGTTCCCCCTGGGCTCTCTTTTCCCAATGGAGGAGCCCAAGGCGCGGGGAGACCTGCCCTCCTGGTGCTGTCCTGGCCTGGGGGCGGGGCAATGCGGTCAGTGTGTAGCCACTCATCTTACCTTTATAACACAGTCTGCCTTGATTTCTGTGGTGCAGGGGGTGCTTCAGCCTCACACCTGTGTTCTAGGTCCTCTCAGTGCTGTCTTGTCGGGCATAGTTGTTAGTTGTTCTTTTAGTCAGGGGGAAGGAAGTCAGGAACAACTTATATCACCATCTTGGTGACATCATTCCCACTGTTTTCTTAAAGCAAACAGCTCTTGGTTTCGTGGATGCCACACACAGAATCCTGTTTAGCTGCAGCAAACTGTTCAAGCAGGAACCTACTGATTCTCTATGACTGTGCTTGGACAAATATGTCTTAACTGATTGATTTAATAAAAGCTGATGCATTCTATGTAGCAGGTAGTGTTCTAGGTGTTAGATGCACCACTGTACAACATATATGCCTGTATTCCAGTCTCATAAGCTATGCGGAATTGAACATAGCTATGTCATGTACTTACACCTATGCTTTCCATGAGATCAATAAAAACTCTGTTACAAGCTGTACTCCCAGGTGACAAGAGGATGAGCCAGCAACTGACATCTTACATTGGATAGTCACTAACTAGCTCAAGACAGCTAATATTTTTCCTTCCTGAAAGTATTATTCTACTAATATTAAAAAAAGGTCAGGGTCCCAGAGTAAACTGAAAAGAACTGAAATTAGAGTTCCTTTTAATTGTAATATAATAATCTAAATGCCACTGTGCATACCCAAAGGTCAGTTTTAACACTTTTTCTTTTTGGGGTAAAGACATAGAGCTCTAACATTTTTTTTTTCCTTTGAAAGTAATGACAATGCATTTTGATGAAGTAAAATCTACTCCATGTCTTGTGTATTTCAATAACAATGCATTCCATGAATAGGGAGAGGCATTAGACATAAGCAAAAACATTAAACCCTAGAAGCTCTAAAATGGCCAGAATATCTCTTTTCAAGGTGAATTAATGCAGCATAATACTGGGGAAAGCAGTATGGCTAAGTTACCCTGAGCTGGTAAAAGCATATTGATTATTTCTTCCCTATATTAACATCCCTCTCTGCAAGATGCCAGAATTTCATTACCTTCTAATTTCCATTACTACAGACAAAAGGGCAGCTGGTGGATTTTGAGGTTTGTGTCTAAGTGTGGGATTTATGGATTCCCATGTGGCTGGGTTCCTGTTTTCACCTAGTTTCTCATGGATAAAACTGCATGTAAGCGATCATGAAATTCATATTAATGCTCAACTTGTTTCCTAAGATATCAGTTGTGCTGTAACAAATTGTGTATAAAACAAGCTTGATAGCATAACTGACCATATACGATATTGTTTTGTGGATAATTTTGATACATAAATGGTATTCTACACGGGCAAGAAGAAAAAGACAAAAAATATCAATGCCCCAAATGAATGACTATATTAATAACTCTCTTCAAAACCCCAGAACATCATTACCATCTAGCTTCTACTATTACAGACAAAAGGGTTTTGCTTCTCTCATAAAAGATATATTTATCTCTTAACAGATAGATAGACAGATAAATAGATAGACTATAAGCATATTGTTAATAGGCAAATATTCATATGGACGTGATCATCCTAGAAAAATAGTGTGGAGGGAAGAGAGAGTGGATTGAAAACCCAATGAATGAAATATATGAAAAAAATATGTATATACACAGACACACACACACACAAAACAATAAATTATTCCCACAGATTGTTTTAATCCAACCTCTCGCCTCTTGGCCTCCACACACCCTCTGACACGTAGCAGTGAGGTTCCTCTCCTCCTATCCCTTATCCATCACTTGGGTAAGGATTTGCTAGAGGATCCTGGGGAACCTTCTCACATCCCCTAACCAAGCCCAAAAGCGGCCTTTGTCCATCTCTGCCCAAAAGCTTGTGTCAAACAGCAGCCCATCCTTGTTTCCAAAATCTGTCAAGAACTGTATGGATGTGAGATTGTATTTTGTTCACAACCTGTTCCATGGGGCTGCTGGCTGAACATGCAAGGCTCCCGGGTCAGAGAGAAGGGACTTTATTACCTGTGACACAGATGCAGCAGGAGCTCCATGTTCACACTGGTTCCCCTTGTCCTCAAGTCCCAGGAGGAGGATGAAGACGTTCCAGGGGTTGCTGCACACAGTGAGGGCGCGTCACAGTGAGGAACCCCAAGCTCAGGAAGCCCTGGTCTTCTGTAAGGGGGCTGCACAGAAAACTGCCCACTGCTTGGAGGCATTATAGTTATTACACTGGATGACAGATCTGCCCTCTGCTCAGCAAAAGACACTACCCCTACCTTCCAAGCCTGTTTACCATAAACATATCCTTGAAAAGGCAGTCTGGAATAAAGACATTAGTTCCCCAACAAACTTTTAAAATTTAATTTAATTTAATTTTTAAAAATTCTGTCAAACCGCTAGAATACCTCCTATGTCATTATGATCTTAAGGGTCTGATCGTTGTTGCAGCTGTCAGTTATACTTTTTTTTTTAACATCTTTATTGGAGTATAATTGCTTTACAATGGTGTGTTAGTTTCTGCTTTATAACAAAGTGAATCAGTTATACATATACATATGTTCCCATATCTCCTCCCTCTTGCGTCTCCCTCCCTCCCACCCTCCCTATCCCACCCCTCCAGGCAGTCACAAAGCACCGAGCTGATCTCCCTGTGCTATGCGGCTGCTTCCCACTAGCTATCTATTTTACGTTTGGTAGTGTATATAAGTCCATGCCACTCTCTCACTTTGTCCCAGCTTCCCCTCCCCCCTCCCCATACCCTCAAGTCCATTCTCTAGTAGGTCTGTGTCTTTATTCCCATCTTGCCCCTAGTTTCTTCATGACTTTTTTTTTTTTTTTAGGTTCCATATATATGTGTTAGCATACTGTATTTGTTTTCCTCTTTCTGACTTACTTCACTCTGTATGACAGACTCTAGGTCCATCCACCTCACTACAAATAACTCAATTTCGTTTCTCTTTATGGCTGAGTAATATTCCATTGTATATATGTGCCACATCTTCTTTATCCATTCATCCAATGATGGACACTTAGGTTGTTTCCATCTCCGTGCTATTGTAAATAGAGCTGCAATGAACATTTTGGTACATGACTCTTTTTGAATTATGGTTTTCTCAGGGTATATGCCCAGTAATGGGATTGCTGGGTCGTATGGTAGTTCTATTTTTAGTTTTTTAAGGAACCTCCATACTGTTCTAGTTATACTTTTAAACTATAAATCAGATCATGGGATTGTATTTGGGGAACAGAAATCTTGTTTCTTTAGTATCCCAGGCCCACAGATAGAGAGGAATTGGGCTTCAGAATGGATTAAATCCAGACCCTCATCCCCCACTGATTTAGATGATTCAGGTGGTGAGATTTCAGCCTTTTGAACTGGTGATTTTAAATGAGATTTTGGACTTTGAATTGATTTTATAATGGGATGAGACCTCTGGGGACCTTGGAATAGAGTCAACGTACTTTGTGTTCAGAAGGTTCATGAATCTCTGGGCCTCCCAAAGATGTCCACACCCTAAACTCTGGAATCTGTGAGTACATTACTTTATATGGCAAAAGGATTCTGCATATATAATTAAGGGCACCGAGGTTATATAGGGATATCAGTCTGGACTGTATGAGTAGACCAAAGCTTATCAGATGAGTCCTTAAAAGCACAGCATTTTCTGCAGTTAGAGAAGAAGATATGCACCATGAGTGGAGGTTAGAGAGATGTGAAGTGTGAAAAGGTTGTGAAGAGGCGTTGCTGGCTTGAAGATGGAGGGGGCAATGTGGTGAGGAATGCAGGACAGTCAGCAAGGAAACCAAGCTGGATCTGAGGCCTAGAGCTGCAAGGGTGCGAATTCTGCCCATGGCATGAATGGGCTTAGAAGTGGATTCTCCCCGAGAACCTCTTTTTAAGAACCCACGCCAGCCAACACCTTGATTTTGGCCTTGTAACACCCAGAATGGAAGAATCAGCAGATCTCACCCGAACTCTGACCTACAAAACTGTAAGGTACTATAAATACATGTTGTTGAAAGCCACCGAGTTTGTGTTTATTTCATATGGCACCAATACTAAACATATACACTTCTAGCTTTGAACTGGAAAAGGGAATACAGCTTTAAATTGGCCAGATAGCCAAGGGGGAAAGAGGGGGGGGGATAAATTGGGAGATTGGGATTGATATACACATACTACTACATATAAAATAGATAACGGATAAGGACCTAATGTATAGCACAGGGAACTCTACTCAATACTCTGTAATTATCTATATGGGAAAAGAATCTAAAAAAGAGTGGATATCTGTATATGTATAACTGACTCACTTTGCTGTACATCTGAAATTAACATTGTAAATCAACTATACACCAATAAAAATTAATTTAAAAAAAATTGGCCAGATGTGTTTAAAGTCAACAGAAGATTACGGAACCTGCTGAACAATTCATGAAGGACTGGAAAACAGAGAGTTTGATCTATGACAATTGAGAGCAATTGAAATTTAGAGGAACCGTAAAGAAACCTCCATAATTATACCTCAATACATGGAGAGTCTTTAACAAATTGACAATTTATGACAAAGAAAAAACTGGAAACATAGAAATGCCCACTGTAAACATGAATATATATAATGGAGAATATTCACAAAATATTTAGTATAGCAGTTAAAAACATATGAGTCGGGGCTTCCCTGGTGGCGCAGTGGTTGAGAGTCCGCCTGCCGATGCAGGGGACACGGGTTTGTGCCCCGGTCCGGGAGGATCCCACATGCCGCGGAGCGGCTGGGCCCGTGAGCCATGGCCGCTGAGCCTGCGTGTCCGGAGCCTGTGCTCCGCAACGGGAGAGGCCACAACAGTGAAAGGCCCGCATACCGCAAAAAAAAAAAAAAAAAAAAAAAAAAAAAAAAAAAAAAAAAAAACATATGAGTCATCACTCTACAAATCAATATTAATGATTCTTAAAAATATAAGTTTACAAAAAGAAGAAAATTTCAGAGGTAGTAAGTGAAATATGATGTAACTTAGCCTTGCACACCAAGGCAAAGCCTTTACATTTTAGAAGAGAAACAGAAACTTGTTAAAATTTTTTGAGCACAGGATGGCATGATCTGACTTATGTTTTAAAAGTATCATATCAGTGCTGAGAATTCACAGTAGGACAACAAGGGAGAGTAATTAGTAAACGACACAGTGATCCAGGCGAGGGATGAGAGTGGTTTGTTCCAGGCTGGTAGCAGGGGAGGTGAAGAGACGTGCTTCTATTCTGAGTAGACAGACAGTCAGGGTGGAGCTGACGCCACCTGCTCCCGCTTGGAGGGTGAGAAGTGGAAGAATGAGCAGCGTCAGTGGAGCTCCGACATGATCTGAGCAAAGAACAGACAGAACTGTCATCAGGTGTGACTGGGGACACCACAGGAGCAGTAGGTGGGAAAATCCACTACCTCAAACTCCCTGAGGTTCTGTATCTCTGACCCACCCCCGACGGAACCCTGACAGGTAGCAGTCATCAGGGTAGAGATGATATTTAAAGCAAAGAGGTTGAATGAGCTCAGTGAGGGTGCAAGTGTATGTAGAGAAGAGTCCAAGTACAGAGCCCAGGGCAGGCATTCTAACACCTGTTACTAGCTGAGGTGAGAAGAAAATGGCAAAGAAAGCTGAGAAGTGGGAGCCGGTATGGGAAGAGTAAAGCCAGGACACAGGGGTGCGCGGAGCGTCAAGTCCAGAAGATGTTTCCAGAAGAATGGACTGATCGAGGCTGTCAAATATTTCAGAGAGGTAAAGGAAGACTTGAATTTAGCAAAATGGTTTCCGGTGATGAGCTTGTCCTGGTGCATTGGCTCTGACACAGTCTCATTTTGAATATGTTAATGAGATAAAACAAAAAATAATTTGAGACAAGTATAAGAAAATTATTTTACATGGATTGGTTGTTAAGGATGACTGGAGGGGAATAACGAGTAAAGAGATTTAAAAGATAAATGAAATATGTGAATTATGGTAAAAACGATCAGGAAGAGAGGAAGAAACTGATGAGATAGGAGAGAATTCAGAACCCTGGAAGCAGCGCAACTGAGGCCATGGAAATGGATGGGACCAAGTTCACGGGGAGAGGGAGGCTGCCTTTGGCAGAATTCTCACCCTTGCAGCTCTAAGCCTGAGATCTAGCTTGGTTTCCTTGCTGACCGTCCCGCATTCAATGACAGACAGAAAGACAAGGCAGACAGGCTCAGATGGAAGCAGGTGGGTCTATCTAAGCAATGCTCAGAGAAAGTTCTCTTCTCTTTTCTCAACAAAACAAGAAAACAGATCATCAGATGAGAGGGAGGGAGGGCGACGGGGTGTTGGGTGCTCCAGTAAGAACAAGGCATGAAAAGCCACCTAGGGAAGTGGGGAAGGAAAGGAACTAAGGGCACGATGTAGGGCCACTGGGCAGTACTAAAGGCCCAATTAAGGTAAGTGATCATGAAGCTGATATGAGGACACTCTGTTTCATGGGTTTTTTCTTCCACCACATCGAGCAATTCAGGTTAGTTGTAGAGTAGATAGAAAGCTGGATCTCCCCAAGGTGGGGTGTTTGTCAGCTAATCTTTAAAAGGGTGAGGGAAGCAAGGCAGTTGGGTGTATAAGCAAAGGGGTGATGCAAATGGACTGTGGAAACTAAACTGGGGGGAAAAAAGAAAATGAGGGCATGCACGAAAAAAGAGACAAAGGGATTCTGTAGGATTGGTTTTACCGTAGGATCTAAGAGATGGAAGCAAGTTGGAGTTGTACTCAGAAGATACAAGTGGGAGACAGCAGAATGCTTGAAACTTGAGTCAGGGGTAGTGTGGGTAATGACATGATGCTAAGATGAACGGGAAAGCGGGGTAAAGAATTAGCAAGTTAGGGAGAAGGAAAAGAGAGTGAAGGAAAGGACGTCGGGAAGAAGCTCAAAGGCTAGGATTGAGGAAGGATTATCAAAATTCCATTGTTGCTCTGACAAAATGCTCTGGGGTCATTTACAACTTGACTTAAAACGATACGGATTCTCACCTCCAAGACTGATATTTTCAGCTCACAGGGATGATTCTTTCAAATTATATTATCCTAGATATTAAGGTGACCTCCAAAAGTCACTTTAAAAAGAACTTTCCTCCAACATCACAAGGAGAGATCTGGCTTGCCTTTTTAATAAAAATTCCTGAGCAGGTGACCCAATATTATGCAGTTATAATAAACATATTTCACACTCTCCTTATTCTTTCAGCCATAATTTACTCCCTAAATCGTATGTACTTTTAGTCACTATAATCTGTAAAGGAGATAAAATAGTTTTTTGCATCTTAAGAAGTGACTTTTCTCTGTTCAACGATACTGAAGCCTGATAAGACTGTGCCCAAAATAAAACCAAAGACCAATTTCACTCATGAATATCTTTGTGATAAAATTAAATAAATTAGGAAACAGAATATAGTAGCACATTTAAAAATAATGCATCATACCCAGTGGAATTTATTGAAGAAGTGCCAGAATGCTTCAATATTAGGACATATTTCAACATAATTTATTATATTGTTTCATTTTAATGAAATTTATTATTAATTCTACAGATGCTGAAAAGGCAACTGGCGTAATTCGGTACACACTCATAGCAAAAACACTCAAAAAAATGGATAATTTCATCATGTGATTAACCTGTGGGTGTGTATCAGTATAAGACCTAAAATTTTACTGAGTAAGGTATTCCTGCTAAAAATAGTAAACTAAAATGTTCTCTGCTACAACCATTCATTATTTAAGACTGTTTGGAAAATATTAGCTATTGAGTCTGAGATTTCATTTCACAAGCTTACAAGGCTGTAAAGTACAAGTTTATAAATTAGCTTGTTACTTCATATATGCTGCAAAAGACACAACTTCTGCATCAGAGACACAGGATTTTATTTCTGTAACACCGCAAGCCGCATAAGATCATGTTTGCACCCATCCCCTTGCCCGGGCTGGGGGGGAGGTGTGTAGGGTGGCCCATATGGATGCTGCACGCATCCGGGGTGTACTTAGGGCACCTACTGCTTTCTAGTAAATGAGAAGGAAACCTACTCTCCGTTCCGGAGAAGGACAGTATTACCTCATCTGTCAAAGTTTCTTGCTGCAGTAACCCTGAGGCAAAGCCCAGTAAGGAGCAGTCAGGGCTCAGAGCTTGTGATGTAACCAGGAAGATATGTAGGAGCTCGAGAGAGAAACTTGGACCAGCATCTCCCAACATTAGTCCATAGAATTAGGGAAGAGAAAGCAACAACTTGTGTAGGAGTTTGAAAGGTGAAAATAGAACAATCTCTTTATAAATTATATAATTTGTGTAAAAATACACAAGGTCAAGAAAAAGAAAAAAAAAAGATCCTGCTGAAATAGAGAAGGTATTTAACAGAAACATACAAATGTAATACTCAAACATTAAAGGCCTCCAGACGTGGAGAGTGTAACTAGTTATAAGATGTATTGGAGGGGAAACCTCATTTATAAGATCGCAAGCCTTCAGGTAATGGGATATTTCTAAAATGTACATGAAGAAATAATTAAAACTCTCAAAAGACACAAAAGTGAACTTAAAAAAAAATGGAAAGACCATGTTGAAGCCTCAACAATATAAAGAGGGCAACACTCTGTAAGTTAACTTACAAATCTAACAGTATTTCAGTAAGAACACCAGCAAGTGTTTCCTAGAGCTATAGACCACTTGACTCTAAAGGGACACACCAGGGAGGCCAGGTCCTAAAATATTAAATCATTCGAGAGTCTTTATCACTAAAACACAGTGAGGCATTGGTTCATGAATATATACTTAGACTAATACAACAACATAGAAAATAAAGAGGATCCAAGTGTATATTAAACTATCGGTTATGATAAAAGCAACATCACAAGTCAGTAGAAAGAAGTGAACTTGTAACAAATTGTACTGGGGAAAACTGGACATCCATTTTCAAATAAAAATAAAATCGTATTCATTTCATATATATATACATATATTTAACATTTTGGTTTTTAGTGTCTCATAAGACAAACTGAGGTTAGTAAGATTAATAAATATATACACGAGGGTTCACCAAACTTGTGGCCCACGTGTAATACATGTGCTGGAGTGAGCTACAGTGACTTATATAACATCATCTACTGGGACAGCAGATACCTTGTTACATTTTGTGTTGTCATGATCCATAATTGTATGTGTTCCACTAAGTATTGGATAATGTGTGACTAATGCAGAAATCACTTAAAAAATAATAAAATAGAGGCTGGCGGGGGCAAATATTTTTCACCTTCTTCTATCTAGCTTTTCTCTATTGAATTCCCTCCTCTTAAAGTATATATATATTTAAGAAATAAATTTAAATTTACAGAAAAAAGTGTAAGTAAATTAAAAATAACTTTTTAAAACAACATATTTATTGGAGTATAATTGCTTTACAATGGTGTGTTAGTTTCTGCTTTATAACAAAGTGAATCAGTTATACATATACATATGTTCCCATATCTCTTCCCTCTTGCATCTCCCTCCCTCCCACCCTCCCTATCCCACCCCTCTAGGTGGTCACAAAGCACCGAGCTGATCTCCCTGTGCTATGCGGCTGCTTCCCAATAACTATCTATTTTACATTTGGTAGTGTATATATGTCCATGCCACTCTCTCACTTTGTCCCAGCTTCCCCTTCCCCCTCCCCGTATCCTCAAGTCCATTCTCTAGTAGGTCTGTGTCTTTATTCCCGTCTTGTCCCTAGGTTCTTTGTGACCATATATATATATATATATATATATATATTTTTTTTTTTTTTAGATTCCATATATATGTGTTAGCATACGGTATTTGTTTTTCTCTTTCTGACTTACTTCACTCTGTATGACAGATTCTAGTTCCCTCCACCTCACTACAAATAACTCAATTTCATTTCTTTTTTATGGCTGAGTAATATTCCATTGTATATATGTGCCACATCTTCTTTATCCATTCATCTGTTGATGGACACTTAGGTTGCTTCCATGTCCTGGCTATTGCAAATAGAGCTGCAATGAAAACCATAATTCAGAAAGAGTCATGTACCAAAAACAACTTCTTTAAAGCATTTCAGAGTCTGTCGCTGACTTGCTGCTCCATTATCCTCAGATACTTTAGTGTGTATGTCCTATAAATGAAGACTTCTAAATAACCACAATGCAACCATCGAAATCAGGAAACTAAACATTGATAAAGTACTACCATCTAATTCTCAGTCCCTGTGAAATTTCATCAAATGTCCCAATAATGTCCTCTAATAACAAAAAAGTCCAGTTCACAATCATGTGTTAGTTTGTTAGTCATGTTGCTTGAGGTGCTTTCCTTCTGTTTGTTTGACCTTTGTGACCTTGATGTTTTACAAATTACAGGCCAGTTATTTTGCAGAATATCTACCATTTGGATGCGTTATACTTCCTCATAAATAGATTCAAGTTGTTTATCTTCATCAGAAATATCATAGAAGTGCTATTCTTTTCTCTCCATCTTACCAGGTGATACGTGATTTTGATTTGCCCTATTATTGGCAATAGTAACTTTGATTACTTGATTAAGGTGATATTCACCAGAATTTTCATTTGTGAATTTACTTCATGAAACAGTGCCAGTATTTGTTCCTCACAAAACTTTCAGTTTATTTATTTATTAACCATGAGTATGGATTCATTGATTTCCATCCTATTCAGAAGTTAAAATATATTACTCTTATCCCTTATTTTGAAACGCAAATTATCCCAGATTTCTCCAGTTCTTTCAAACTGACTCCTATTTCCTTTTGATATTTCCCCATGGTGCTGTGAGCATATTTTTGCTTTCTGGTTCAACATGTTGTTTCAGGTTTATCTTGTCTTTATGAGGAAAGCATTTTTCTTGTAGATAACTTAGAGCTTTTGTCTTGTTTTGTTTTGTTTTTTGATCTTCTCTGACGATCTCTGTATTTCAATTGGTGTGTTTAGACCATTAATGTTCAAAGTAATTATTGAAGTAGTGGATTAGTATCTACCACTTTGGTTACTGTTTTCTACCTGTTATACCTGTTCCTCAGTTTTATTTTTGCCTTCTACTTTTCTCTCCTTTGTGTTTTTAATTGAACATTTTATATGATTCTATTTTTTCTCCCCTTTCTTAATGTATCAGTTATACTTCTTTTAAACCTTTTTTCAGCAGTTTCCTAGAGGCTCAATATTCTTTTACAACTTATCCAAGTCCAGTTTCAAATAACACTACACTACTTTACAGGTAGTGCGAGTACCTTATAATAAAGTTATTCTAATTCCTCCCTTCTGTCCCTTGTATCATTACTGTCTTTCATTTTACATATACATAAACATGCCTAAGCATAAAAATATATACAAGCCTACGCAGTCAAATACATTTTTTCTATTATTATTTTGAGCAAACTGTTATCTGCTAGATCAATTAAGAATAATAATAGTTTTATGTTACCATTCTTCCCTTTTCTAATGCTCTTCCTTTCTTTATGGACATTTGAATTTCTGACCTATGTTATTTTCATTCTCTCTAGCGTACTTTTTTTTTTTTTTTTTTTTTTTGCGGTACGTGGGGCCTCTCACTGTTGTGGCCTCTCCCGTTGCGGAGCACAGGCTCCAGACGCACAGGCTCAGCGGCCATGGCTCACGGGCCCAGCCGCTCCACGGCATGTGGTATCCTCCCGGACCGGGGCACGAACCCGTGTCACCTGCATCGGCAGGGGGACTCAACCACTGCGCCACCAGGGAAGCCCCTCTAAAGTACTTCTTTTAACATTTCTTGCAAGCTGGGTCTACTGTCAGGATTTTATTTGTATATTTGATTTTCTGTAGTTTAAAAGTAATATGCGTAGGTATAGTTCTTTTCACATTTATCTGCTTTGTGTTCTCTAAGCCTCCTGGATCAGTGGTTTGGTGTCTGACATTAATTTGAGAAATGCTCAGGCATTTACTGTTTCAAATATTTATCTGGTAAAATGGAAAATTATAAAGCTCCTAAAGATAACACGGAAGAAACCCTAGATGACCTTAGATATTGTGATGCCTTATTAGAGACAGTACAAAAGACAATCCATGAGAGAAATAACTGGTAAACTAGACTTCAGTAAAATTAAAAAAAAAAAATCCTCTGCTCTGTGAAAGATAATCTCAAGAGAATGAGAGGACAAGTCACAGACTGGGAGAAAATATTTGCAAAAGTCACAATTGATAAAGGACCGTTATCCAAAATATACAACAAACTCCTAAAATTCAAAAATAAGAAAATAAACAACTGATTAAAAACTGAGCCAAAGACCTTAACAGACACCTTGCCAAAAAATATATATGAAGATGGCAAATAAGCAATGAAAAGGTGACATACATCCTATGTCATTAGGGAAATGCAAATTAAAACAACAATGAGGTACCACTATACTCCTATTAGAATGGCCAGAATCCACAACACTGACAACATCAAAGCCTGGAGAGGATGTGGAGAGGCAGGAACTCTCACTCAGTGCTTGTAGGAAAGTGAAATAGTGCAGCCACTTTGGAAAACAGTTTGGTGGTTTCTTACAAAACTAAACATTCTCTTACTACACAGTCCAGTAATCATGCTTTTGATATTTACTCAAAGAAGTTGGAAATGTACGTTCATACAAACCTGCACATGGATGCTTACAGCAGATTTATTCATAATTTCCAAAATTTGGAAGCAACTAAAATATCCTTTAATAGATCAATGTATATTAAGAACAACAACAAAAAGATCTTAAAAATAGATGAATAAACTTTGGTTCATCCATCTAATGGAACATTATTCAGTACTAAAAGAAAATGAGCTGTCAATCTATGAAAAGGCATGGAGGACCCTTAAATGCATATTACTAAGTGAAAAAAGCCACCCTGCAGAGGTAGACACTGTATGATTAATTGAGCATGAAGTAATTTGGAAAGGGAACTAGTATAAATTAACCTCTAGTAATTTGTTGGTAGGGTTTCAGGGGAAGGGGAGCGCTGTAAATTCCTATGATTAGATCTGGATTTCTGAGTGTCCTTGTGCCTCTCAACTTGAACTTCCATAGCACTGATCATCACAGCCCCCTTGTGTGAGAGAGGGTGGCTCGTGTGGGTTGGAGTTGGGTATTTCCCTTCTCTTCAAGTGGAACGGTACAGGGTGATGCAGTTGGGTATTTGCCATCTTCCAAGTCAGGTAGGCTCTGATAAAACTCCAGCAGGTTAGGCTCTGCTGAACTAGTTTCATCTGAGGGCAGACCTTATTAAGAGCAGAGTACTCCAGAGCTGTATTTTCATAATGGTTCCTTTCCCCTGCCTGTGATGGGAGCATGAGGGGATCTTATCTGATATTTCCTATTGGAACCTGGCAAACTCCAGGAGGTAAAACTCACAAAAGTGTGGTCCCAGCCCTCCAAATACGGGGTCCCCCTGGAGTTTGATCTCTCAGACTTGCCCACATGGAGCCTCCAGCAATCTGTCAATTATAATCCAAGTTTCCCTACAAGGTTTCAGTTACTGAATTTCTGTCCCCTTAAGTTGTGATTTTCTGTATTTGCTTGTCAATCTCTTCCATTTTGGGGGGCAGCAGCTTGCCTTGTGACCTCACTCAACCTGGAGAACTAAGGAGGGTTTTTAATTTCTCAGTTTGTTTATCGCTCTGCTTGTTAGGATAAGTGGTGACTTCCAGTTTCTTATAGAAGGACCCAAACCATGATGTTTTCTTGGGAAAAGACTAAAACTTCAGTGATGGACTCTTCTACCCTTCCATCCACTTTTTTCTCATTTTCCTCCTTCTTTTCCTTATCTTTCTTCTTCTCTTTCTTCTCAATATCCTTTTGCTCCTCCCTCAGGAATTCTAAATATATATATATATATATATATATTTAGAATTATATATATATATAATATGTATATAATCTCAAAAAATGTTTTCCTTGGGCTAAGAAGAAGAAAGAGACTTCTTTATAATTGCAAAAGGCTTTAGAAAGGACCTAGAACAGAGGCAGATTAATCTATAGGCTCATTTCCCCAAGATAACAATCATTTCAGAAATAAGATTAAATAGTTCCTGAAAAACTGAGCTATTGGAGAACATGTGGAAGATATGCAGAAGCCCAAAACAAAAGCGGAAAGGTGTTTAAATATAACCTAAATTAGCTCACATAGAGATTTTGTTTGGATCTCTTCATCTAGAAAAGGTAGGAATTGTCCTGGATAATCCTGAATTTCTCTTCCCGCTTTGGGATCCTATAATTATGTGATCATAAACACAATGGAATTTTCATTACTTCTTAGTGATAAAGACAGTAAACTCAGTTCTGAAGCAGAAAATCAGTGTCATTATGACAAGTAAGATGGCGGCCATAATTAAAAAGAAATTATCATCTTTCTTTCCCTTTGTAAAAAAATTATAGATTGGGTGATGAAAAAATAAAAGATTAACTTTTAAGAAGTCTTGATACTGATCTACACTGCTAATTTCAAATTAGTTTTTGAATAATTTTGAATGAGTACATTTGAAAGTAGGCATTTTAAAAGAAAATACTCTTGTCATAATTAATTATAAAGTTAAACATTATTCCATTTTCCATCATACTGAGGTGATTAAAATCATAGGGCAAAGGCATTAAGTGTAGATTTGCTTTGATTACTTTGGATTCGAAAATTAGTAATTGAAAACTCAAAGGGAATATTGAAACTTTATTTCTCATTTGAATCTAATTTTATGTTTGTCTTTTATATTCAAGTAGTGCCTGATATTTTAGCTAAGCAATTGTATGTGGGAAATAAATGCTCGAAGCCGAGATGGAGAAAACAAGGAAAAAAATTTTAATTCATTTATTTACTTAGTTATTAAAATATCTATTTCCTAGAGCAGTTTTAGGTTCACAGCAAAATTAAGAGGAAGCTACAGAAACAAATTTTCTGTACACGTCTCCCCTATACATGCATAACATCCTCAACATCCCCCACCAGAGTGGTATCTTTATTACAATTAATGAACCTACATTGAAATATCATTATCACCAAAGCCCAGAGTTTACATTACAGTTCACTCTTGGTGGGTACATTCTGTGGGTTTGGTTAAATGTATAAAGACAAGTATAGATCCTTATAGTATCATACAGAGTAGATTTACTGCCCTAAAGATCCTCTGTTCTCCCCCTAATCATATCTCCCCAGCCCTCCGAATGTTGACAACCACTAGTCTTTTCACTGTTTCCATAGTTTTGCCTGTTCCAAAATGTTATACAGTAGGAATCATACAAATTATAACATACAACAGTGATAATTATATTAACCATGTTGAGCATTGGACCCCTTGTACTTGTTTTATAACTGAAAGTTTGTACTTCTGGATATCTTCATCCATTTCCCCCTACTCTCACCCCTGCCTCTGGTAAACACAAATCTGATTGCCTTTTCTATAAGTTTGTTTGTTTAAGTATAAATGACCTATAACACTATACTAGTTCTTGGTGCATAACATAGCTTCAGTACTTCAGTATATCAATATTACAAAGTGATCACCACGTTAAGTCTAGTTACCATTTGTCATCATACAAAGATATTACATACTTATTGACTATACTTCTGATGTTGTATAATTCATCCCCATGACAACACCATTATTTGAAGACGCTGTCTTTTCCTCATTTTATATTCTTGTATTAACTGTCCTAGAATAATTGACCATATAAGTGTGGGCTTATTTCTGGGTTCTTCATTCTGTTCCATTCATTTAATTGCTGGTTTTGTGCCATTATCATACTGTTTTGATTATTTTGGCTTTGTAATATACTTTGAAATCGACTAGTGTGGTACCTCCAACTTTGTTCTTTGTCAAGGTTGTTTTGGGTATTCTTGGTCTTGTGTGTTTCCATACTATTTTAAAATTACTTCCTCTAGTTCTGTGAAAAATGACAGTTTTTTGATAGGGATTACAATGACTTTGTAGATTGCCTCAGCTAGTACGGTCATTTTAACAGTGTTAATTCTTCCAGTACCTGAGCATGGCATATCTTTCTGTTTGCTCGTTTCATCTTCAATTTATTTCATCAATGTCTTACAGTTTTCTGAGTACAGGTCTTTTACCTCCTTAGTTAGATTTATATATATTTTATTATTTTTAATGCAACCGTAAATGGAACTGTTTTCTTCATATCTCTTTCTGATAGTTTGTTATTGGTGTACAGAAAGACAACAAATTTCTGCATATTAATTTGGTGTTGGCAACTTCACTGAATACCTTTATTAATTTTAATAATTTTTTGGTGTTGTCTTTAAGATTTTATATATATATATATATACACACACACACACACACACACACACACACACACATATATATATATATAAAATCATGTCATCCACAAACAGTGACATATTTACTCCTTCCTTTCCAATTTGAGTTCCTTTTATTTCTCTTTCTTGTCTGATTGCTGTGGTTAGGAATTCACTACTATGTCAAATAAAAGTGGAGAGCGTGGGCATCCTTTCATTGCTACTGAGCTTAGGGGAAATCCATTCAGCTTTTCAACATTGAGTATGATGTTGGCTGTAGTTTTGTCATATATGGTCTTTATCATGTTGAGGTATGTTATAATAAATGGATGTTGAGTTTTTCCAAAAGCTTTTTTTAACATCTGTTGAAATGATCATATGATTTTTAAGCTTCACTTTGTTGATGCGTATCACATTGACTGATGTGTGGGTATTGAATCTTGCATCCTTGCATCCCTAGGATAAGCCCCACTTGATCATGGTGTATGATCCTCTTAATGTGTTGTTGGATTTGGTTTGCTAATATTTTGTTCAGGATGTTTGCATATATGTTCATCTGGCTAAAAGAAAATGGGCCTGAAATTTTCTTTGCTTGTAGTATCTTTGTCTCGTTTTGATATTAGAATGATGCTGGCAGGTTTTTTTTTTACTGTTTAGTTTTAAGAGTTTTTTGTATATTTTGGATAGCAGTCTTTTATCAGATGTGTCTTTTGTAAATATTTTCTCCCATTTTGTGGTTTGTCTTCTAATTCTCTTGACACTGTCTTTCACAAAGCAGAAGTTTTTAATTTTAATGAAGTCCAGTGTATCAATTATTTCTTTCATGGATCATGCCTTTAGTGCTGCATGAAAAATTCATCACTCTATCCAAGGCCATCTAGGATTTCTCCTATGTTATCATCCAAGTATGTTATAATTTGAGAGTTTTGGGTCTCACATTTTGGTCTTTGATCCATTTTGAATTAGTTTTTGTAAAGGATATAAGGTCTGTGTGTGGATTCCTTTTTTTTTTTTTTTCTCTGTGGATGTCCAGCTGTTCCAGCACCATTTGTTGGAAAGACTCTTTTTGTTCCATTCTGTTGCCCTTGCTCCCTTGTCAAAAATAAATTGACTATATTTATGTGAGTCTGTTTCTAGACCTCATATTCTGTTCAATTAATCATTACTCTATTCTTTCACCCATACCATACTGCCTTGATTATTGTAGCTTTATAGTAAGTCTTAAAATTGGGTACTGTCACTCCTCTGACTTTGTCCTTTTTTAATATCATTTTTATAATGCTGAGTCTTCTGCCTGATAATTGGTTTTTAAAAAGTATTTCTTTACATAAATTCCTGATTTACTGCTTGTTATTTTGTAATATCAAAATTCTTTGAGAGTTTATGATAGCTTTATCAATTAACATAGTCAATATAAATTCATGCAGATATATGTAAAATTGTTATTTTGTCAAAGTTTTAAAGTATATGCAAGGGCCTCCCTGGTGGCGCAGTGGTTGAGAGTCCGCCTGCCGATGCAGGGGACGCGGGTTTGTGCCCCGGTCCGGGAAGATCCCACATGCTGTGGAGCGGCTGGGCCCGTGAGCCATGGCCACTGAGCCTGCGCATCTGGAGCCTGTGCTCCGCAATGGGAGAGGCCACAACAGTGAGAGGCCCACATACCACAAAAAAATATAAATAAATAAATAAATAAATAAAAATAAAATATACGCAAAAATGAAGGTTTCTTACTTTTCCTGTTACTCTTTTAATCCTTAATTTTGACTTGTCTCATCTGTGTAATGTACAAGATGTAGACAATCTCATATATAAGGTAAATAATCCCTTCATGATAGTTTCCTCCAAATTTCAATTTAGTTTCTATGCAGATTTTATAGTGAGATTGAACGTCCAGTGCATTTCTTTAAAATAAAGACTATTTCTGCTACATTTACTAGAAAAGCAAAGATATTTATGTGAATTATTGAGGAGGATAATAACTAAGCCTTTGTCATAATACAATTTTATTACAATTAAGAGCTAAGAAAAGACACCATATCCTACTTCTTCCTGCCCACTTTCCATGCCCTTTGAAGAGGATATTATGGACTGGAATTTTATAGTATATTCTCTAATATTAGACGTTAGCATACAAAACACAATGAAGAAATAACTGGACTTTACTTGAGCAGCTGGGATGACTTGAGATGATTTTTAATACTGTACCACTCTGGAGTCTTGTGACTACGTGGTTGAAAATTATAAACCATGGGGCAGTGTGCATCTAGACTTTTATTTATTTTTTTTTTTTTGGCCATGCCACATGGCTTGCAGGATCTTAGTTTCCTGACCAGGGATTGAACCCGGGCCCCAGCAGTGAAAGCGCCAAGTCCTGACCACTGGACCGCCAGGGAATTCCCTAGACTCTTAGCTTTATACTTTCTTATACCATTCTGTTAAGGAGTTTTCGTTTATTTCAAATCTGGATAACTCAAAAGAGCAATGTGCATCCATCAAATTTACCTCTCTGAATACATGATTAGGCTTGGAATTATATTCTCAAAACAATCCTGGTCTGAAAACTCTCAGGTCCCTATTTTTCAGCATGAAGTGGACCTCAATGAAATTAATGCAGTGTTTACCACAATAATTTTTATTGCAGAGGTTCAGAGATTTAAAATTTTTGCTCCATAGATGAATCTAATTTTTCACAAATTTAAAACTTTAAATGCTTTTGTGAATATCTCTGATTCCTTCTTCACCTTTCTTAAAATAAAAAGGCCATTTCTAATTTGAAACAAATTAGTGCAATGGACAGACTGGAATGATGTGTCAATAGTTTACATTTGTAAACCTCTTGAAGCTTTAGGGGTGGGATAGGGAGGGTGGGAGGGAGGGAGACGCAAGAGGGAAGAGATATGGGAACATATGTATACGTATAACTGATTCACTTTGTTATAAAGCAGAAACTAACACACCATTGTAAAGCAATTATACTCCAATAAAGATGTTTAAAAAAATTCCAAATTCTTTTGGGCTTTCATGAAGATATTATATATTGATTACTGCTGATTTCAAGTGATTTTTTTTTCCCCTTAGAGGGTTTTATAATTCAATTGTATTTCTGCTAGAATAAATTTATGTATAAATATAGTATGAAACATAAAATCAATTTTATCATTATAATTTTTGAAATTAATTATTGCTGTTTTAAACTTCGCAAACAACCCTTTACAAAAACCTTTAAGATCCTTCAAATGACACTCCATGTCCTTGGATGTTCAAGTACAGAGCCTGAGCGAACTTTGTTGGATCTGAAATTGTGTGCAGATTTTATGAGGTTGTCTCTTTTGTGCTCTTCCTATCTCATTGATGTTGTTTGCTTTTCTAATATGGAAAACATCTTTATTGGACATGCTTCTTTGGCTTCTGAGTCAGACAATGATGTGGTCTTATATCCTAGGGTATTTTCCAGAACTAACTAAAATATTAAATGTGTTTCAGTTAAAAGTAAGCATTTGATGTGTTCCTAAGAGTCTATTGTAATATCACATGTACTAAAACTGAAGTAATTTATAATCACCCATTACATTTCCTAAAACCCATATATTTTCTCTGTGTTCAATGAATTTTACCTAATACATAGGTGAACCCATTTAATTTTAATAACTGTATATTTATGTGAATAGCTATATAATAATTTTATGTGTCCTTGAAAAGACTAATCATTAAATTAATCCTAATGTTTAGGACAAATTGAAAAACAAACAGTGTTTTGATTTAAGAATGCTTTAAAGAAAAACATTAAGTAAACTAGTGGTACCCATTCAAATTGTATATGAAAAAAGTTTTTGAAAGTAATAGGCAAATGCCTGAAACTTGAATACCGCTGAATAAAATAGAGAGGAACCTGGAAAATAAGACTAATATTCTGTTGCATGCAATACTGGCCTCACCAGGTTACTGATAAGCTTTCAAACATTTGGTCTTAGATGAAGCTGACTTAAAGATAAAACTTAATGATTGTATTCTATAATTTAGAAAATCAAATCCACCTGGACAGGCTTTTATACACAGACATATAAATTATGCATATATATAAATTATCTCAGTGCATGTATGTCAAGAAGTAGTGTTGGAATGAAGAATTTTACACATATTAATACTGTTCTACTTTCATAATTTTAATAAAATCCCATTTTCTTCACCAGATGAAGATGTTATTTTAGAAGAACTGGATTTAGCAATGACTCATATAATGTATGAATGACACATTTTATTTTTCCATCTTTCCAATGCAGTTATCAAAAGTCATAAAGAAAATGAGCTTACTCAGATTGAACAACATACATACTATTTCCTAACATACACACTATTAAAACCTAGTTTCCCGTATTTTTGTTTTGCTAGTACAATTAATTAGAAGAGAACTATATTACACTGAAATAGATTTCATTATTAGCAGTAAAGTTACATAAACATATATGATCAAACATACTTTCAAATGTCTTCGTTGGTGGAGACAAAATGTAACCAAGCAGTCACTCAAAAATATACAGAACACAAGACAGATATTAAGTTGAAAGCTGTAAATAAACTAAACCCTTGCAGCTACACAGTGAATCCTTCGAAGGACACAGAACCCTATTCAGGTGGGCGATATGTCTCAGCCGAGAAAGCACTGCCTAGCATCACATCCACTTCTCCCAATTAAGAGGAGCACATCCCCATACAATTCCAGTGTGAGAATGTAAATGCAATTTTGACCGGAGAGACAAGTGGTTGTGGACTCTGCTCTGAGAGACAAATTGCAGTAGAATTTCAGAGTGTTTTGAGAAGACGGCAACTAATGAACTCACATCGTTTTACATGTATGAACAGTGCCTACAAAGGATGTCCCAGGGTCCTGTGAATTTGTGTTGGTGATTACCATGGACATGGATTAACTTGGACACCGGTGCCTTTTCCTTCCACTTTTGTGAACCGGCATAAGTAAACAAGTGTTCACAAACGTACCACCTCATCTATTCTATTTGTGATAATCAATTCATGGGAGGAACACTGGATAAAAAAATCAAAGCAAAGCCCATTCTCTGGAGAGCTTCATTATAATTTCAACCACCTGTGATTCATCCTTAAATATCTACCATAAGTGTTCCCCTGGTTGCTCGAAGCTGCAAAGTAAAGTCCAGCTTTCCCAGTGGCTGCAGGAGGTAGTTAGGGAAGTGATGGGGGAAGGGGATGGGGGGAGTCATTCAACACACAATATACATGATCCTGGTAGTAATTATGGACTTTTCTTCTCTACTTCTTTTGTTCTGTTTGTCTTCTATGCTATAAAAGACTGTTCAGTGGTCAAACTACAAATCAGTAGCCGTATTCTGAAAGACTTCAAATGATTTCATACGAGAAAACCAAAATGGTTAGTGCAGCCATAAAATTTTTGTACAAAGTTAGGACATTTTTAAGGGTAAAACACAGCACTAATAATTATGCTGGTACAATAGGCATGAAATGAAACAATCCCCAGCAAATTGAAACACTCAGTCATTCCATGCATGGCCAAGGCAGTTACTTAATGCAGAGGCTGGGTTTGAAGGCATGTCCTACTGCATTTAATCATATCTGATCTTTTCAAAATCTTTATGGCAAATAAAAGAATCTATTTTAGCACATTATAGCTCCTTTCTCATCAACTGTACTATCAAAAAACTGCAGAAGAACTAAATTTTAAAAATGGCTATGTTAGAAGCTGCTCTTTGCAGCTCCCGCTCCTTCAGCCTGGAATGCCTTTCCTTCTCACAGGTACACAGTTCTATCTCTTACTGCTCAAGTATCCTTTATCCCTGAGGCCACCTCTGATCAACATACCCAAAATTTCAGCATTTCCCAAAACCTCCTATCCGTCTTCCCTGACTGACTTTTTCTCCTAAGGATTTAACACAGTTGAACATGACAAATACAGCCGTTTATCCTACAACGTGACATACGCATTTCTAAAAATCTCTGCACGCTATTCAAAATTGTGTGATAATCACGGCTCATGTGAAAAAAGTAGCTTAGAACACAACATTCAAAAACTTTCTCAATATCACATTAAAAAAAAGATTGGATCTTAATAAAAACTGTAGCACAGCTTTATATATTGTAAAACTTTAAGATATACATAAATTCTACAATGTATACAGCATGGAACCTTGAAAAAGACCTGAATATGGTTGTGGAGGGGGTGTCAGAGGGCCAACCCTTCAAGGTGCAGCCTATGAGTCCTTGTGAAGTGGCGGAAAGAGGGTTACCTGCGATCTGACTGCAAGCTGTAAAACGAGGCGAGGATGAGTGTGGCTGGTAACTCAGGTGGTGAAGCACGGGCAGCTCGTAGATGCTGAGGGGCTGTGTGTGTGTGCGCGCGCATATAGGCATGTCTCCATTTACGTCTATGTCACTTGGTTCATCCAGGCACAGTTTTCCGCTTTCACCTGGTGTCTCTTGTGGAGGAACTTGTGCACAAGCAAACATGAAATACGTGTCATGCTCAGATCATCGCCTTGTGTGCCTGTGTGTCTCTGTGTGTTTGTATATACACATATGTGTGTGTGTGTGTATATATATATAGTATATATATATCTTATATATATATGACTTTCGAAAAAATATGCATTCTTAAAAGTATCACAGTAGAACTGACTGCACTTTTTCTACTGTCTCTTTCCCTCACACACCAGAGTGCATTGTATGAAGGCAACTACTTTTAAACTATTGTTTTTGTTGTTGTGTCCCCACCATGTGTAATATCGGGCACATGAAAGGCAGACAGTATTTACTGAATGAACGAATGTTCTTAAAATCCCTTTAATGACCTAAGCCCTTCTCACCTCTTGAACCTCAACCCTCACCCTCCTCCTCTGGACCATGTCTGAGAGGCACATTCACCGATTTTAGTTTCTGCAGTGACAGTCATGTGAGTTCTCTTGGGACGGGGAGTCATCACTGACTCTACATTCTCTCACCTCCAGACCTTCATGCGTGATAGTCCCCTGGCTTACATTTCTTTCTTTTTTTCAGAGCCAAGTACGATTTAATAGAGAAAAATAAAATATTATATTTCTTGTACCCAAATACAGTGAAGCAAATTCCTGCCCCTTTAGAAAATGAACAGGATGAATCCTGTCATGATTCAAATCGTAGTACAACATTCCCTGGTTACTTTTACTGAAACCTTTACACCCACACTGCTCTATCTATCCCATCTGAGCCAATCTGTCTTTGATCCCCTTTCTCCTAGAGACTTTCACTCATGTTGGTGACCAGCAAACAATCCTACATACTCAACTTCTTCTTGGAATAGCTCCTCCACTTTCTCATTTAATTGAAATCTGGTTACCCCTTGAGAACAAAGCATCCCTGGGTAGGCTTTCTGATACAAGCTGTCATGTTGTAGTAGGCGGGTTGTCTTCCCTGTTTCTCATTGCCATGTCCACCCTGTTGCACCTTCATGCTCTTACAAACCCCTATTCCGTGAGGCTATGCCATCTGGTTATACCACCTTGCTCCTGGCTTACAACCTTCCTTTGCACTCCAACGCCTTTCATCATTTTAATAATACCAACACACGTATAGAAGACCTCGGTGACTGGCTTGTAATTCTTATCATCACTCTCACCAAATCCCTAAATCCTAGATATTCTATAACTACTATCTTAAAAGTAAAGGTTTTCTGAAACAACCTGAACTAGATTTAGGTACTTGTCCTATCTTCACATTCTGCCTGGTGTTTCCTCTTAGAAAGATAGGTAATAATTGCTAATTTAATGATGCGTGCATTTTCAGACTGTTGCGAAGAAAGGAATACCCTTTCTTGCTCACCATTGCATCCTCAGCCTCTAATGCTGTGCCTGCCACAAGGTAGATTCTCATTAAATATTCGCAAAATGATTGAAGAAGTGTTTCCCAACTAGAAGCACATTGGGGTCAGAGATAATGGATCAAATAATCAGTCTTTGATGGGGAAGAAAAAGGATTTTGAGCAGTTCTGCCCATCCCAGGACTTTCCGTTTATCAAGGAAATAACAATAGCTTCCCAAACACTGTAGGAGTGCAGTAGATAGTCTTTTCCTGTTACTGATAAATGTATCTTTCCTTTGAAAGCATACAATCTTCCATTTTCATTAGCTCTGCCACTAACTACATACATAAATTTGGAGTTTTTTAATGATCAGTTTATTCATCCTCAAAATAGGGAAGAAATTTGTAGACATTGTAAAAATCAAATGGATAGGCAATTTAAAACATAGAGCTCAGAGCTTGGTAGATGGTAAATGCCCAATAAATGTTAGAAGTTAACAGAAATAACAGTGATACTTATTATAAAAGACTAGATTAGATACAGATTAGATTAATAGAACACACAGAACTCCCCAAATCTTTCAGTGTGGTTTCTCAAAGCTGTCTCTAAGAAATCTGACAGCTGGCATTCAAAGAGAAATCACTTTTGCTTGTCCTAGATGTGGAAGCCTAATATTCACAGGTCAGGTACTTAAACCTCATACTAAGGAAACTAGATAAATGAGCTGGAATATTCTAACTCTAATTCCAAACTTCCCAGAGAAGGAGTTTCTAAGCCCAGACTCGGTCAGGGGTTTACCTCTGTCCTAATCAACTATGTTTGAGGATGGAGTGATGCTTTAGAGTCATGACATTTGGAAGCTAGCTGTGTAATCTACAAGATCCTGGTAAGCCTAACGTCTGCATTGTCATGGTTAAGGATTTCAAGTCAGCAGTTTCCAAATACTGATACATAAGTACACATGATTTATAAAGACACAGACATATTCTACTGATGCAAACTAAGGGATTATCAGAACGTGGGCAATACGTCATGCAGCATGAGATAACTGAAGATAGCCAGCACTCCTGATTCCTATTAATAACTGTTCTCGATTTTAACCTCATCTCCTTCATACTATTCATTTTTTCAATTTGCATTTCAACCATAATTCTTGGGCAAAGTTGGTCACTGAACATGTAATACATGAAACTTTTAAAATTAAAAATTACATGGATGGACCTAGAGATTATCATACTAAGTGAAGTAAAGCCAAAGATCATATGATACCATTTATATGTGGAATCTAAAAAACGTGACACAAATGAACTTATTTACAAAACAAAAATAGACTCACATAGAAAACAAACTTATGGTTACTAAAGTGGAAGGGATGGGGAGGGATAAATTAGACATTTGGGATTAACATGTACACACTACTATATATAAAACAGATAAACAACAAGGACCTACTGTATAGCATAGGGAACTATATTCAATATCTTGTAATAACCTATAATGGAAGAGAATGTAAAAAAGAATATATGTATATATAAGTAAATATATATGTATTCATGTATAACTGAATCACTTTGCTGTACAGCAGAAACTCACACACCATTGTACATCAACTATATGTCAATAAAAATTTTTTTAAATAGGCAGGACAGAGATAAGGTTTTTTGAAGGCCAAATAAGTTCTTTAGTAACAAACTAAATTTGCTGGGATAACACTGGGCAGAGATTTTCAAAAACTGTTCAGGTTTTATCAAAATATATCTTTCCACTGCCACTGTCACATTCAAGAGTTACTGTCTTCTAGGGGAGTTTGTCCTGAAGTTGACACTGGCTGTCCTGTTGAAACAAACGTACCATCACTCTTGCTGATGGGGGCACATTACATGCTTCAGATGTGTCGGAATTTAAAAAAAAAAAAGAAAACACAAGAATTTGTGAACTTTGGAGCTAGGAATGCTAGGGAACACCACGGTTTATTCTTGCCGCTGTGATATACTTTTTAAACCTAACTGAAAAGAGAATTAGTAACCATGACTGTTCACGCATACAAAGACATATGCACTCAACTAAGGTAGTTCTTGATTAGAAAAAACATATGCACACACAAAACAGGAAATCAGTCATTTTAAGGAGGATTTTATAAGACCATAACTTTACCTGATTTTATAATGGTTCCACAAGGGGATAAATTATGAATTACTAACATCTGTAAAAAAGAAATATTGGGCAAGAGGAATAAAGTCCACTCATATGAATGCTGAGAAATATTCATGATAATTTCAATGACTGATTATCCTAGAATCAGTGTATCTCATTGGTAAAATAAAAATATTTAAAGCTATAACACACACTGTGCTGAAAGGCATTACTTGTCTTTGCTCCTTACTGGAAGAGATCCAGCAATTAAATACATAGATTAAACAGGTTTGACAGATAAGAGTATTAAGCTAAGTGATACTAAATGGCAGAAAAGAGTGAGAAGTGGCCAGAAAATAAAATTGGGCAAAGTCCCATTTCCTGAGGAAAGCAAAATCCAGGTGTGCAGACACCCAGAGTGATAAGCTTCTATATTCATTTGAGAAGGAAATTCAGGAAATTTAATTTATTTTTCTACTTCACTCCTTACATACTTCATGCCAATGTTGGACCAGAGTGCCCCAACAGCATATTTAGTATTTAGTCCTGTCTTAAGCACCTAGAAATAACAACTGCATAGGAAAGCTAGTTTTCCTAACACTTGTATTTTTCACCTGCTAATGTCATAAAGAGAAAGCTCCATTTGAGACAATGTCCCTTTCCTCATTAGAGAAACAAATTATCTTTCGTAGATAACATCCAGGCAGGGAGTCTGCACTAGCTGAGTTTGGTTATTCTTTCTTTGGGTGTTTTTAAGTGATGTATTCAAAGGAAATAACTGCCCCAATTGGCCATCTCTGTTATAAATTATAGTTCTGTTGTTGGAAAAATATTTTATCTTGTTTTCTTTCAGGAATGTAATATTTTTACAATTCACCATTAATAAATGTTTTTCGATATCCTATTCTGAAATGTTCATGTAAAACTGTTCGAAATTAAAATAGGTTCTCTGGTAAAGGAGTTTATAATATTCAATGGCATTGCATTATTAATCACGCTATTTTAGTATTCCAGTGGGAAGATTCCAGAATATAAATAATAGAACAAATATTAACTTTGCTTTATTCCTGAACAACATTTAATATCAGGATCCTTCAAAATTAATAGTGAATTCCTGAATGATTTATAAAATGATCCTTAAGAAGGAGCAAATAAAAAATTGAGTGACAGGTACTGGCCTGATATAGTTCAACCTATAAGCTTATATCTTACACACACAAATACACACATGCCTACAGAGACAGAGGCAGATGGAGAGAGAAATTAGCATCTCCAGTACAATAATGAAGGACGAACAAAAGGGGAAAATTTGGTAAGAAACTTACTACACACAAAAAAATGTGAGCACTTATTTGTCAAAAGTCACAGAATTGTCAATAAGAGAAATAACAGTCTTTTGAATTTTAGGTTTGATAAACTGTTTTAAAATGTATAACTTAACAAATGAATTCAATGTGATCTGGATTTATGCACTGTGATAAATTAAGAAAATTGGTTAAAAGGATATAAACAATTCATAATTATAAATGAAGCACATAAGATAGGATGAGGGCATTTCAGGGAATCACAAGTAATCTCTCTTGGGTCTCTCTCTCTCTCTCTCTCTCTCTTTCTTTTTAAAATGTGTTTTAGTTTTGCATGAGTTTTAAACAAGTACATGTCTCAAACAGAAGCAACTTGACGTTTCCTTCACTCCCTGAAGTGCTGATAGAAATCATGACTTCTCAGAAGGGAAACTAAATTTTCGGCCTCAGCTCAGCTCAATTGGGAATTGAGAATAACTTTGTCCGTAATTGCTTATTACCACTGGCCTTGCCTTTCTAGATTGTTGGCTCATGGAAAATGGGGAGCCAGTCCACAGCAGCGCAAATGAAGTAACTGTGTCAAGTGATAAGCTTTGTTCTCATTTTCTATTTTGTAACTTCTAATTCCAGCACAGAAGGGGACATTGTAAGATAAATTTTACAGGGAGAAATCCTTGGTTTACTTTAAGGTTATTCAGTGGGTAAAAAAATAAGTGCTTTGCTTTGAAAAAGCAGAAATAGAGAAATGGTTTCAGCGTTTATAAGGTTTTAGAGTTTATGCTGATTCTATGTACTGCCGACTGTTGGTAAAATTGATGTGGGTTTCACGGGTAGAATTTATATTAACTTTTACGTTAGTTCTAGTAAAATACAAAGGCTCAAAGAGTTCTGTGGTTTTTGCTGAAGTTCATTGCCATTAACTACTCATGAGAGAGGACTGGCAGTTCTTCCTCATGCTAATAATTTCGAATCATTTTAACAACTTTAGATGTTCAAAGAGGAGATATACTTTTCAAGTGAGACACTAGGAGTCATTAAATAATGGGTATTGATGGTTTACATAATGGAAGTTGCCCTCAACACAGAAAATGGTCCTCTAGCCCCAGTCCTCTCTGTGGATGGATTTAGCACAAGACTAACTTTCTGACTTACTCCATGTTACCCAAGTCTACTTCACTTCTCTCCACAGAGAAAAAAAATAATGCATCATCTAATTGGTGGGTGATATTCGCTGGTCCCCGTTTTTTTTACTGGAGAGGAAAAAAACCTGTAAATCTTTAGTCACTGGGGCTTCATTTCTTTCTCTCCACTTGCTCTCTGGACACTCTAAGGAAGATAAAGTTCATGCATGTGTCTGTTGACAAGAACCACATCTCTCCTTAGGCAGGCTGCACCAACCTCAACGCAGGGGGCTTAGGACAGTATGTCAGCGCCGTTGGCTACAGATTTACATCTGCATTCTCCAGCTGGCGTAAATATCTGATATTCTGAGCCTGAGTTATTCTTCTGTATCTTAATCATCAATTGGCCCCAATGTTTCAAAAGAAATTAATGAATGTTATTTATGAGACCCTGATATCCCAAAGTATAATAAAAGAGAGTTCTCAAAATTCACATTGTTGTTTTTGATTATAAGAGGGGAGAAAAAGGTATGACTGTAGGAGTCTTCATATATTCAGCAATTTTATTTGTCAGAAAATTCCTCATGGGCTCTTCACAATGTTAAACTATTTATTATGCAAAATATAATAAAACGTGTCATGGGATTACCATCCTAGTATTTTAAGAATAATACAATTTTAATTAATTCCACGGTATGGAAGACCGGAATTAATTATGTAAAGAGTGGGTGTGCACAAATCAAGCACTGAACAAGACAGTCTTTATAGTTAAGGAAGGAAATGAACCTCCACTTACTTTTATCTTAAAGGTAAAGTGATTACAACTTATTAATATATGAATTCACCCTGTTATTCGCAGTTATTCCATTTGTCAGATGTCCTTGATTTGCATATGCAAGGAAGGGTGAAAGATTCAAAAATTGGGACTGCAGAGATGTCTTCTGTGAAATAAAACTCGTGTTTTATGGCAAGACAAGAAAAATTTCATCATAAAAATTTTTTCTCTGCCCTTTCGCCTCCTCTCTCCCCCACTATGCATTGTGTATCTACCTTATGTATCCACCAAACCTCCTCAATGGCAGAAATACCTGCTCAACCGTAAAGAGCGTCATTCTCCCAGCATCAACAAGACAACTCCTTAAAAGATAACTCTCCTGGGCTTCCCTGGTGGCGCAGTGGTTGAGAGTCCGCCTGCCGATGCAGGGGACGCGGGTTTGTGCCCCGGTCCGGGAGGATCCCACATGCCGCGGAGCGGCTGGGCCCGTGAGCCATGGCCGCTGAGCCTGCGCATCCGGAGTCTGTGCTCCGCAGCGGGAGAGGCCACAACAGTGAGAGGCCCGCGTACCGCAAAAAAAAAAAAAAAAAAAAAAGACAACTCTCCTTGATCTTGTAATGGGTCATGATGACCCACCACTCTGTGCTTATAGATCTGGATTGTGTAAACTGTCAAAATTACATAATTTAATGGAGAGCCCTCTGTCTCAAAAAACTTATATAACTTGTTTCTTGATTCTAATGAGCAGAACAGTTCTCAGAGTTTTCTGAGATGCTGTCCCCAGTTATAATCCTCAATTTGGTTTGAAGAAAATATTCCATTTCTTTCTTAGATCAACTGATTAATTTTTCATCAAACCTTTTATCCCTTATTCGTTTTTAGCCTATGGTTATGTATTATTTTTAAAGCATACTTACATAGGTGGTTTTGATGGTTATAGGCTGTATTTTAAAATTAAACAAATACACAAAAGGAGACAAGTGCAAGGAAAGTATGGGTTGACGAGAATACTAATAACAGAGTAAAACCTAAGAACAAAGATAAATAATGGACCTAGCACTTTTCCTATGTCTGGAATTTGAATCTGGAGGATTTTGTTACATTTAGCAAAATGAAACCTCTAACACAGACTTCGCTATCTTTAAGTGAGGTGCTGCAAGTAATAAAACAAAAGAAAATGAAATGGACGTAATGAAGGATTGGACTGTGGACCACAAGGATGTGAACACTGGAGAAGAAAAGCGGTGACCTTTGTGATTCCGTAACAGGGCATTTGGTCCAAGTGTTCAGCTCTGTGCTTCGGAGCAGAGCTGAGCAAGAACACCAAGTTAGTTAGCGAAAATGGGAAGGGAACAACCTGGAGTTGGGCAGGTACTGGTGCGTTGTGTTTGGCTTTCAGTGTAGGTCTGATAGGAGGCCTGGAAGTAATCCTGACGGAGAGAGGGCACATGCAGAGGGAGGTGAAGGTGGTCTGCTGGGCCAGGCACCTCTTCTGTCCTCAATTTCAGCCAACTGAGGGTCAACTGAAAAAATTGCTCCTGAACTCCAACTGAAATGTTACCTACCTGGTGTCTGTGCCAGGACAGCCTTAGCAGGATCAGAGGCTCCTGTAAAAGGCCTTTGCAAGAACTTCCCCTGTAGGTTCACCAGCTGGTCAGAGGCCAGCATCCCACCTGCTGCTGAAATGATTGTGTTTTCATCAGCTAAGCCTCTTGTTTAAATTGCTTTTTAAAGCTCTGGCAATAAAGCTAAAGGCTTTGGAATTTTGCGGAGCAGAGAAACCGTTAGATAAGACGGGAGCCTTTAAAGATATGTCTTAAGATATTTGGTTGCAGTTGTTTATACAAGCAACCAACTGGAAGCAAAAGAATGGGACGTCCACCACGATTTCAAGGCGACAGCACTGCAGAGAAAGACCTGACCTGCCTGGCAAAAACTGTAACCTCTGCACAGAAGACTCTCCAGATGTGCAAACTCACGTCGACAAAAGTTGCCCTGTGGTAGTCACCTCCACCATCCACGGACGCTACACACAGTAACTGTGGAAGTGACTGGAATAGACAAGGAAACGTCTCCAAAAAATCAGCACCAGGAATGCACTCTTCTGATGTGGAGGGGGTCTTCACGATTCCGCCCAGTGGGATTAAAGAATTATTTTGCACCAGTGACTGTTGTGTATTTCCTATTCTCTCTCTCCCTGAATTAGAGCGTTTCTTGTCCTTAATTGCTATGATTCTATACTTTGTCCTTCTTTTAAGGTTGTCATGTTTAGGGAAAGAAACTTGTGTTTTATATTATTTGTCTCTAGGCCAGTTGTCCCCAACCTTTTTGGCACCAGGGGCTGGTTTCGTGAAAGGCAAGTTTTCCACGGACGGGGCAGGGGGATGGTGCAGGCGGTACTGTGAGCGGCGGAGAGGGGCCGATGAAGCTTCCCTCGCTTGCCCGCCGCTCACCTCCTGCTGTGGCGGCCCGGGGCGGGGCGGGGCGGGGCGGGGGGGGGGGGGGGGGGGCGGGGGGCGGCCTGCTCTAGTCCACCAAGAACTACATGCAGTCGCAATGGAGAAAAAACTCCAACCCGGAAAACCTGGAGTTCGAGAGTCATGCAGTTTAGGTCTTTGGATTGTCCCGCCTGGGGAAAGCAAACGTTGTTCTCTGCATTAGAGGAATTGCGCACAGGTGGAACATATATGGGAATCCAGAGCCCCTGGAAGGTTATGGCGTCACAGAAGTGGGGCACTTAGAGAAGTACGTGCAGATGGCCAGTCCTTTTTACTCGGCTTATACCAAGGGTACAATGTACAGTAAAGCTTGAACAAAGAGTAAATGTAATTTCAAAGCAAACTGACGTTAACAAAGCAAGGGGACTGTGCCCCGTAGCCCCTTATGAATTGCCCTGAGTACATTCACATCCAATGACAGGTGAGCTCCTGTCTCATCAAAAAAGTCCCAAACATGTCTGAGATTAGCCTCTTGTATGTTTAACACTTTATGTTATATACCATCACTATATCTTCCTTAATTATAACATGGCATTATGCCACAATTACAGCACCAACATTTTTTTTTTTTTTTTTTTTGCGGTACGCGGGCCTCTCACTGTTGTGGCCTCTCCCGTTGCGGAGCACAGGCTCCGGACATGAAGGCCTCAGCGGCCATGGCTCACGGTCCCAGCCGCTCCACGGCATGTGGGATCCTCCCGGACCGGGGCACGAAACCCGTGTCCCCTGCATCGGCAGGCGGACTCTCAACCACTGCATCACCAGGGAAGCCCAGCACCACCATTTTTAGCCAAAATGGATGAGCAAAGAATCGTAATCCGCATTTCAAGGTCTCGGTCTTTCAGGACCTCAGCAGCACACAGGCCTTGAGGTAAAACTAATTTCAGAATTTTCAAAACAATTCACCATAGGTGCTTTTAGGTGGGTTTGACTGCAGAAGGCTTGGCATGGCATACGGAGTGGGTCAAACATGTACTGTAGCAGATGTTGTTAGCTGCCTACCTGATATTTATGTTACATTTCTTTCCTTCTGACACCCAAATTTTGTTCAGGGCATGATTTCTTCTTTGTTTTTACATCTAGGAGAATTATGCTACAGTTTTTAATATTTAAGGTTAAGGTTGCTGGCACTTCCGGAAGAGTTTGGTGTCACAGGCTGAATTGTGTCCCCCCCCTCAAAATTCATATGTTGATGCCATAACCCCAGTACCTCAGAGTGTCATGTCTTTGGAGACAGGGTCTTTGAAGAGGTCATCAAGGTGCAATGAGGCCATGTGGTGGGCCCTAATCCAGTATGACTGATATCTTTTTTTAAAAAAATATTTTATTTATGTATTTACTTATTTGGCTGTGCCAGGTCTTAGTTGCAGCATGTGGGATTAGTTCCCTGACCAAGGATTGAACCTGGGCCCTCTGCATTGGGAATTTGGAGTCATAACCACTGGACCACCAGGGAAGTCCCACGACTGATATCCTTATAGAAAGAGATCAGGATACACACACACACACACACACACACACAGATAAAACCATGTGAAGGTAAAGAGAAAAGACAGCCATCTACAAGCCAAAGAGAGTGTCCTCAGAAGAAACTAACCCTCCTGAGACCGTGATCTTGGACTTTCATCCTCCAGAGCTGTGAGGAAATTAATTTCTGTTGTTTAAGGCACCCAGTCTGTGGCAGTGTTTTGGCAGCCCTAGAATGTATGCAGCCTTGTTAACAGTGCCACCCTGTATTCCTCATCATTCCACTGTTCTTCATCCTGCATGAAACGTGGACAGAAGGACAGAGGGGGATCCCTCTTTTTCTCCCAGGACAGCAGAGAGGAAATGTGAAGTTGAGCCTTTGGTGACACTGATGAGTTAAACCCTAGGACTACGTAGATGTTACTGAACACTGGAGTTGGGGTGCCTGAGTATGAATCCTTGTCTCTCACTTACTAAACATGACCCGGGTCAATTTACTTAACCTCTTCCTGTATCTCTGTTTCCTCATGTACAAAATACAAACAATCATACAGTAGATCCTTGAACAATGCAGGGGTTAGGATGCTGACCCCCCACACAGTGGAAAATCATTGCATGCAGCAGGTCCTCCATATGTATCCACAGTTCCTCCATACCCAAGTTTCCTCCATATCCATGGTTCTACATCTGTGTAATCATACAGTCATGTAGTACTGACGTGTAGTACTGTAGTACGTAATTATTAAAAAAAAAATCAATCTATAAGTGGATCCATGCAGTTCAAACCTGTGTTGTTCAAGGGTCAACTGTATACACCTTATAAGTTTGCAATGAAGATTAAATAAGGTAATATGTGTGGGGTAAGAGTGTTTGGGATAATGCCTTATAAAGGGTAGGTGCTATAAAGGTGTTATTCCTATTCTTATGCTTATGTTTCTCTCTGTAATTGACTCCTTATTCCTATTGTCTTATGCAATCCCTGAATACTAAACACTTTCAACACAATAAAATCTAATCAGGAGCAAAGACAATACAATGGAGCAAAGATAAGCTTTTCAACAAATGGTGCTGGAACAACTGGATATCCACATGCAAAAAAAAAAAAAAATGAACCTAGACACAGACCTCAGACCCTTCACAAAAATTCACTCAAAGTGGATCACAGACGTAAGTGTAAAATGCAGAAGTATAAAACTCTTAGAAGATGACATAGGAGAAAACCTAGATGACCTTGAGTATGACGATGACCTTTTAGATATAACACCAAAGGGCATGATTCATGAGAAACAAAAATTGATAAGCTGGACTTTATTAAAATTTTAAAAAATCTGCTCTGTGAAAGACAATGCCAAGAAAATGAGAAGACAAGCCACACACTGGGGAAAATGTTTTCAAAAGAGACATCTGGGCTTCCCTGGTGGTGCAGTGGTTGAGAGTCCGCCTGCCGATGCAGGGGACATGGGTTCGTGCCCCGGTCTGGGAAGATCCCACATGGCCGCTGAGCCTGCGCATCCGGAGCCTGTGCTCCGCAACGGGAGAGGCCACAGCAGGGAGAGGCCCGCGTACCGCAAAAGAAAAAAAAAAAAAAAAGAGACATCTGATAAAGGACCATTATCCAACAGATATGAAGAACTCTTAAACTTGACAACGAGAAACCTGATTAAGGGCCAAAGACCTTAACAGACAGCTCACCCGATCATATACACATATGACAAGGAAGCATAGGAAAAGGTCTTCCACATTCTATGTCATCAGGGAAATACAAGCTAAAACAACAATGAGATACCACTAGACACCTATTAGAATGGCCCCAATCCACAGCACTGACAACACCCAACACTGGCGAAGCTGTGGAGCACCAGGAACGCTCATTCATGGCTGGTGCGAAAGCAAAATGGTGCAGCCACTCGGAAGACCGTGTGGCAGTTTCTTACAAAACCAACTACATGCTCAGCATACAACCCAGCTCTTCGGTATTGACACAGGGCAGTTGTAAACTACGTCCACACAAAAACCTGCACACAGATGTTTATTTATAGCAGCTTCATTCATAATTGCCATAACTTGGCAGCAACCAAGATGTCCTTCAGTAGATGAATAGAAAAATAAACTGTGTACATCCAGACAATGGAGTATTATTCAGTGCTAAAAAGAAATGAGCTTTTCTAACTATGAAAAGACAGAGAAGGAACTCAAATGCATATTACTAAGTGAAGGAAGCCAATGTGAAAAGTTTAATTCCAACTATATGACCTTATGGAAAAGACAAAACTACAGAGACAGTAAAAAGATCAGTGGTCATCAGGGATTGTGGAGGGAGAGATGGACAGGGATAGCACAGGGGATTTTTAGGGCAGTGAAAACACTCTGCAGGATAGTGGTGGATACATGTCATTATGCATTTATCCATACCCATATAATGTACACACCAAGTGTGAACCCTAATGTAAACTAGGGAATTTGGGTGATTATGACGTGTCAAAGTATGGAGAGCTTCATCAATTGGAACAAATGTGCCACTCTGGTGGGGGATGCATATGTAGATATGGAGGAAACTATGCATTGCGGATAAAGAGGGTATATGGAAAAATCAATATACCTTCCCCTATGTTTTCCTGTGGACTTAAAACTGCTGTAAAAATGTAAAGTCTTAAAAACAAAATAAAACAAAAAATTCTTGAGGTAACCAGTGTTTCAACTGAGGTTTGTAGAGGAGTATGTCTAAAATTGCCATCATTTCTCAATATCATTATAGAATTTTTAATAAGATTTTTGTGATTCAACTGTGTTGGGGCACTAGTTATTTGTTTTTTTTTTTTTTTTACTTTTAATTCAAAGGAAAATTTATGTTCAGGGAAAAAATAAAGAGACTTCCCTAGTGTTCTATGTATCCTTCCACTTTTGTTCTTGGACCATTTTCCTCCTGTGTTCTGCACCAGGAAACTAGTTTCTATGGCCTCAATTGCTGGACTTTTGTTTTCTAGCCTCTGCTTGGGCAATGGGCAGCCCCAGCAGGAGGTAAGAGGGTAGGAGGATAAAGTGTTCAGAGTATTTTTTTCTCCTTCATCCTTCTGATTGACGTGAACTGGCAGAGGATGTCAGAGGTGGTTTTCTTTACTGTGGTCCCGGGGATGCCCTCCTGCATGACCCACATCTCAGGAGACCTGGAACACTACTTTCTCCTCTTACCACTGCAGACCTCAGGGTGATAACAACCTCCCACTCCTGCCCACTCCTGGTGTGTCATCATCCTTTATCGTTTCCTTAACCTGAGCATCCTGTTCACGCTTAATCATCATTAATGAAATGTCTTCCTTTACCCCTTAAATTCTGGCATCTGTTCACTGGGGACCTGGCTGACGCAGGGAGCATGAGACCGCTGAGCTTCTGTGGGCAGAGAAGACCCACAGATGGGGTCTTCTGTGGGTCTTCTCTACACTATACACTATAGTGTATAGTGTGGAGAAGAAAGGAAAATGCAGAAGTGCTCAATATAATCCTAACCATTCCAGATTTGCTTCATGAACACAATTTTGTAAATGAAAGTGTAATGACTAATTCTAAGATCACAACATTTTACATTGCATTTGACTTTTTTCTATACATAGTATGATATGGAAACTAAGTTTTAAAAGGAATACCTTAAACATTTCAACACTATACCACATTTTCCCCAAAGCACTTTGTTTTTTTTTCAAATCGAACATTTTTATATTGTACGTTGCAGCTGAAGGCCATGTTGAAGTGAAAGTGTTAAAAAGTTTTCTAAATGAAATTATTTTTGAGTTTCAGCTGCCATACAACTTCCTTTACTTTTCAAATAATGTTGAATTAAATATGAAACAGCGTATGCTTCATATAGACACTGAAATCACGAGCAGTAACATTCAGAATAAAACATTAAAGAAAAAAATAACTTACAGAGAAACTTATGGTTTGAAGGACAAACTTTAACTTACAGAGAAACTTATGGTTTGAAGGACAAATTTTAACTCTAATAATTAACTAGAAATGTAACCCAGTTCACATGTTTTCTTCCATAAATCATGCTCCCTCTCTTCAACATAAGAAGCCCTTTTGCTTTCTTAACTCGTTACTGAATGTTCTTTTAAAAACAAGTACAGCAGGTAATGGTTTCTTTATATATATACATTACATAGAAAACTTTTTACTGCTGCAAAAGTACACGGGTTATAAATTGTCTAAAAGGAGTAGCATAAGTTACACACCAATTTAAAAATTAAAAAGTACGACATACAGGTATGTATATTCTTTAAAGTATACATTTTTGTCCTAGGTATAAATATACATTGTGCAAATTATAATGTGAATTTAAATTTTTTGGCTAATCTATAGTATTACAATAATTGCTTACAGTGTTTTTTTTTTTTTTTGGCTTGAAATAGGCTATTTAGTTTGAAAATACCTAGTCTACACGGAGGTTAAACTGAGAGTGCTAACAGAAAAATGACTAGTTTCAAGTCATTTGTTAGGGAGGAAAAATACCAGTAAATAGAAGAAGTTACTCAGATTTGAATGTCCCTAATGTTATAATATCACACTGGTGTCTTTCAACTTATTAATCAGTAATATATGCTTCATGCCTAACAGAAAAAGAACAAAATACTTTACATACTTTTAACACGATACATGTATACTTACTTTAAAATATTTTAACACTACAGTATATAACATATGATACATAAACACAATGCTACCACCATTACATGCAAGTAAATCATATAAAATAAAATGTGTGTTAAGTTTATAAATATTTTGTATTATATCCATATTCCAATGAGCATTCACAAGTAACTTCAATATTTCTCTCTCTTAAGGTCACATGTGAGTAGATTTATTTTTAAGTTTTATTTTTTTAGATCAGTTTTAGGTTCATAGCAAACTGCTGTGAACTTTTATATCCTTTTCTTTCACCAATTTTTTAAAGTTTTTTCTTTCAGGGTCCCTGATAATTCAAGCAACCTATTAACCATAGCCTATTAATTACTATAAATTTATAAATTTATATCTTAGGAAATTTCTCTTCCCATGAAATACATATGTGCATGCACGTGTATGTATATATATATATATATATACACACACGCACATGTATGTGTGTGTGTGTGTGTGTGTGTATATATATATATATATATATATATATATATATATATGTAATTACCAGATATATTCTCTGAAGTTACAACCAGCGAAAGGAATTTCCCATAACCGCTGCTACACTTCATGGGGTTGTAATGGCATCTTCAAGCTGATTGCAAGTACACTGCACAGATCATTTTGTGAACCAGCCCTGAGCTTTCTGTAATTTTTTTAACTGACCACAGAAAACTCCATATGTGGCTACACATGTGAGATAGGGAGAGACATCCAAGAAGTGAGAGCAGGTACCGTGGGTTCATGTGGTCCCCTTGTGCCTCTGGACCCACTCAGGTCTAGTCCTGGTCTACATGTCCAGTTAACACCACCCTGTCCCTGTACATGGTCAATTCCATGATTCCCTGGATCTGATAACATGTGTTCATGACAGGTGTTGAGTTTGCTATGGACCCCTGATATCCCATAGTGGGCATTTGGCTAATAAAAGGTTCCAATAGCAACCATGATCTGCTTTCCAAAGGAAGAATGCTTTCAGCACAGGAAGGCATGAGAGTTACGGTATAACTGTAGGTATCTAAATTTTGCTTTGGATCTGGAGCTAGCCAGAGGCTCATGAAACATCCTTACCTGTCATAGACACTCTATGTACCTTTGCATCCATGGCTATTACAGTAACTGTGCAACTTACCTATATTTGTACCTGCTGCAGAGCCTACCCTTAACTCCAGTCCCCACTGAAATTTGGCACTTAACAGGGTACCAGATAGGTTTGAGCAGCACACCAAACATGATATATGTTGACACCAAATCCAAACACATCTCCTAAGCTTGCCTCTACTTTTTGGTGGAGAGTGCACAATGCATTAATTTGTCCCATTTTAGAGGAGATATGCCAATAAGCTCTATTCCCTGAACCTGAGGAACTTAACCAATGTGGCAAGTTCCTGGACTTTCATGGGGTTCTTCTCCCACTGCTGGCACGTGGGTTTCTTATCAAGGAATGTAGGACACTACTATTTGGTACTCATTCATTAACATAATGTCTTGATACAGACTAGTGTCTCATAAAATGTCTTCAATATAGTCAACCAGAGTGATATTTTCTGAGGAAGAAGAAAATCAGTCTCAGGAATTAGATTTTTAACAGAACAAGAGAGCTGATACAATCTTAATGTAGGTTCGTTTGGTGTAATGCTGCACTTCTCATGTGAAGAGAAATTACTTTTGATTATCTTTTTGATGGAGATGAAACAGAAAACAATAGCCAGGGCAACAGATGAATGCCCTGTGCTTAGTGATTTGCTCCAGTTAAGAACCAAGAACAAACACCTCAATTAGCATCACCATCTAATAAAACGCACGATAATCCATAGTTTGGTATTAAGGAGTAAGACCAATCGAACAGGTGAGTTAAATAGGGATTTCATACGCATTAATACTCCCGAATTTGTAAAATCCTTGACAGAGGCAATCATATTTGTAGTTCTTCAGAGGTTCATTATCGATTTAAGTTCCCTCTCTTGGCAGGTAGATTGGAATTGTTTCATGGGTATCCGGTGACTCTGGCTGTAATAATACACTTCACTCCTTATTACACAATCACTGTGGGATTATGCTAGCAACTCCATAAAACTCTCACTCTATTTTCTGGGCCTCAGGACTGACTAGTAGATTTGTACATAGACTAGAATCCCTATGATATGGGCTTAGGCCAAGGCTCTGTATATAATATGATCCCTATAAGCACCAACTGTGACCTCAGTGGAGGTTTTCAGCCCCAGGGACTTGTGGAACTCATTGAAATGATCAAATAACCCTGGGACGATTTGGGTATTTTCTTTTCCCTAGTCCTCTGGGGTGAGCTGTGAAGACTGTTCATAGAGCATATTCTGATTGTTATTGGCTGAGAATCCACACTAGATTAATGCAAGTTGAGTTTCTGCTAAAAGACCTAGATTTTTTCCACTTACATAGACCAAACAGCCCTATAGAAAGCTGCCCAGCTCTTTGCTTCAACAGGGAGCCTGTCATCATTAGCCAGGATCACAGCCTTCCAGAGCAACCTGGTTACATCTGTCTTGCCTTGCCTATCACACTACTTGTGTTAGATTTATTTCCATTGGGATCTCATCCCCACTGAAATCAGGAAACCCAGTTCCTCTGAGGCTTCACCCCACCATCACCACAGGATTGCAGAAAATAGTCACTAAGTCAGTTTTCAAGAATGTGTATGCTTCCCTCACTAATATGTTCCATTGTTTTCCTTATGAATATTTTTATAAAACCTACAGCATGCAAATAGATGAATGCACAAGTCATAAATGAACATCTCATTGAATTATCAGTCGATGAGCACATCAGTGTGACGAGCTGGATCAAGAAATAAACCCATCTTGTGCCCCCTCCCAATTTCTAACCCCTCCCTGCTTCTTTTTTTTTTATTGGAGTATACTTGATTTATAATATTTAGTTTCAGATGTACAGCACAGTAATTCAGTATTTTTACAGATTATACTCCATTAAAAGTTATGACAGATAATGGCTACAATTCCCAGTGATGTACAATATATCCTTGTTTCTTACATATTTTATACATAGTACTTTGTACCTCTTAATCACCTACCCCTATTTGGCCCCTCCCCTCTTCCCTCTCCCCTGCTGGTCATCACTGGTTTTCTATATCTGTTGAGTCTGTTTCTTGTTTGCTATTGACCATCAACAGACAATGGATAAAGAAGGTGTTGTGATGTTGTGTGTATGTATGTATGTGTGCATGTGTGACAGAGATGGAATATTACTCAGCCATAAAATAATGAATTTCTGCCATTTGCAGCAATGTGCATGGACCCAGATGATATCATGCTAAGCGAAATGTCAGACAATGAAAGACAAATACTGTACGATATGGCTTACTATGGAATCTAAAAAATAATGCTTCTTAATGTCTTGGTAAATAGAGTGCCCTCTGGGTCTCTCCGATAACTACTGTAAATGTTGTCTGAGCAGTTTGCAAATAACAGAGCTATTCACCATGCCCACATCCCCTGGCTTTCATATACGTTCTCAAAGTGTGCTATGCAAGTTGGAGAATTTTGATTCATTAATTACAGGCCACAGCTGAGTTCAGGCTTTAATTAACCATCATTATTGTCATTCTTAGGTTCCAGCTAATGTTAACTTCAGATTCTGAGAGAAGGCATACATGTGCCTGAATTCTGCTTGATCCAATCCTCATGATTTTCTTTCTGGTTAAATTCTCTTAAAAATCCAAAAGTTCAAAAGTATACATGCACCCCAATGTTCACTGAAGCACTGTTTACAATAGCCAAGACATGGAAGACACTTAAATGTCCATTGACAGACGAATGGATAAAGAAGATGTGGTACATATAGACAATGAAATATTACTCAGCCATAAAATAGAATCAAATAATGCCATTTGCAGCAACATGGATGGACCTAGAGATTGTCATACTAAGTGAAGTAAGTCAGACAGAGAAAGAGAATATTGTATGATATCCCTTACGTGGGGAATCAAAAAAAAAAAAGATACAAATGAACTTATTTACAAAACAGAAACAGACCCACAGACTTAGAGATTAATGTATGGTTACCAGGAGGGGAGGGGAGGGGAGGGGGGAGGGATAGACTGGGATTGACATTTATACACTGCTATATTTAAAATATAGGATGGGCTTCCCTGGTGGTGCAGTGGTTGAGAGTCCGCCTGCCGATGCAGGGGACACGGGTTCGTGCCCTGGTCCGGGAAGAGCCCACGTGCCGCAGAGCGGCTGGGCCCGTGAGCCATGGCCGCTGAGCCTGCGCATCCGGAGCCTGTGCTCCGTCCGCAACAGGAGAGGCCACAACAGTGAGAGGCCCGCGTACCACAAAAAAACAAAGAAAAAAAACAAGGACCTACTCTGTAGCACAGGGAACTCTGCTCAATATTCTATAACAAGCTAAATGGGAAAAGAATTTGAAAAACAATAGAAAAAAATAAAATAAGTGAATGCTAAAAAAAATCTATCCATATATGTTCCCCATAAACTCTGTGCTACAGACTGGCAAAATACAGCCGTTACTTTGATGGGAACGCTATCTCCTCCCAGCACAAGCCTTTCACTTCTCAGTGTGAGTGGTGTTTGCATCTAACTTTAATCCTGGGCTTGGAGAGAGGGCCAGCTGATGACGGCATGCCCGGGGGTGCATTCCCCTGGATGGCACCAGTCCCAGGGGAAGGCGTGGCGAGTTCTCACACGAGACAGTTGCTGCTACTTCTGTCAAGGAAGCTTCTGGGGAACCTGAAGGTTCAAATTTTTCAGTCTCTTTTCCTCTTATTCGAATGTGTCCTGCTTATTCCCAAGAGTATGCATCTTGGCATAAGAAGCCTATTGAGGTGGTACATTCAACTGATGTTCTAGTTGTAAAACTCTTGAAACAGGCACTGGGCTAGATCTAAGAAGAAAGCATGTTTCTTTAAAACCACAATGGAGGATTATCGATTCTCCATCTGTCCATGTTGGCATTCAAATCTTTTGATCATTATTGTGTAATTTTGAAAATTATACCTAGGGCACTGGGGATCAGCCAGCCTACAACACAACGACTGTAACAGCTAAGTTCCACAAGTCACTTGATATCCTGACACTCTGACCTCAACTTGCCCTCTGACCCATGCCACCTCTGACCACTTGTGATGCTACTGAAATCTATAGATTACCAGTGGCTCAATCCTCCCCGACTAGGAGGGTATATGTGCATTCACCAGATATATGAATGTCCAGTGTCAGAATGTCAGTTTGAGGGTATGTCCCAGTGTCAGAATGTCAGTTTGAGGGTACGTTTCTTGGGGTCACTTCCTGTGGTCACTTCCTGTACCAGCTACTATATCTTTCAGGATTTCAGCTTAAGAAGGCATATTTTAAGAGTAAATACAACAAAGTTTAATGAAAGGACGATTCGTAAAGGTGTGAGCAGAGTTAAGGGAAAGAACAAATGGTGGTGAAACACCCAGGATTTAGCAACAGTGGAATCATTAGATCTGTTTCGTTTATTTTAACCTTGTATTCTATTGCTTCTGCTTGGAGTCAGAATGTTGCCTATAGCCTGAAATACACAGGAGAGCCCATTCTCAAGGCTCTGATCTTAAAGGTGTAACACTTTTCCATTCATACAGAGCTAAAAAATTGCAGCAGAAAGAATACACATGTGTCTTGTTGGAGGTTTACAGGAACATCCAGAACCTGACCTACAAGGACAGGACCTACAGGACCTTCCTGCACCAAGAAGTCTGCAACAGCCAACCACAGCCCCTCCCTCATTTTGCCTTTTAAAAATGCTTTGCTGAAACCCTTCGGGGAGTTCGGGTTTTCCGGGGGGCACAAGTTACCTGTATCCTTGTGTGGCCCTGCAATGAACCTTTCTCTGCTCCAAACTCTGATGTTTCAGTATCGTTTGGCCTCATTGTGCATCTGGCACAGGAACTTGTGTTTGGTAACATCCACAGTTAAGAAATGAAACTTTCTCTGACCCCTAAAGAGTCCTTTCTGTTGGCAAAACTTCATGTACTCTCTCCTCCCCTCCCCTTTCCCCTTGGTCACCACCTCCTCCTCCTCTCCCTCCTCCTCCCCTCCCCCCCCCTCCCCTCCTCCCCCTCCCTTTCCCCTCCTCCTCCCCCTCTCCCTCCCACCTCGTCCTCCTCCCCTCCTCCTCCTCCCCTCCCCCTCTCCCCCTCCTCCCCCTCGTCCTCCTCTCCCTCCTCCTCCTCCCCTCCCCCTCTCCCCCTCCTCCCCCTCGTCCTCCTCTCCCTCCTCCTCCCCCTCCTCTCCCTCCCCCTCCCCCTTTCCCCTCCCCCTCCTCCCCTTCCCCTCCTCCTCCCCCTCCTCCCCTCCCCCTCCTCCTCTCCCTCCTCCTCCCCCTCCTCCTCTCGCCTCCTCTCCTCCTCTTCCTCCCCTCCCCCTCTCGTCCTCCTCCCCCTCCTCCTCCCCCTCCCCTCGTCCCCTCCTCCCCTCCCCCCTCCTCCCCTCCCCCTCCTCCTCTCCCTCCTCCTCCTCCCTCTTTTTCTCCTTTTCCCTCTTCTTCTTTTTCTTCCTAGTATTAGAGATGGTGTTTATAGATCAAAAGATGAATAAAGCGTACTAAAACTGTGTGTGGAGGTGGTGATAAGAGCAATGTTCTCCTGACTCATCAACATTCTTTAGAGTATATTTGCTTATTTTGGCAACTTTTAAAAAACTAAAAACAGTTATTTTGAAAAAAAAATAGCTATGGCAAGAGTAGAAAATGACTGAGGTGTTTAAGCAACAGTGCGTATCAGCAAAGCAAATCTGTACAGTGCCAGCAAGCTCAAGCCTGCAGGCAAGGAACTCAAGTGCATCCTACGAGAGGGTTCGTATCCGTCATTTTACAGTTTTATGTCTTGAAGCCTTGTGTTGTTTTACACAACTGCAAAACAAGGAACCAAATCGTGCGGTTTATAATCCTCAGAGGCAGCAGAGGTGTGCATTTTTGAAAGGCGTGTCATGATTCTGACGATTCAGCCATTCCCCACACCCAGGAATATACTTGGTGGCAAATGTCCACCTGTCCTGCAGGTCACTGGTGAGCAAGGCCAAGGTGGGTCCTGGGGATACAGCAGCTGTGTGAGCACCCATCCAGGCCAACGTTCGTGCTGCTCTGTACAGTGTTGGCAAACTGCAGTTCCAACTGAGAAACCAGATGAATTTTGCTTGTAAATATTTGCAATCTGTCACTTAGATAATTGCTACATCTACATTTGGGGTGCGTTTAGGCTTCTAACAACATAGACACGCTCGCTTGCTACTTGCCATAGTGGAGTGAGAGAAGTTTATTCAAAGCCAATACTCGATGTAACAAAACAGTCGTTATATTAACCAGCGTAACTTACTTGAAAGGATAAAGTCACGTGTTCATAACACAATTTCTTGTGTCTTTGAACATGATGAATTATTGTTTTGGTGCTTTTGTTTCTTACGGTGGGTTTTCCTGGTTTTCTGGGAAATTCTGGACTTAAAATGAGGTGGGAAATGCTCCCCCCCCCTTTATTTTCTGGAAGGATTGAGTAAAACTGGAATTCTTTAGTTCTTAAACAATTCCTAGCATTTACCAGTCAAGCCAGCTGAGCCTCTCATTATCTTTGTTAGATTTAGAGCTACAATATAATTTTAAATAAGTAGATTGATACATTTTCTTTATTTCTTCTTTAGTCAGCTTAGTAGTTTGTGCTACTTAATAGTTCTTTTTTCTATTTCATCTAATTAATTCAATTTATGGGCAAAAACTGGGTTTGTAATATTCCTTTATTATCTTTTATTATCCTTTTAAGAGTTTTTAAAATATACAATTATGTTCACTCTTTTATTCCTGATATTGGTAAATTGGGTCTTTTCTGTGTCTCTCTCTGTGTCTCTCTTACCTCTCTCTCACTATAAATATAAACATATATGCTAATTTAGTCATGTAATTTTCCATCCTAAAGAGCTAATTAATTTTCTCTAAGAAATATTTCATAGTTTAAGTAAAACATAATTTTATTTAATACTGAGTTGGCCAAAAGGTTCGTTCGTTTTTTTGCGTAAGATGGCTCTAGTAGCACTTAGTTGTCTTTAACAATTTTGTTAGATTGTATGTGACAGCTATCATATCAGCATGCACTTTAAAAAAAAAACTTTTCAAAATTGGTGAATTTTTGTGTAGCCATTTTAATATCGAAGATGGAAGAAAAAAAGCAACATTTTCAGCATATTATGCTTTATTATTTCTAGAAAGATAAAAATGCAACTGAAACCCAAAAAAAAGATTGTACAGTGTATGGAGAAGGTGCTGTGACTGATTGAATGTGTCAAAAGTGGTTTGCGAAGTTTCATGCTGGAGATTTCTCGCTGGACGATGCTCCACGGTCAGATAGACCAGTTGAAGTTGACAGCGATCAAATCGAGACATTAATTGAGAACAATCAACGTTATACCATGTGGGAGATAGCAGACATACTCAAAATATCCAAATCAGGCGCTGAAAATCATTTGCACCAGCTTGGTCATGTGAACTGCTTTGATGTTTGGGTTCCACATAAGTTAAGCAAAAAAAAAAAAAAAAAACTACTTGACTGTATTGCCGCATGCGATTCTCTACTTAAACGTAATGAAAACGTTCCGTTTTTAAAACAAATTGTGATGGGTGATGAAAACTGGATACTGTACAACAATGTGGAACAGAAGAGATCATGGGGCAAGTGAAATAACCATCACCAACCACACCAAAGGCCGGTCTTCATCCAAAGAAGGTGATGTTGTGTATATGGTGGGATTGGAAGGGAGTCCTCTATTATGAGATCCTTCCAGAAAACCCAAACGGTTAATTCCAACAAGTACTGCTCCCAATTAGACCAACTGAAAGCAGCACTCAATGAAAAGCGTCCAGAATTAGTCAAAAGAAAACGCATCCATCAGGATAATGCAAGACTGCATGTTTCTTTGATGACCAGGCAAAAACTGTTACAGCTTGGCTGGGAAGTTCTGATTCATTCGCTGTGTTCACCAGACATTGCACCTTCGGATTTCCATTTATTTTGGTCTTTACACAATTCCCTTAATGGAAAAAATTTCCATTCCCTGGAAGACTGTAAAGGCACCTGGAAGAGTTCTTTGTTCAAAAAGATAAAAAATTTTGGAAAGATGCAATTATGAAGTTGCCTGAAAAATGTCAGAAGGTAGTGGAAACAAAAGGGTGAATACGTTGTTCGATAAAGTTCTTGGTGAAAATGAAAAATGTGTCATTTATTTTACTTAAAAACCAAAGGCACTTTTTGGCCAACCTAATATATACGATTTATCAGGTTAAATGGTTAAACTACAGTTTATTTGGCTTTTCTATACTCCTCTATCAGTAAATATAAAGAAATAATTGTTTAACTAGGAAAGTATGCATAGTGGCATTATTTTATCTGAAAGGAATTCTGTGTTCGACCTATATTTTTAATTCTACTTCTGGGGTCATTAAAACAATAACGATCTTGGAAATTTTCTTCCTTAAATTCTAGCTGATACCACCCTTTGAGTTCACAAGAACTTTCATTAAGCATTGTGTATACTGTCACTCTATATCTAAAATAGGGACATGGAACCAACCAAGATGTCCATCGACAGATGAATGGATAAGGAAGATGTGGGGCATATATACGATGGAATATTTTTCAGCCATAAAAAGAAACGAAATTGAGTTATTTGTAGTGAGGTGGATGGACCTAGAGTCTATCATACAGAGTGAAGTTAAGTCAGAAGGAGAAAACAAATACCATATGCTAACATATATAGGAATCAAAAAAGAAAATGGTACTGAAGAATCTAGTGGCAGGACAGGAATAAAGACATAGACATACAGAATGTACTTGATGACATGGGGGGTGGGAAGTGTAAGCTGGATGAAGTGAGAGAGTGACATGGACATATATACACTACCAAATGTAAAATAGATAGCCAGTGGGAAGCAGCCACATAGCACAGGGAGATCAGTTCCGTGCTGTGTGACCACATAGAGGGGTGGGATAGGGAGGGTGGGAGGGAGCCTCAAGGGGGAGAAGATATGGGGATGGATGTATATGTATAGCTGATTCACTTTGTTGTACAACAGAAACTAACAAGTATTGTGAAGCAAGTATACTCCAATAAAGATCTATTAAAAAAAATAGGTCAAGAATTAAACTTCATAAGGTCTGTTTTTCAGAGTTGTAACAGAATAGGGGACTCATATTGACTGTGTTGCCATAGATTAATTGCGGCACTAGGAGGTTACTTGTCAGATAAAATAATGAATATGCCAACAACTGAGTTGAAACTAAGTATTACAGAGAAATGGCGCAGTGTATGTTGCCGCCACATAATATAAGGTAAGTTCTTTAAATATACTAGATAGAGGATACAGGTCAGGGTGCAACCAGGGCAAGTATGAGAAGACCTTGCTTGAACTAGAGAAAAAGGAGGACATGTCACCACAATGTCACTTACACAAAGGATCCCCATTTCATCTCACTAGTTCAGAGGCTTTTTAATAACTACAACTTAAAAACTAGAAAGAAATAATAAAGGTAACTTCTTCCCTCCACCAAAATTGGTGCTTTAACTTTTTACATTCTATTCTTTCTGTTACTGAGAATTTTTTTCCTCTCACAGAAGTTTAGTACAAGTATATGGTGTCTAAATAATGTTAAAGAGCTTTGTAAGGTATTGCATTTTAAATAGTGATGGAGGTGGCCTGAGTTTTTTAGCAATTTTCTAATCTCTTCTAAATGAAATAGATTGGATTTTTAGCTGACTAAGCCTCCAGAGACTTTCCTGGTGCCTAGGGCCTTACCGAAGACTGTTTTGAATTGCCTTTCTTTTATTTCATCTTGAAAAAAACATTCCTTCAGGAGGCTGTCTCGGGGCCCCTGTGATCCTGATTCTCTCTGTCATAAATCAATTTTCAGCAGTGCTAGTGAGAAAACTTTGAGCATATCATGCTCCCCAATGTGTAGAATATTAATTGAGAAATATCCTCCCCGCTGTCACAGTCACACTGCTTAATAAGATGAGCCCCGCCACCCCCGTCTCTGGAGAGCCGGCAGCATTCTGTCCAGCCCTGTCTTCGGATCACCCGAGTTATCTACTGCCAGAATGAAGCAGAGCGATTCCATCAGGAACACTACTTCTCAGTTAGAGAAAGCTATTGCATCGCATGTTGTTTTTTGCTCTGTGCTACTTGATTTATACATAATCCTAACCCAATAGACACCACATTTGTGCTTAAGCGGTGTTAGTTGATCTTATAAGAAAATCAACTTCCATGAAGCTTAGAGGTTGCAGGCAATGTGAGTTTTCCATGTTACAAATTAAGGGATGCATTTTTTTCTTAAATTAAATTTTCTAATCGGGAATGTGAACTGTGCGCTCAACAGTCACCATGGATGAATATGCAACCTACTTTTCTTCAGTCACAGCAACGTTTTCCTTTGACAAAAACAAACAAAAAACAAACAGAACAAAATACCATTCTTCTTGCCTGAAGCTTTTTTTTTTTTTTTTTTTTGGTTTTACTGATATATATATTTTTTCTAACATCTTTATTGGAGTATAATTGCTTTTACAACGGTGTTAGTTTCTGCTGTATAACAAAGTGAATCAGCTATACGTATACATATATCCCCATATCTCTTCCCTCTTGGGTCTCCCTCCCTCCCACCCTCCCTATCCAACCCTCTAGGTGGTCACAAAGCACCGAGCTGATCTCCCTGTGCTATGCAGCTGCTTCCCACTAGCTATCTGTTTTACATATGGTAGTGTATATGTGTCCATGCCACTCTCTCACTTCGTCCCAGCTTACCCTTCCCCCTCCCCGGGTCCTCAAGTCCATTCTCTACGTCTGTGTCTTTATGCCTGTCTTGCCCCTAGGTTCATCAGAACCATTTTTTCTTTTAGATTCCATGTATATGTGTTAGCACATGGTACTCGTTTTTCTCTTTCCGACTTACTTCACTCTGTATGACAGACTCTAGGTCCATCCACCTCACTACGAATAACTGAATTTCGTTCCTTTTGATGGCTGAGTAATATTCCACTGTATATCTGTGCCACATCTTTGTCTGAAGCAACTTTTGAGTAATCAGGAAACTTCGGACTCGTCTTTTATGTGTTTCTTTTCCACCCTGATTTAAATTATATTCACAGTCATTATCTGGTTCAGAACCACTTTCTCGGGCTTCCTCCTCTCTCAAAGTCCTTTAGCCTCCTCTTATTCCAGGTCCCGTACTTAACTGCACCTGCCTACTGGCCATTCTCCACGTGGCAAAGCAGGTAAGGGTGGGTGGTGATGCTTGTATGAGTGAGACCCCTGGTGGTGGAGGTGGTCACAAGTCACTTCCCTGTGCACGAGACAAGCCCTGGTGTGGTACGGATATCAGTGCAGGTAAACGTTGGCAACTTTCTCTTCAGAGGACATTAGGCTTCCAGTGCTCAGCTAGGCTCCCAGCAGCCTCCTGGTACCAGTTATCACACGAATTCATGACGATTCCAAGTCCTTTACCCCAGAAGAGGACAAATACGCAGCTGTGTTATAATCCCTAGGATCACTGGGCAAGTGTCTGGAATTCTGGCAAGTTGGCCCTTGCTCAGCTACTGTTTATAGGCCATATATCTATATATATAAAACTATAGCAGACCTAGGAATCCTTGTTTCACCAGTCTAATCTCAAGAGAAACTGGGTGAACTGCTTAACTCCTTTTCTCTCTCTCTCTGTCTATATGTATATATATGTGTGTGTGTGTATATATATATATATATATGTATATAAACACCATGGAACTGTATTAAATTACAGGATACTCTAATTTAAAAAAAATTTATTGTATCTTATTTTTATTTATTTATTTATATTTGGTTGAGTTGGGTTTTTGTTGCCGCTCCATGTGGGCTTCCTCTAGTCGCGTCAAGCGGGGGCTGCTCTTCGTTGCAGTGCCCAGGCTCTAGGCGCACGGGCCTCAGTAGTTGTGGCTCACGGGCTCTAGAGCGCAGGCTCAGTAGTTGTGGCTCACATGCTTAGTTGCCCCACAGCAGGTGGGATCTTCCAGGACCAGGGATCGAACCCGTGTCCCCTGCATTGGCAGGCAGATTCTTAACCACTGCGCAACCAGGGAAGTCCCAGGATATTCTAATTTTGATGTTAATCTCTATTATACTCAAGAAATATCTTAGCAACTCTTATTTGGGAAGGCACAGGAATTGTTTTTACAGAAGAATGGAATGCTAAAAGCAACTTGATATAAATAAAACCTATTTAAGTGCATTATTGTGCTCAAAAGAAAATAAATATATACAATTACCTACCCAACCACTCCCTGCCCCAAGAAAGTAGATGGAAATACGAGTCTGGAGATACTGGCTGGGCGAAGTAAGTAAACTTGGAGGACCCTAGTGTTCTGGGGGTAGAAGCCTTTATCAACACTGCATTTGTTTCAAGAGCCTTGGGCTGGAAACAAGGTGGAGGAACCCACTGAGCCTCCCATGTTAATCCAAGGATGCTTGGTGGGTGTCAAGGTCTCACTGTTAAATCCTCTGACTCCCAATGGAAGACCTCAATTTTCTCTCATTGAAAGTTAGCCTCACACAGTCCCCAGAATAAAAGCAAGAAGATATGAACCCATCACTAAAAATTACCAAATACGCAAGGGGACAAGTAATTATGATTAGAATCACAGAAAAACAACAACAACAACATCTGTTTAGAACCCTAGGACCTTTAGATTCTGAAATATAGAAAATATATTTAAAGTAAGCGTACACAAATGGTAACAGAGCGAAAAGATGGGAACCACTTAAATGATTATGCAACAAGGGACTATTGAGATGTTTAGGATAATGTGAATAAGAGCCTATCTTTGTTTTATAAGTTAAAAGTATACATAGTAAGGTAAACATTAAATTAATGGTGAAAATAGCATATAAAGTACATCTGAAGAGAGAATTACTGACCCGGAGGACAGATTGAAAACCCACCCCACAGTTAGATATATGGCCCCCTAGTATTAAAGCAGCCTGGTTCAGTTTGTCACTTTAGGATATTAGACCTTATACCCTGTAGGTTGACTGCTGTACACCAGTAAACATATTATGTGGTAAGAATTGAGGCTGTCTTTTTAGAAATAAATCATTTTTAAATAAATGTGAAAGCAGGTACACTATTAATTTGTAACACACCCATGTCCATACTGTTCAATTAAACACAGCCAAGGCTTTCAGGAGTCCTTCCCCTTCGCTCATTGAGACAATGAAGGACAGTTCCTTGCTGGGAAGATAAGAGAAGCAGCTTTCTAATGGGGACCCTCCAGTTATGCCACGATTCTAATTTTCTTATCCTTTTATGTCAATTAAACAACATTCACAGATATCATTGGAACTGTGTTACTATCACCACAACAACATTACAGAGTGACTATGAGATCAACCTATGCGATTAAGAGCTATAGAAGACATATAACAATTTGATGTTTATACATATTCAACCACATTTCAAGATGAGACTAGCCCAATGGAGATGAGAGCATATTTGAAGACGTAAGGGCTGGAAAGGTTCCACACACCCCCGTAACTGCCCTACACTCAAGTTATTCAATCACACGCTAATTTAGGTGTGGTGTGAAAGGATTTTGCGTGTAACCAGGGTTCCAATACAGTTGACCTTAAAATAAGGAAATGATCCTGGGTAAACGTAACCTAGTTAGTTAAGCCCATAATCCAGACTGCATTCCTCCTGGCAAAGGAGATTTGAAAGCGAGAGGAAGAGGATGAGAGGAAGATTCTGCATCACTGGTTTGATGATGGCAGAGGCTCTACAACAAGGAATGTGGGGCACCTCTAGGAGCTGAAGCAGCCCCCAGGTGACAACCAGCAAGGAAACGAGGACGTCAGTCCTACAACAGAGGGGAATTGAATTCTGTCAACCACCTGAATGAGTCTGGAAACAAATTCTTTCCCAGAGCCTCCAGATGGGAACTCAGCCTGGGCAACACTTGACTTCAGCTGAGTGAGAACTTGAGCAGACAACCGAGAACCGCCTGGACTCCTGACCTACAGAAACGGTGAGATAATAAATCTGCATTGTTTTAAGCTAAGTGTTCTGGGTTTGTGGTGATTTCTTATGCGTCAACAGAAAATAATACATTGTATTAGTTTACATTATAAGGTAACTATAAACTATCAAAGGTAACGAAACCACCTTAGAAACTGGCAGAGAGCAAAAACACATCTATAGGTAACACTGACGTCAGACTTTTTATCAGCAATAAACGGAAACCTGAAGAATGTGAATAACAGCTTCAAATTGCTGACAGGAAATAATCTGCAACCTAGAACTGCATACGAGACACAACTCTCTTACAAGAACGAAAGCAACAAACATCTGCAGTTAAGCTCGAATCAAAGAGCATTTTTAACCAACAAACTTCTACTTAAGCAATTTTTAAGAAAACCTGGAAGAAGCTAAATGGTCCCAGCAGTATGATCTGAAACATGAAAAGAAAATGTTGGATCAAAAAATTGATAAACATAAAGCTAAATCTAAATAAACATTATGAATATAATAACTTTCATAAAAACAATGTCTAATTTATAGGATTAAAAAAAGAACAGAACTAAACTGGCCATGTTTCCCTGGGGAAGAGCTTTTAGCAATGGGGAAAAGCTCATCTTAGAAGCAGAGATGAGAGAGAAGGTTAATGTTTACTGAATATTCTGATATGTACCAGACACTGCACATACCTTTTACAAGTTTTACTCAATACTCAAAGCAGCCCTATGCATAGGTACTATTATTCCCATTTAAAATAGAAGAAAGCAAGGGTATGGAAAGTGAACCTATTTGCCGAGTTTTCCCAGCAAGTGAGTGGCAGGGTTGGAGTTCAAAACGGCAGGGAGATCACAGCATCTGTGCTTTGACCTCGAAACACTGTCACATCTCAGACATTTTTAAATGTAACTCAAAACATTATATAAGGACTTTTCTTAGTTCCTATAAAAAGAGGGAAAAAACCACTCTTAATGGAAGTGTTGACAGAAGAAAGAAATTATAAGTAAACCACTCATTTAATTTTTCACTGATTTAGATTTTTAAACATTTACCTATACTAGACCAGACTAACTATCTAATGAATGTCACCATGATATTGTAAAGAGCACCGCCATGGTCAAACGGGAGAGTATTTCAGCTCTATTCTTCTATATTTGAGTGACTCGGGGTCTTTCTGAGTCTCTGATTTTTTAAAATGCTATAAAGTGGGATGGATAAACCCCACAACTCTACTTATTAGCCACAGAATACAATAACAAAATGAGAAAAATCCTACTAAAAAACAAGGACTAAAACCATGTACGAAACCCCGTGGGTAAGATAATAATGTAACATCCTTGAAGAGGATCATTCTCTTTACAGATGCAGAAAAAGCAAGAGGCATTTTTATTTTTTGGTTTTGCACCATTATATAAAACCCCAAGGAAAACGGAAGCATCAAATTCATTATGATGCTCTAATTAAGAAAGGATCTTCCAGACATCTAATACAGTGAAAGAAATATTAGTAGCTTGTATTTATGTTTTATACCTGTCTCTCTTCTTTAGAAGTGCTGGCCCACTTTATCATTTTAAAACATTTATTTAAGCAATGCTAAATACAATGTCTTCACTCCAGAAGGAAACTTCTAAGTGCTCAAAATTTGGGAGCATGGAACACCTAACTGTTCCTCATTACCCCTTCGAGGTGGAATCTGGGACAAAAGGATTTCTTCAGAGCAAAAAACTTCTTTAGTTTTCTCTAAAGGGAAAGAGATTATTTTAAAAGTATGTGCATTTCTCATTTTCTATTTAGAGTGATGTCAGAGTTTACTTTTGAAATATGCTAAGTATTTATTTATTTTTATTTATTTTTTTGGTTTTCTCTGACAGCACAGCACCACAGAGGGCAGTGGGATACAGTCAATAAGAAGCACTACCTGTAGTGACTTTGGAAGCAATCATAAAACACAACACAAGTTGACCTCTTCCTATTATTACTGTGAGTCAGTTCTTAAGGACAATTTCAGTGATAGCATGCTTGTCCCTGCCCAGACAGGCCACCTTCACTAACCCCGCCCTCCACCCTGCTTGCACTGTGCACTGTTAAACCCCACCACCACCCTACAATGTACTTGGATTTGGAAATCCTCTGCTCTCTCAGTTTTATGTCAACAAAACTGGAGCAGATCAAAATGTGTGCTAACATATAGGGGATTTAGAAGTCAAATTATGATGCAATTGTCTATACTGTGAATAAATAAAAACACAACTTTATTTAGAAATAAAAATTCTAGGCCTAAAAAGAACATATTAGTAAATGTCTTATTGAATGAAACAGTCTACCAGGGATGACGGCTTCTTGTATTAAGTGTAACGTAAACTAGCTAAATATTCAGAAAACTTGACATCTGTATTATTCATTTGCTGCTCTATTTTTATATGTTTGGGGCGAATACTTCATTTCCAAAATGCAAATGTATGCATTGCCATTTTACCATGCTGCAAATGGCTGTTTATATTTTCTAGCTACTTGGAATATGTTCAAGAACCTTTATTATCCTACACTTTCATAATATTTTGAAAGCTGCAATAAAACACTGGAAGCCTAGGGCACCCAGGGCCTGTCTGAGAAGGGATTCCAAGATGAAGTATTTGGATGGATATGTAAATTAATTACCACACACAATGTAATTAAAAGGCACCACTTATCATGTGAAGAGCAGTTGGCAGAAAAATATGCATGTGCCCTTTACACAGTGACTCTCAACTAGAAAAGGGAATTCTAGAGGCTCATGTTGAATTGGGCATTTCTAAATACCTCACAGGCTCTTTGGTGGTTAACTTAATAACAGAAACAGAATTTATAACTCACTGTAATCTGTTGTTGGTTTAGAACGACATATGTCTTATTAAAGTTTATGCACAAAGACCATTTTTATAGTAGTTAGATTAAAAAAAAAATTCAACTGTACCTAGACAAGGATTGATGTGGGCATACAGTGTGTTCAATAAGAACCGGAGAAAATTCTTTATTTTAAGGTCACAGTAGTGACATTAAGCTGTTTTAGTAAAAAGGACAAATTATAAAAGACAGCTATTTATTTTTCACCTCACTGCTCTAATTTCTAATTCAATATGTTGATTTCTCCCGTAAATTCTCCCAGTCTTGTTAATCTACATTTATTTATTTAAATATTTTTCCAGTTTGCTTTTTTTTGTGTTTTATTCATATATTGAGCTCCTTATAGCTTTTTCTGGGACGTTGGTGGATCAGAAAAGAGACGTACAATGACTCGATCTTAAGTTTAATTACACTCCTTTTTTCACAGAAATGGAGTATAAATAATCAAATAACAGGAAAGGATGCTTAACATCTCTAGTAATCAGGAGGAAATTTTATTTTTCATATTTTAAAAAAGTGTGAACAATCTTAAATTTAGATAATCACAGTTTTAATTCCTAAGATCTGTCATTTACTCTTTGTTCAAGCAGCCTATTCTGTTTTGTTTTTCCTGTGTTTTTCAACAGATACTATCTTTTTAAAGTTCAGATTCACAGCAAAATTGAGAGGAAGGTACAGAGATTTCCCCATATAATCAGCATCCCCCACCAGAGCGGTACATTTTTTTGCCATTCAGGAACCTGCAGTGACCCACCACATTCACACAAGGTTCATAGCTTTCCCCATCATTCACTCTTGATGATGTACCTTCTGTGGGTTTGGTCAAATGTATATAAGGACATGAGTCCACCATTATAGTATCACAGAGTGTACTTTCACTGCCTTAAAATCCTCTGTGTTCTGTTTCATCACATCTTTCCCTCCCCACTCAACTGCTGGCAACCAATGATCTTTTTACTGTCTCAATAGTTTTGCCTTTTCCAAAATGTCATATAGCTGGAATTATATACTTTTCAGACTGGCTTCTCTCACTTAGTAACATGCTTCTAAGGTTCCTCTATGTCTTTTCCTGACTTGAGAGCACATTTCTTTTTAGTGCTGAAAAATATCCCATTGTCTGGAAGGACCAAATTTAATTTATCTGTTCACCCTCTGAGGGACATCTTGATTGAATCCAAGATTTGGCAATTATGAATAAAGCTGCTGTTAACAGTCTTGTGCAAGTTTTTACCCGGACGTGTTTTCACCTCCTTTGCGTAAATACCAATGTGCACGGTTGCTGGATCGTGTGGTAAGCGTATGTTTGGCTTTGTAAGAAACCACCCAACTGTCTTGCGAAGTGGCTGTGGCATTCTGCATTCCCACCAGCAGTGAGTGAGCGTTCCTGTCGCTAGCCCCTCCTCTTCACTGGCCTTTGGGGTTTTCAGTGTTGTGGATTCTGCCATTCTAACAGGAAGGTGGGTTGTGGCATCTCACTGTTGTTTTAATTTGCATTTCCTGATGACATATGATGTGGAACATCTTTTCAAATGCTTATTTGCCATCTGTATATCTTCTTTGGTGAGGTGTCAGCTAAGGTCACATGTTTGGCACATGTTTTAATCAGGTTGTTTTCTTATTGTTGAATTTTAAGTGTTCTTTGTTTATGTTGTATAACAGTCCTTTAACAGATGTGTCTTTCACAAATATTTTCTCCCACTGTGTGGCTCGTCTTCTCATTCTCTTGACAGTGTCTCCTGCAGAACAAACATTTTTAATTTTTATATAAGTCCATCTTGTCAGTTATTCACTTCATGGACTGTGTCTTTGGTATTACATCCAAAAATTCCTTGTCATCACCAGGATCATGTAGATTTTCTCTTATGTTAATTCTAGGAGTTTTTGTATTTTGGCATTTTACATTTAGGTCTATGATCAATTTTGAGTTAATTTTTGTTAGTTTTCTATACTTACATAGGTGTGTGTATGTGTGTGTGTGTGTGTGCATGCGTGTGTGTGTGCATGCGTGTGTATACACATGCATGTGAATGTCCAGTTGTTCCACCACCATTTGTTGAAAGACCAGCTTTGCTGCATTATATTGCCTTTGCTCTTTCGTCTACCATCAGTTAACTATATTCACTCTGGGCTTTCTATTCTGTTCCATTGATCGGTTTGTCTATTCCTTCACCAATATTACATTTCTTCGCTCCTGTAGCATTATACTAATAGTAAGTATTAAAGTCAGGTTGTGTCAGTCCTTTAATTTTATTCTTCCCTTTCAATATTGTGTCGGCTATTCTGGCTTTTTTGCCTTTTCATTTCAACTTTATAATGTTTGTTGCAGAGTGTTTAATTTGGGGGGTGGTAATGTAAATGAAATGTGTCTTTAATTTCAAATTCCACTTGTTCACTGCTGGTAAATAAGAAAGCAACTGACTTTTGTATATTAACCTTGTATCTGTCTAACTTGCTATAACTGCTTTAGTAGTTACAAGAGTTTTTTGTTGTTGATTTTCTACATAGATGATCTGCCATCAGAAAACAATGACAGTTTTATTTCTTTCTTCCCAATCTGCATACCTTTTCTTTTCCTTTCTTACTGCATTAGCTAGGACTTTCAGTATGATGTTGAAGAGGCCTGGTGAAGGGGGTCATCCTTGCCTTGTTCCTGATCTTATTAAGAAAGCTTTCAGTTTCTCACCAGTAAATATGATGCTAGCTGTGTATTTTCTGGGGTTATTCTTTATCAAGTTGAGGATGTTTCCCTCTATCCTTATTTGCTGATTTCACGACTTCTTGATCAAAGAAAAAATACGGCTACCCTCAAAATCACTTTTATACTATAAAATTATTGAAACAAGTGTTACAAATAAAGAGAAACCTCAAAAATATATAAGCAGTATTCCATTCTTATAATACACATCAGGTTCTTCCTTTTTATTTTTAACAATTTTATTATACAGTGGGTATCAGAGGTATGTAGTTTGTTGCATACAATGTATTTAGTGTTTCCATTTTAGTTTCCCAGCAGAATTCACAGTCTCTTCTTAGTTTTATGCTTGTAATGATAACCATCACTCTTTGGTATGTTCATTTTTTGCCTTTCATAACAAAGTTTTGTATCTTTTTATGTGTCTGTAATTTTGAGAATGGTTATCATATAATATCATTTTGTTATTCACGTTGTACAAGTCAAAACTTGTTTAGATTCCTCATAAAGGACAAAATGTAAATAAAAGTATATTAGACATTTAATTAAATATTCAAGTTTTGAATTAAAACTTGTATTTGTTTCAAACTTTTATTTTTATATTAAGGCTTGAAAATAACATTACCAAGTAATCACTGCTACACACTATCCACATGTTAAATTGATTATTGCACAAATATTATTTTTTAAAAACATCACAGGACATGATTATGATAAAGCTCCTGTTTAATCAATGAGTCCCATTATAGACAACAAATGATATATTTTCACAGTTTAACATGATACATAGCTTTCAAATGATATCCTACACATGTAGCCTGTGAGGTGCAATAAGATCTCAAGATCTCTGTTGTAAAGTCATTCTCACTTAATTTTGTAATTGGCTAAAATTAGAGACAGCTTACTATTTAAAAACTGCAATAATCAGACATGTGCAAAACCTAAAATTTTATTTTAAAGTCTTGACAAGTATAAATGCATGTTTCGGGCTTCCCTGGTGGTGCAGTAGTTGAGAATCCGCCTGCCAGTGCAGGGGACACGGGTTTGACCCCTGGTCCAGGAAGATCCCACATGCCGCAGAGCAACTAAGCCCGTGCGCCACAACTACTAAGCCTGCACTCTAGAGCCCGCGAGCCACAACTACCAAGCCCACGTGCCACAACTACTGAAGCCTGCGTGCCTAGAGCCCGTGCCCTGCAACAAGAGAAGCCACTGCAATGAGAAGCCTGTGCACCACAACGAAGACCCGATGCAGCCAGAAATAAATAAATAAATATCTTAAAAAAAAATAAAATTCCAATAAAATAATAGCAAGTCACTAAAAGTTATGAACGTAGGATGAACTAATCTAACATAAGAAGGATCGCATGAGCGATTTCAATTCAATTGGACTATGGTGGCTGTATATAAGAGTGGTGACTAATGCACCAGGCCATGGAAGAAGTGGTCCAGAATGTTCCTAAAGCATGATGCAGCTCAGAAAGCAGAAAACCAGAGTTTAAACCTCAAGGATGACAGATAGGAATAAAAAACGTGGAGGTAAATTCAAAAAGATTGCTGAAATGTTTCATAGGAGAGATTTTTTCCCCCTGTCTCTCAGATTCACACTGCATGGCACCCCAGCATTAACCCCCCGGCAGGATAACTTATAATTTGTCCTTGGAGAACAGGATGCTTCCAGGCAAAAGTGATGTGAGTGGCGGCATCTGGCTTTCCCTTTGAACTCTTACTTCTAGTCTTACCCATTAACGCAAAGATGGATAAAACAGTCACAGGTGCATTCTTAGAGCTACCAACCGGCTTTTTATTTCCTCATTCTTATGTCAGAATAGAGAGTAAAACATCACTTAACATCTGATTTAAGTTATCATCCTGTGTTAGTAGATGCAAACTATTACATAGAGAATGGATAACCAACAAGGTCCCACTGTGCAGCAAAGGGAACTATATTTAATATCCTGTGATAAACCATAGTGGAAAAGAATATAAAAAAGAATGTATACATGTATATAACTGAGTCACTTTTCTGTACAGCAGAAATTAACACACTGTAAATCAACTATACTTCAATAAAAATGAATTTTAAAAAAGTTATCACCATGAAAAATTACCCCAGGACACAGATAATAAAAGTGACAAAAAAAGAATGGAAAGCAAAAACAAAAAGACATTCTAATGTGTGCTCAAAAAAATGTAAGAGACACTGCATCCATATAAACAACAAAGGACCAGTCAAGGAATAAACCAGAGATGCAAAAAATATAGATAAATTTCCAAAATAAAATTTAAGCATTGTTCAGAGACTTTGGAAAACATTATAAAGGGAAGTTCTCCAAAAGTTAAATAAAAGTCAGGAACAAGAAAATATGAAAGATAAGAGATAGGTAGTATCGATGTCTAGAAAGGTAAAAAGTCAGGAAATTATGTAGCCTTTTACCACCAAAAAGCGATAAATTTCTCAAGAACTGCAGTACAGATGGGTCTGCTGAAGCACCTGGTAAATGAATGACAAAAAAACCCACCAGAGTATATGATCCCCAAATTTAAAAGCGCTAACCATAAAGGAAAGAAGTTAAAGAACTCAGAGAAGAAAAATAAAGTAACTCAGAAAGTTTAACAGTGGAATAAGAGTTTCAAGGATATATAAATCATATACCTCCCACAGTTAACTTTTTGGAAATTATCCAAACATGTTTTCTTACAAAACATGGGAGAACCCCTCTCCTCAACAAAGGAAAAAAAGAAAAAGAGAAGGAAAATATGGATACGGGACCTGGAAAGGAATATGACCTCATAAATAACTTCCTCAAGCATCATAGCTATTCAGTAAGCCCTGGAGGTCCGGCTCCAGTCGTTGTGTACCAGGCCCTGTGCTACGAGCTCTTCAGATATCCACTCACTGACCTTCACAATAACACAGGAGGGAGGGAGGTATGATCATCACCCAATTGGCAGTCGAGGAAACCAAGGCCTAAGGGAGCTCAGCGGCCTTCCAAAGGTCACTCAGCGAATATGAGCAGAGCTGGGATTGGAACCCAGGCTGACGGGATCCAGAGCTTGGGCCCCTTGCTCTCTCTCACACGTATTTCTAAGTTTGGCAGAATTTGGACTGAGACAAGCTTTCACTGACTTGGGATCATTTGGAAAGGAAAGTCTTTTTCTTTTCTGTCAAACCTCAAAGCAGTTGCTGAGGGTGTTGCATTTTCTAAGACACACAGCAGGAAGACAGTATCATTTCTGGTCAACTGGACATGACTGGTGCTGTTATTCAGGTGAAATAGATCAACCTCATCATTTCTTCAAAAGAAAGTACACGAGTGAACGAGAGGAGGAAAGACTATGGTATGAAAGGACAGAGAGATATAGTGGGGAAGATTGGGAGATACACAATCAAAGGTACTTCAAGGGTGCCCACTCTGGAGATACCCAGAGCAGAGCATCCCCAAGCTGGGCAGCAGTGAAGGACATACTCTAGGGCAGAACCAGGGGTCCTGTCCTCTCCAGCCACATGGTTGGAAAGACACAGGAAGTGCCTTACTGTGCTTCTTAAAGTTTCCAATACTGTTGTTTTTTTAAAAGTTTCCAGAGGTATTTGAGTCATTTTATGTATAGCAAGGTGAGTTAGGGTATGTAACTGAGACAGGAAGGAAGGGGGCAGGGCACAGCCACTAAGAACAGGACATGACAGGGACTTCCCTGGTGGTCCAGTGGTTAAGAATCCTCCTTCAAATGCAGGGGAGACGGCTTTGACCCCTGTTCATGGAACTAAGATCCCACATGCCGTGGGGCAACTAAGCCTGTGTGCGATAGAGCCCGCATGCCACAACTAGAGAGTAGCCTGTGTGCCATAATGAAGAGCCCACATCCTGCAACAAAGATCCCGTGTGCCGCAACTAAGACATGACACAGCCAAATAAGTAAATTAATTAATTAAATTTAAAAAAAGAACAGGACATGACATAAACTGGTTAGAACCAACGAGGCCCAAGATGGCAGAAGACTTGACTTCCAGTGGACCTTAAGCCTCATTCTATGCTTATTGTAACACACTAGCTGAAGGGCACACCCACAGGTGCCATGATTGTTGCGAGGCTGGCTATAAAAGGCCAAAAGTGAGCAGTGGTCCAATTGCTGGAAATCTCTGTTCCTTCCCCAGAAGAGTTGGAATATTTCTCCCACGCATTAGCCTATAAAATTCCCAGCCTCTAAAAAGTAACCACACCACACCTCGGGGCGCTCTCACCTTCCGAGATGAACCACACTCTGTCCGTGGAGTGTCTGTCTCTTTCAGTAAACCTGCTTTTACTTTGCTATGGCTTGATCTTGTGTTCCTTCCTGCGAGAAGCCACCCTCACTTAGCAGCCCATCCAGGGACTCACTCGAGATCTGGGGCATGACCATTCTCTTGCTCCCTAGTTTTGCTTTTTTTTTTTTTTTTTTTTTTTGTGGTACGCGGGCCTCTCACTGCTGTGGCCTCTTCCCGTTGCGGAGCACAGGCTCCGGATGCGCAGGCTCAGCGGCCATGGCTCACGGGCCCAGCCACTCCGCGGTATGTGGGATCTTCCCGGACCGGGGCATGAACCCGCGTCCCCTGCATCGGCAGGCAGACTCTCAACCAATGCGCCACCAGGGAAGCCCATTGCTCCCTATTTTTCCTGCAACATAACCACCATCAATAAAACTGATTGACAAGTAGGATTTCGATAACGGTGGAATACATTATTCTGCTCTCTCTTATTTCTCTCTCTACCTCTCTCTCACTGTTTCTGAGGAAACCTGAAGATCCAGATGAAATACATGTTTTAAAACCCATCAGGAAGCAACACAGAGCCAACAAGCCAGTGATGAATTACGGAGCGAGATCCAAAACGTGTGCTTTGTGGCCTCCAACAATGTGGTACAATATTAATGCATAGCTGAATAAATTAGATGGGGTTAGACACTCCAAGTGTATTTTCTACCTAAGGTCAACAATCTCCACTTTTGACCCTTCTGAGGTTTTTATTTTCCACATTTCATTTAGCAGGTCCCGAAGCTATTTATTTCCAGTCACTCGCTGTAACTTTAAAGGCTGTTTCTTAAACGAAGAGAAGCTCAATTAATAAGAAAATTATTTAAGCACACTCAAGACGTTTTAGTTTTCTTTCTTTAAATATATGCACTTTAATACGTTGACCTCCTTAGATGTGCATATTAGGCAATCATGAATCATAGGAGTTTATTCCTAGAATGAAAAAGAAAACAGTCCCCAGGTCCTCCATCCCATTTTCAGAGAATCACCTTCAACATTATTTTGGGAAATACACCCAGCCCCCTGCTCCCCAACCTCCTGGGGGACGCTTATAGTCTTGGGTCACAGTTAGTTGGTTCATGTGTGGATACTCGTCAAGTCAAGCCAAACAGAATCTTGCCCAGGTTGGCTCCTAGTAAAATTCCAACTCAGCAGAATATAAACACCTGCTCTCTTCACTGCCTTATTCTGGTTTATGGCTTGGAAACAAATAAATCTGGTTGACTGCATGTAAGGAGACTGAGGCAAATGCTCAGAAGGAAGTAGAATATGGAAAAGGAGAGACAATTCTGATAGTAATCGCCTCCTAGATTCCAATTTTTCCAGATTCTTAACTATTCCCTTGGTCTTCGATTATTCGCCATATTTTGCTACATTATTAACATATTTGCCTTCTTCTTAACCTAAATTTATTTGGCTTATTTTGGTGCAGTCATAAAAGAGAGTCAGATATGTCAAAGTTTTAGACAAGACAGTACTATCCCATTATAACCTGGGCCTTAACCAAAGCAGTAATTAATGTTATATATATATATTATATAACAAAAATGTTTCAGGAATGGACATTTTCCCCTAAGTCTCAGAAGTACAATATAGCATATCATTTTAATTAGCTCAAAAGAAGAAATTAACAGACCTCTATAATTATTAATATTGGTAATATTTTTTCATTTTTTTTGTATATCAAGTGTCTCTATGTTAACTTGTATTCTGTTTCTCTAGTCACTGTTTGCTTTATTATACTTAAAGAAATGAGCAAAATATATACATTCAATAAAGTCATTTAAAGTAGCTAGTCCTGAGATTTCAGTCCCTGAATATTGGCTCCAAGTGTTCCAAATTACAAAATTGATTCATCAAACCTGAGATGAAATGTCAAAGGTACATGGACAATTATCTATGACATTTCATGTGTAGTTAAGTCTATAAATTGTTCATGATGAAGTCTTGAGAAAGATGCTTAAATGTCAACTACTAGGCTTCCGGGTTCTATATTAATTCTTCTTTTCTGATTCATACTTTTTCACATTTGTTATTGTCCAACAGTTAACATTACCTAAGTACCTTTGACTCGTTTGTTTTTTAATTCAGGTTTGGGGATACAGTAAGAAAAAAGAATAATGCATAGAGTGAAAATTGCCCAAAATTGTTAAGATGAATACGTTATTTGATCATAATTTGATTCATTCAATCTCACTGTCAAAGAAAAGGTGAAATAGTCCACTAAGTTAAAAAATATATAACGAAAAAATTATGTTGATAGTCCTAATTCAATTGGAATATGACTTTTTTACTCGTTCCCCTACTTTTTGGCATTCATTATGGAAGTCTGACATTTCATATCCTTATCTGGATATCAGATAAAGTTTGGTAAAATTAATTGCTACTCAAACATTAAATACCTTTGACAATCACCATCTAATGTGTGTCTCAGACAAACCGGCATGCCTTGCTAAATTTTGGACAATGAAAATTCATCGTTTTATTAAGGTACTGCTGTTAAAAATTTCCTAAGTTAAAGAATGGAGATGCATGTAATGTTCTAAAATGGAAAAGCTCAATTTTATATTTTTACACCTTGCTAAATTTATTATAAGTATTTAATTCAAAATCAATCAGAATACTATTTTGGAGAATATTATATAAAATGATTTGTAAGTTTATATGGGAACATAAAATATGAGGAATATAATATATATTAAAGGGATATTTCAATTCAGTGGTTAATATTGTATTTTACGTTAATGATGTTTGCGTAATAGGCTTTTCACTGGGAAAAAAATAAAGCTTATTTTGTCACCTACACAAAATGACTTCCAAATACATTAATGTTCTAAATGTAAAAATAAAAATATGAGAAGAATCCTTAGAATTGAGGAGGCATTTTTTTTTTGAGGAGGCATTTTTAAGCAAGACAGGAAAACCAGAAGTTATAAAAGAAAAGAATGATAAATAGACTGCATAAATATTAGAAATTTTAGCATTGTAAAGCTCATGCTAAGCAAAGTCAGAAGACGAATGAAAGGCTACAGGAGAGTATTTGCTTCACATGATAGAGGCAAGAAAAGTACAGTCACCCCTACAGAGAAATCCTCAAATTAATCAGATCGTCCAGCAAATAAAAGATAAAGAAAAACCTGAAATTTGTTACTGCCATGGCACAATCTTTAAACTTCAATTAAAAATGCATATCTAAAATGTGCAGTATTTTTTAATGCAGGTGTAAAATGTATTTGGGCATACATATTTCTTAGTATATTTTGTAATTTTCTTAAAGATTTCAGATTTTGCTCTTTTCAGTTTCTTCTTTTTTTTCCCCCTCTGCATCTTGTTTTTTTTTTTCTTAACTTCTCTTCAGTCCTGCTTCAGCATTGGCAATTCCTTTGTTTAAGCAGCAGAGCAGAATATTATTAACTGACCTATGCTGATTCCTTTACATGCATATAAAAAACAATGTTTTTTATTACATTAAATATATAATCAACAGGAACTGAGATGATTTATGTTAGACGCCAGAATGAGTCTGCATTACAGTAGTTCACACAACAGCAAATTATTACTATTTTTGAGTATCAAATTATTGAAACTAAAGTATCTGCTAGGGCTTTGAATTTATGGGAGCCTCTATTTTTACCCTACTTGACACTGATGTACACAGCCATGTCAGGATCACCCTTCTGCCAGTAAGAACTCAGTCCAATGAAGGGGAAGTTTTGACTGTCCCTTATCTCTGTTTCCTTAATTTCTTCTTCTAGGGCTGCTCAGCTTCTGAGTTAGGGATGGGGGTAACATGAGCTGGTTTCAGCTTGACTAACACACACACACACACACATCTACACACATCTATACATACATACACACACATGTTTTACTCAGAATGAGGTCATGTTTCTTGCTAATTTGTTCTAAATTCCATTTAGGAACATGATGTTTAATATATTTTCAAGTCTTTAAATAGGTATTATTGACACACGTGTCTTCTCTTGAATGTCTTTGGGAGCTTTTAGTTGGATATAGAAATTTTTAAAACATGTAGCAGGTTCTCTAAATTTCGAATTTATGTAGCTTTATAGAATTCCTTGGGAATTTAAAAAATATATGTAAAAGTACTGAAAAGTATTTTTATGGCACCTTACTATAGGAACTGTGCAGAAGACGCACTGGTAATTCTTGTAAGTTTCTCAAATCCCTTTAGAACGGTATAATCAATTCTATTGTGGTGAGATACATTTCTAAGAGAATTTTCCAAAAGTATCATAAATCAACTTCAAACGTATACTTTCAATTTGGCTTAAGATTCTTTAACATTTTAATTGCTTATACAACTTATAACCCATGGCTATATTCTTCTTATTTCCACTTAAAAATATTGATCTTCAGGTATTTCTGAGGCACCTGTAAAATGTTACATAGTATTGCAATGCTATTGATATCAGAGACCTAAAAAAAAGAAAAATGGAAAAGAAATATTGAAGGGTTGGATAAAACCTATGTTAAATTATTTTGTTTTAAAAGTACTTTAATGGAGTCTCTTGATTTAGTCAAATGGGTATACATTTTTGAGTAGTAAACTCATCCCCTTTAACCTCCAAACACACACACACACACACACACACACACACACACACTTTTCTTTGCTATAAGATTGCTTTAAATCATTGGTGTAGATTCATGTGTGATTTTTTTCTCTTTCCATATTTCATGATCTGCTCCTGGAAAGGTGAATGACATAGTCTCGGATATATCTGTTTCTGTCATTTTATTATTCAGAAAACAAAAATATTCATTACTTTTCCTTAGTGAGAAGGAAAAAGGAGGACTTCCCTGGTGGCACAGTGGTTAAGAATCCGCCTGCCAATGCACGGGACACGGGTTCAAGCCCTGGTCCGGGAAGATCCCACATGCCGCGGAGCAACTAAGCCCGTGTGCCACAACTACTGAGCCTGCTCTCCAGAGCCCGCGAGCCATGACTACTGAAGCCCACGTGCCACAACTACTGAGCCTGCGCTGTAGAGCCCGTGTACCACAATTACTGAGACCAAGCGCTACAACTACTGAAGCCTGCACACCTAGAGCCCGTGCTCAGCAACGAGAAGCCGCTGCAATGAGAAGCCCATGCACCACAACAAAGAGTAGCCCGCGCTCACCACAACTAGAGAAAAGCCTGCGCAGAAACGAAGACCCAACGCAGCCAAAAATAAATTAATTAAAAAAAAAAAAAAAAGAAGGAAAAAGGAGGGATGGGTTCCAGATAGTTGGCACTGAAACGCGACCCAAAACAGAGCTGTATAGAGACAAAGGAAACCAGAAAGACAGGGTAAATCTGAAATGTTTGGGTCAGGCTGATGGGTTTTAAAGGGGCCAGTATAGTGGGCAAGGTTAAGGCTAAAGACAGGCTAAAGAAAGTTTGAAATTATGAAAGTAAAGCAGTTTTGTGAGGTAAAGTATTTCTGGATGTGGCCATGCTCTGTGTTTTAGAAGGTAAGTGGAGATGGCATTCCAGAACAAGGGCTAGCACATTCATTTCTAATCATCATACCTCCTGCAAGTTCTTGTAAGAGATGATAAGGGACACAGTACAAAGAGCAAACGTATTCATCATTCTATCATCTGAGAGCAATTCCCTGAGGAGGAAGTATTTCTGGCCATAATGTTGGCATGTTGCAGAAGAATTACTCGTTAAGGTCTTCTTAGCTATTAACGTCTTAGGGTAGTTACGCTATTTCAGAGCTAAATCCCTACCCGGTTTAGGGAAAGCCATGGGTCTGCACCATCACATGAGTCAGTCTGGAAGAATTCAATTTTAGATTCTTTGAGTCTGATCAGCCAAGGTCAACTTTCTCACTCACTTTCCTTTACCGAAGAGGTGAAGTCGGGCAGCTGTAACTTGCTGGTCCAGAAGGAGACAAATGAACCTTTTGGTTTTAAGCTACCAGCACATCTTTTTCAATGTAGTTAGAGCAAACTAACAAGGAATGAAATTTTAAATGCTTTCATGCACATCGACTGCCCCAGGGGTCCCTCGGGTCTTCACCGTTAGTTTGAACGAACGAATCTGTTTGAGTTCTCGCCTGGCGAAGCTGAAACGGCCCTCTGACTGCAGTGCACTCTCACACGTTATCAGGAGGGCAGTGTGATGTGAATACACACAGCTGTACTGTTCAAGTCACACTGAAAAATGACTCTGGCCCGTTTACATTTTGGGGATTTTTGAGATGATGACACTCGCTCTAAAACAATAGTTTGATTATTTGTAAATGCATTGAACAGACACCGAAAAAGGAACATTTTATTTTCCTGTATCTAAATATAGAGCTCAGAAAGGGGGGCGTTTTCCTCTAAAAGAAGGTCAGAAGTAATCTATATGCACTCATGTAAAATGCACAGAAAAGCATTTCTCTGAATAATTTTACAAATGACAGTTTTAAGATTGATACAGAGTGGATTACAAATCAGTTTTAGCTTTCCCAAGTTTGTTAGCTCCTTACTATAGGCACTAAATATGTATACAAATTTGAGCTAACACGTTTAATTCCGGCTGACTTTACAGCTTTTATACTTGAAGGATTACAGGTTACTTAAGTCGTATGTCTGAGCAAAGCTTTAACATACTGTCAATCATATTTACCTTTAATTTAATACCTCATCAGAGTAATCTGGCAATAGGAACTAAGAAAACAGATGGTATAGCTGAGTTGATGAATTCACATTATTTTTATCTTGGGTAATCATTAACACCAACGTGAAGCACAAGATACCTTGGGCAGGTATCGTTCATTTTTTTCATGTGCCTCTGCCAGTTTACTTCAAGACTCCAAATCTGGGCCATGAGGGAGGTAGTCTTTTTCCAGCTTGCCCTAATTGTGTTCGTGGGCTTTGACAGGTAGAGCAAGCAGTGCTTTACTGGAAAGCAATTGCTTTGGTGTGGGGAGAAAAAAAAAAAAAAAAAAGGCATAAAAAGAAAACTAGATTGTACCACAGCATCAACAATGTATTAATATTTTTAGACTCTTTATTTTAAAATAAAGTGTAGATTCAGAAGTATAGTTTAATTAACTACCAAAAGAAAAACACCTTTGTAATGACCCCTCTCCACCCCAGTCACCCAGGTTAAGAAACAGAACTTTGACAGCAGTTCTTCCCCTGGGATATCCTAATCATCAGTCCCTCCTTCCGACAGCAGTAACCACCATCCCACCAGTACACTGGTCGCTTGTTTGAGATTCTTTGTACTTTAACCGCACAGAGGTACATCTCCATAGTTTAGAGTTCGTCTCTTATAAAATTTCATATAACTTTTACACTATAGTTTTCTCTTTTTCCCTTTCTTCTCAAGAAAACTGTTGGATTAATTTAGCAGCTTGCTCTGTGCCAAGAAGCACTGCTGTATTTTTAAGAAAAGCTACTCAAAAAAAAAAAAATGAATTTAACTTATTTAAACATGGCAAAATGTTTACACAAACACACATACATACACATATAGTTTGCTGTTTTGTTTTTAATCTGTGCTCTTTTTACTAACTGGTATTTTCCATTGTTTCACTTTAAAAATTGACAGCACTTTAAAGTACAGAATAGTTAATTACTGACTAGTAATCTTACCTCATCTAAAATTCATTATTGTAATATTTTATCATATTAGAATTTCGGTCTTAAATTTCCAGTTACTAAAAACCCAGAAATAATGATGGCTTATGAGACACGTTTATTTGTCACAAAAGGAGTTGTACATAAAGACCACAGATTCCTTTGGCCTTTCTGCCTTTGCTTCCTGTATGTCACATTATGGCCCAAGAAGGCTGCTTGATCTCTGGCAATTACATCTGCAGTCCAGGTAGAGGAAGTTACAAGGACAGAGGCCACGTCCTCCCCCTTTAGAAAGAATTCACACACACACTTCCATTTACAGCATATTGGCTAGGAATTAATCATATTTCCACACTTGACCGAAAAGCGATCTGGGTAATATAATTTGTATTCAGAGAGACCATACATGCTTACAAAAATTGAGAATTCTACTACAAAGGGCTACTGGAATTCTCTAATACAGGCTGCTCCTCTGGCTACTGGCAAGCCTTTTCTCTAATATATGGAATCCCTTCCTGAAAGGGAACCAAAACCTCTAATTCCATCCAGCTGAAGCTGAGTATGTCTAAGGGACTACAGTCCTGTCCATCAGGTCTACAGAAGTTGTCTGCCACAAAGTGTCAATACACAAAGTAAAAGTAAGGATGAGAAATCAGTGAAACACAATACTATCCATTCAGAGAGGAAAGAATGGAAAACACACAGCCTTCACAGGTCAAGAGCGATTATAAAACCCACGGAGACAGGAACACAGAGGGACACCTCTCGCAGTGATGGTTGTCCCCGTGTCATCTGTGTGTAGGGCCCTGATTCTGCTCTCTGGGTGAAGATCTCTTATTTACTCTTACTGCTGGATTTGCATTCGTGGTCCCAAGTTCTCCATGACCACATACTGGGTGGGCATCGGAAAATAAGCCCCTTTTGGGGGCCCATACCTTTCACAGGCTGCTCCCTTCTTGTGCATTTAGGGGGTCCCAGAAATTGTCTAAAAGCACTGAGAGGCAAAACTGAGAGTTCTCTATCAAATATAATTCCCTCAAAGCTTAGCAGGCTGCCAATCTACTTATTCTCTGTTAAGTTCCACGTCTGCATGAACACATGCGAAGGCCTCCTGTGTAATTTTTTGTAAACGTGAGAAATCTTGTGCTTCACTTACTAGGCTGTTCTCAGTCCATCCTCCTCTCTCGACCTAGTGGTGATTGTTTTGTTACCATCAAAATGGATTTCAGATGACTCCCTCAAACCAAGTTCAGACATTAACATTATTATAGACAGCCTCCTGGAATTGAATTTGAGGGTGAGCAGTGGGAATAGAGTAATATTTTGATCACCTCATGCACAGACTATCTCAAATGAATTGTAGCGAGTCATTTTCCTAACTGGATCTAAGCATGAGACAGATACGGGGTTGGCTCATGTAAGATTATAAATTATGCCTGCTGAGGCTTTGATATAATTATAAATGAATATAATTCCAATGGTGATATGTTTCTTATCATCTTTTGTGTACATTTTTTAGGTTATCAGCTCAAAAGCAAAATGAGAAAAATTGTTTTTCATCAATTGCAAAATACAAAGTAAAATAAATATTCTTTCCCCAATGTCCAAGAAGACACGAGTTTCATCTAGCTTTTGTTTTTATTTATTTATTTTTTTGCGGTACGCGGGCCTCTCACTGTTGTGGCCTCTCCCGCTGCGGAGCACAGGCTCCGGACGCGCAGGCTCAGCGGCCATGGCTCACGGGCCCAGCCGCTCCGCGACACGTGGGATCTTCCCGGAACGGGGCACGAACCCGCGTCCCCTGCATTGGCAGGCGGACTCTCAACCACTGCACCACCAGGGAAGCCCTCATCTAGTTTTTGAGGACAATTTAGAAACTAAGAAAGGAAGTTAGCTAGTTATTACATAAACTACAGTTTATCATAGGAAATATTAAAAATGTAACACCAACTTCCTGCTGCTTCCCAAAAATTAAGCATAGAACAAGTAAATCTGAAGACATGTTTTCTCCCGGTACAAGTTTTAGAAATAGAAGTTACAGAAACACAGATCTTAGCTGATTAACTGACACGTATTTCCTCTGGAATTATAATCCTAGGACAATGACCTCAAATTATATAGGCCTTATGTAGACCTTATGTTTCTCACAAGCAGAGACCTGATAATTCTGTCACATAATTAAATGTCTTGTGTAATAAAGTAACGAAGAATATATTTTATTAACCATAACTACTTAAAGTGTCTTCTACAAGTACACAGTTCTATACAAAATGATAAGTTAGTGCCTTAGATTCTTTAAAAGGGTTTAAAAGTTTGGGGAAGCCCTATGCTTGCCTCCATCACAATTCTAGATATATGGTACTCATTCACACCCCTTCTAAACTTTATGATGGTTTTATTTGAAAAGAACTTCAGGTTTTGATCTCTGAATTAGTATTTAAACAACAACACAAAATTTGGATTCAGGTTTGAAGAAGTAAAAGCCAAGGGGAAAAAATGATATCCAATATTAAATAAACAGAAGTAACTACACACACACATACACACACATACACAAACACACACACTCCATAAGCGATTAAGTTCTTCTGTATAGCTCTGAAGGATTACGATGGCCTGGGACGGCCAAGGTGACTAGAGGACAATTCAAAGTATGAATGCAAATGCAGGTATATTTGTGTTCAATACAATAAAGGACTCATACGGCAAACAAATACAAATATTGTTTTTCCATCTTAAAAGTAAAATAAAGTGAAAAAAAGTAAAGCCAATTATATCAACCTTATAATGTAGTACACTATATTATAATAAAACTTGAATAAATATTTTTCAGTGCTTATAATCATATAGTCCTTTTACATGTATACACTTTTATAGTCAATGGTGTGTGCTTTCATAATTACTTTCATAACCTAACATTTAGCAGGTTATTATTATTTTAATACCTGCTATTACGGCTTGGACATGTAGCCAATCGTAGTCAACCATTGTCCCACTATTATTTTAGAGCACTGTTATAATTGGGTGTATACGTGAAGCTGCTCCACTGAAGAAATCCGGCCTACGCTACCTAGAGCAAGATGGAAGAGGACACTCTCTTATGTGACAGTTGAGAAGGTAGAGTTACAGGGCAGGTAGGGAGCTCGCCCCACATGGCCCTCTCTGTACCTCAGCTCTCATCTTGGGGCTCAACTGTCCGCTATAGTTTTGTACTCACCTGACTGAAGCTGGCTCTGTTCCATAAATGAAGAAATGGTGAAGGGCGTACCATTTTCATTAAACAAGTAACCCTAAACCTTCTGGTGATGTGATGGGGAGGAACAAATCTGACTCCTTTTTCTTTAACCTCTGGGTTCCGTTGCCTGTGCTTAGTCATTGCTGGCTCTGCTGGCTCTGCATCTTTTGTAAAAGAATGTTGCCTACAGCCTGAAATATACAGGAGAGCCCATTCTCAGGGCTCTGACCTTTAAGGGTCCATTCATTTAGAGGTAAAAAGTTTGCAGCACAGAGAATAACATCTGTGACCTTGACCTACAAAAACAAGGGATTCTGACACCAAGAAGTTTGCAATAACCAACCACACCCCTCCCTCAAGCTGGCCTTTAAAAGTGCTTTGTGAAACCCTTCAAGGAGCTTGAGGTTCTCTGGGCAGAAGCCACCTGTCTCCTTGTGTGGTCCTACAATAAACCTTTCTCCGCTCCAAACTCTGACATTTTTGTTTGTTTGGCCTCACTGTGCGTCAGGCACAGGGACTTGCATTTGGTAACAGTGATATTCCATTTGTAAGATCTCAGTAACAAGGCTACATTTATGTGTCTAGGAGGCTGAGGAAATCTTGTCTGTAGCTTTTCTGTCATGGAATGAGCTAAAGCTATCATTACAGATGAAGAAATCAACACATGTGAGGAGATATTAATTAGTCCTCTGCCATACTCAGTATCCCTTTCCTCAGATTATCTATGCACACGCTTCTTTCTCTCACACAGAACACATTCCCAGCCTCTCCAACAGCAGTAACACATGGTTTCATGCATCAAGTTAGTACAGCATACACTTCTGTGTCTCTGGTTGATGAACAGGTCCTTCACCGGGTCCAGGTTGGGTCCCAATGACCTGTGTTACCATTTAATGAAAAGACACCTGCTCATCATACAGTGGGCAGAATGGTGGCAGAAAAGGAGAACTGCCAATGATAATTTCCACATACTAAAGGGAAGAACAGGAAACACAGTGAGAGCAGATGAAATCCCTGACCAAACGATGAAGTAAATTCCTTGGTCACACCTGTTCAAAACCCTTGGTTCTTCTCTTTGAATATAACTTTCTTGTTCAGTTTGTCTATTGCCCAAGCTTTGCCCCCTTGTTGGTTTTTTTGTTGTGCAATTATCCTCATGGCCATGTCCTGAAATGGCCCTTTTGCGCCTGCAGGTTTCAAAAACTTTTTTTGGCGGTGTGGGTTTGAGGTCTAGGTGGGCCAGCCATTTTGGGTTTTTTTTTTTTTTTTAAACATCTTTATTGGGGTATAATTGCTTTACAATGGTGTGTTAGTTTCCGCTTTATAACAAAGTGAATCAGCCATACATATACATATGTTCCCATATGTCTTCCCTCTTGCGTCTCCCTCCCTCCCACTCTCCCCATCCCACCCTTCCAGGCTGTCACAAAGCACCGAGCTAATATCCCTGTGCCTTGCGGCTGCTTCCGCCCAGCTATCTACCTTACTACGTTTGTTAGTGTGTATATGTCCATGACTCTCTCTCGCCCTGTCAAAACTCACCCCTCCCCCTCCCCATACCCTCAAGTCCGTTCTCCAGTACGTCTGCGTCTTTATTCCTATCTTACCCCTAGGTTCTTCATGACATTTTTTTCCCTTAAATTCCATATATATGTGTTAGCATACGGTATTTGTCTTTTTCTTTCTGACTTACTTCACTCTGTATGACAGACTCTAGGTCTATCCATCTCATTACAAATAGCTCAATTTCATTTCTTTTTAAGGCTGAGTAATATTCCATTGTGTATATGTGCCACATCTTCTTTATCCATTCATCCGATGATGGGCGCTTAGGTTGTTTCCATGTCCTGGCTATTGTAAATAGAGCTGCAATGAACATTTTGGTACATGACTCTTTTTGAATTTTGGTTTTCTCAGGGTATATGCCAAGTAGTGGGATTGCTGGGTCATATGGTAATTCTATTTGTAGTTTTTTAAGGAACCTCCATACTGTTCTCCACAGTGGCTGAACCAATTCACATTCCCACCAGCAGTGCAAGAGTGTCCCCTTTTCTCCACACCCTCTCCAGCATTTACTGTTTCTAGATTTTTTGATGATGGCCATTCTGACTGGTGTGAGATGATATCTCATTGTAGTTTTGATTTGCATTTCTCTAATGATTAATGATGTCGAGCATTCTTTCATGTGTTTGTTGGCATTCTGTATATCTTCTTTGGAGAAATGTCTATTTAGGTCTTCTGCCCATTTTTGGATGGGGTTGTTTGTTTTTTTGTTATTGAGCTGCATGAGCTGCTTGTAAATTTTGGAGATTAATCCTTTGTCAGTTGCTTCATTTGCAAATGTTTTCTCCCATTCTGAGGGTTGTCTTTTGGTCTTGGTTATGGTTTCCTTTGCTGTGCAAAAGCTTTGAAGTTTCATTAGGTCCCATTTGTTTATTTTTGTTTTTATTTCCATTACTCTAGGAGGTGGGTCAGAAAGGATCTTGCTGTGATTTATGTCATAGAGTGTTCTTCCTATGTTTTCTTCTAAGAGTTTGAGAGTTTCTGGCCTTACATTTAGGTCTTTAATCCATTTTGAGCTTATTTTTGTGTATGGTGTTAGGGAGTTATCTAATCTCATACTTTTACATGTACCTGTCCAGTTTTCCCAGCACCATTTATTGAAGAGGCTGTCCTTTCTCCACTGTACATTCCTGCCTCCTTTATCAAAGATAAGGTGTCCATATGTGCGTGGGTTTATCTCTGGGCTTTCTATCCTGTTCCACTGATCTATCTTTCTGTTTTTGTGCCAGTACCATACTGTCTTGATTACTGTTGCTTTGTAATATAGTCTGAAGTCAGGGAGCCTTATTCCTCCAGCTCCTTTTTTTGTTCTCAAGATTGCTTTGGCTATTCGGGGTCTTTTGTGTTTCCATACAAATTGCGAAATTTTTTGTTCTAGTTCTGTGAAAAATGCCAGTGGTAGTTTGATAGGGATTGCATTGAATCTGTAGATTGCCTTGGGTAGTAGAGTCATTTTCACAATGTTGATTCTTCCCATCCAAGAACATGGTATATCTCTCCATCTATTTGTATCATCTTTAATTTCTTTCATCAGTGTCTTATAATTTTCTGCATATAGGTCTTTTGTCTCCTTAGGTAGGTTTATTCCTGGATATTTTATTCTTTTTGTTGCAATGGTAAATGGGAGTGTTTTCTTGATTTCACTTTCAGATTTTTCATCATTAGTGTATAGGAATGCCAGAGATTTCTGTGCATTCATTTTGTATCCTGCTACTTTACCAAATTCATTGATTAGCTCTAGTAGTTTTCTGGTAGCATCTTTAGGATTCTCTATGTATAGTATCATGTCATCTGCAAACAGTGACAGCTTTACTTCTTCTTTTCCGATTTGGATTCCTTTTATTTCCTTTTCTTCTCTGATTGCTGTGGCTAAAACTTCCAAAACTATGTTGAATAAGAGTGGTGAGAGTGGGCAACCTTGTCTTGTTCCTGATCTTAGTGGAAATGCTTTCAGTTTTTCACCATTGAGGATGATGTTTGCTGTGGGCTTGTCATATATGGCTTTTATTATGTTTAGGAAAGTTCCCTCTATGCCTACTTTCTGGAGGGTTTTTATCATAAATGGGTGTTGAATTTTGTCAAAAGCTTTCTCTGCATCTATTGAGATGATCATATGGTTTTTCTCCTTCAATTTGTTAATATGGTTTATCACATTGATAGATTTGCGTATATTGAAGAATCCTTGCATTCCTGGAATAAACCCCACTTGATCATGGTGTATGATCCTTTTAATGTGCTGTTGGATTCTGTTTGCTAGTATTTTGTTGAGGATTTTTGCATCTATGTTCATCAGTGATATTGGCCTGTAGTTTTCTTTCTTTGTGACATCCTTGTCTGGTTTTGGTATCAAGGTGATGGTGGCTTCGTAGAAGGAATTTGGGAGTGTTCCTCCCTCTGCTATATTTTGGAAGAGTTTGAGAAGGATAGGTGTTAGCTCTTCTCTAAACGTTTGATAGAATTCGCCTGTGAAGCCATCTGGTCCTGGGCTTTTGTTTGTTGGAAGGTTTTTAATCACAGTTTCAATTTCAGTGCTTGTGATTGGTCTGTTCATATTTTCTATTTCTTCCTGATTCAGTCTTGGCAGGTTGTGCATTTCTAAGAATTTGTCCATTTCTTCCAGATTGTCCATTTTATTGGCATAGAGTTGCTTGTAGTAATCTCTCATGATTTTTTTTATTTCTGCAGTGTCAGTTGTTACTTCTCCTTCTTCATTTCTAATTCTATTGATTTGAGTCTTCTCCCTTTTTTTCTTGATGAGTCTGGCTAGTGGTTTATCTATTTTGTTTATCTTCTCAAAGAACCAGCTTTTAGTTTTATTGATCTTTGCTATTGTTTCCTTCATTTCTTTTTCATTTATTTCTGATCTGATTTTTATGATTTCTTTCCTTCTGCTAGCTTTGGGGTTTTTTTGTTCTTCTTTCTCTAATTGCTTGAGGTGCAAGGTTAGGTTGTTTATTCGAGATGTTTCCTGCTTCTTAAGGTGGGCTTGTATTGCTATAAACTTCCCCCTTAGAACTGCTTTTGCTGCATCCCATAGGTTTTGGGTCGTTGTGTCTCCATTGTCATTTGTTTCTAGGTATTTTTTTATTTCCTCTTTGATTTCTTCAGTGATCACTTCATTATTAAGTAGTGTATTGTTTAGCCTCCATGTGTTTGTATTTTTTAAAGATCTTTTCCTGTAATTGATATCTAGTCTCATGGCGTTGTGGTCGGAAAAGATACTTGATACAATTTCAGTTTTCTTAAATTTACCAAGGCTTGATTTGTGACCCAAGATATGATCTATCCTGGAGAATGTTCCATGAGCACTTGAGAAAAATGTGTATTCTGTTGTTTTTGGATGGAGTGTCCTATAAATATCAATTAAGTCCATCTTGTTTAATGTATCATTTAAAGCTTGTGTTTCCTTATTTATTTTCATTTTGGATGATCTGTCCATGGGTGAAAGTGGGGTGTTAAAGTCCCCTACTATGAATGTGTTACTGTTGATCTCCCCTTTTATGGTTGTTAGTATTTGCCTTATGTATTGAGGTGCTCCTATGTTGGGTGCATAAATATTTACAATTGTTATATCTTCTTCTTGGATCGATCCCTTGATCATTATGTAGTGTCCTTCTTTGTCCCTTTTAATAGTCCTTATTTTAAAGTCTATTTTGTCTGATATGAGAATTGCTACTCCAGCTTTCTTTTGGTTTCCATTTGCATGGAATATCTTTTTCCATCCCCTTACTTTCAGTCTGTATGTGTCTCTAGTTCTGAAGTGGGTCTCTTGTAGACAGCATATATAAGGGTCTTGTTTTTGTATCCATTCAGCCAATCTGTGTCTTTTGGTGGGAGCATTTAGTCCATTTACATTTAAGGTAATTATCGATATGTATGTTCCTATTTCCATTTTATATATTGTTTTGGGTTCGCTACTATAGGTCATTTCCTTCTCTTGTGTTTCGTGTCTAGAGAAGTTCCTTTAGCATTTGTTGTAAAGCTGGTTTGGTGGTGCTGAACTCTCTCAGCTTTTGCTTGTCTGTAAAGGTTTTAATTTCTCCATCAAATGTGAATGAGATCCTTGCTGGGTAGAGTAGTCTTGGTTGCAGGCTATTCTCCTTCAGCACTTTCAGTATGTCCTGCCACTCCCTTCTGGCTTGTAGGGTTTCTGCTGAGAGATCAGCTGTTAACCTTATGGGGATTCCCTTGTGTGTTATTTGTTGTTTTTCCCTTGCTGCTTTTAATATGCTTTCTTTGTATTTAATTTTTGACAGTTTGATTAATATGTGTCTTGGCGTGTTTCTCCTTGTATTTATCCTGTATGGGACCCTCTGTGCTTCCTGGACTTGATTAACTATTTCCTTTCCCATATTAGGGAAGTTTTCAACTATAATCTCTTCAAATATTTTCTCAGTCCCTTTCTTTCTTTCTTCTTCTTCTGGAACCCCTATAATTCGAATGTTGGTGCGTTTCATGTTGTCCCAGAGGTCTCTGAGACTGTCCTCAGTTCTTTTCATTCTTTTTTCTTTATTCTGCTCTGCAGTAGTTATTTCCACTACTTTATCTTCCAGGTCACTTATCCGTTCTTCTGCCTCAGTTATTCTGCTATTGATCCTATCTAGAGTGATTTTAATTTCATTTATTGCATTGTTCATCGTTGCTTGTTTCATCTTTAGTTCTTGTAGGTCCTTGTTAACTGTTTCTTGCATTTTGTCCATTCTACTTCCAAGATTTCGGATCATCCTTACTATCATTATTCTGAATTCTTTTTCAGGTAGATTGCCTATTTCCTCTTCATTTGTTAGGTCTGGTGGGTTTTTATCTTGCTCCTTCATCTGCTGTGTGTTTTTCTGTCTTCTCATTTTGCTTATCTTACTGTGTTTGGGGTCTCCTTTTTGCAGGCTGCACTTTCGTAGTTCCCGTTGTTTTTGATGTCTGTCTCCAGTGGCTAAGGTTGTTTCAGTGGGTTGTGTAGGCTTCCTGGTGGAGGGGACTAGTGCCTGTGTTGTGCTGGATGAGGCTGGATCTTGTCTCTCTAGTGGGCAGGTTCACGTCTGGTGGTGTGTTTTGGGGTGTCTGTGGCCTTATTATGATTTTAGGCAGCCTCTCTGCTAATGGGTGGGGTTGGGTTCCTGTTTTGCTAGTTGTTTGGCATAGGTTGTCCAGCACTGTGGCTTGCTGGTCGTTGAGTGAAGCTGGGTGCTGGTGTTAAGATGGAGGTCTCTGGGATATTTCCACCGTTTAATATTATGTGGAGCTGGGAGGTCTCTTGTTGACCAGTGTCCTGAAGTTGGCTCTCCTACCTCAGAGGCAGAGCCCTGACTCCTGGCTGGAGCACCAAGAGCCTTTCATCCACACAGCTCAGAATAAAAGGGAGAAAAAGTAGGGAGAATTAGTAGAAGTATGAGTAAAGAAAGAAGGAAAGGAGGAAAGGAAGGAAGGAAGAAAGAAGCAAAGAAGGAAAGAAAGGAGGGAGGGAGGGAGGGAGGGAGGAAGGAAGGAAGGAGGGAAAGAAGGAAAAAAGAAAGAAAGATGATACAGTAAAAATAAAATAAAGTATAATATAGTTATTGAATTAAAAAATATTTAGAAAAAAAAAAAAAAGGGACGGATAGAACCTTAGGACAAATGTTGGAAGCAAAGCTATACAGAGAAAATCTTACACAGAAGCATACACATACACCTTCACAAAAAGAGGTGAAGGGGGAAAAATCATAAATCCTGCTCCCTGAGACCACCTCCTCAATTTGGGGTGATTCGTTGTCTAAAGGAGGGAGGGAAGGAAGGAAAGAAAGAAAGAACGAAGGTAAAGTATAATAAAGTTATTACAATTAAACTTAATTATTAAGAAAAAGAATTTTTAAAAAAAAGTCATGGACGGATAGAGCCCTAGGACAAATGGTGGAAGCAAGAGTATACAGACAGGATCTCACACAGAAGCATACACGTACACATTCACAAAAAGAGGAAAAGGGAAAAAAATCATAGATCTCGCTCCTAAATTCCACCTCTTCAATTTGGGATCATTCCTTGTCTATTCAGGTATTCCACAGATGCAGGGTATATCAAGTTGATTGTGGAGCTTTAATCCGCTGCTTCTGTGGCTGCTGGGAGAGATTTCCCTTTCTCTTCTTTGTTCTCACAGCTCACAGGAGCTCAGCTTTGGATTTGGCCCTGCCTCTGCGTGTAGGTCGCTGGAGGGCGTCTGTTTTTTCGCTCAGACAGGACGGGGTTAAAGGAGCCGCTGATTCGGGGCCTCCGGCTCACTCAGGCCGGGGGTTGGGGGATGGGGGTAGGAGGGGCACTACGTGCGGGGCGGGCCTGCGGCTGCAGAGGCGGCGTGACGTTGCGGCAGAGGCCGGCGTGATGTTGCACCAGCCTGAGACCCGCCGTGCGTACTCCCGGGGAAGTTGTCCCTGGATCCCGGGAACCTGGCAGTGGCGGGCTGCACAGGCTCCGCGGAAGAGGGGTGTGGAGAGTGACCTGTGCTCGCACACAGGCCCCTTGGTGGCGGCAGCAGCAGCCTTAGCGTCTCCCGCCCGTCTCTGGGGTCCGCGGTTTTAGCCGCGGCTCGCGCCCGTCTCTGGGGTTTGTGCTTTCAGCCGCGGCTCGCGCCCGTCTCGGGGGCTCGCGCCCTCAGCCGCGGCTCGCGCCCGTCTCTGGGGTTTGCGCTTTCAGCCGCGGCTCGCGCCCGTCTCGGGGGCTCGCGCCCTCAGCCGCGGCTCGCGCCCGTCTCTGGGGTCCGCGCTTTTAGCCGCGGCTCGCGCCCGTCTCTGGAGTTCCTTTAAGCAGCGCTCTTAAACCCCTCTCCTCGCGCACCAGGAAACAAAGAGGGAAGAAAAAGTCTCTTGCCTCTTCGGCCGGTGCAGGCTTTTCCCCGAACTCCCTCCCGGCTAGTCGTGGTGCACTAACCCCTTCAGGCTATGTTCAAGCCGCCAACCCCAGTCCTCTCCCTGAGCTCCGTCCAAAACCAAAACCCGAGCCTCAGCTCGCAGCCCCGCCCGCCCCGGTGGGTGAGCAGCAAGCCTCTCGGGTTGGTGAGTGCCGGTCGGCACCGATCGTCTGTGCAGGAATCTCCCCGCTTTGCCCTCCGCACCCGTCGCTGTGCACTACTCCGCGGTCCCGAAACTCCCCCCTCTGCCTCCCGCAGTCTCCGCCCGCGGAGGGGCTTCCTAGTGTGTGGAAACTTTTCCTCCTTCACAGCTCCCTCCCACTGGTGCAGGTGCCGTCCTTATTCTTTTGTCTCTGTTTTTTCTTTTGCCCTACCCAGGTACGTGGGGAGTTTCTTGCCTTTTGGGAGGTCTGAGGTCTTCTGCCAGCCTTCAGTAGGAGTTCTGTAGGAGTTGTTCCACGTGTGGATGTATTTCTGGTGTATCCGTGGGGAGGAAGGCGATCTCCGCGTCTTACTCTTCCGCCATCTTCAAGGTCCCCCCCTAGTATATTTCTTATAGGTTTGTGTGGGATATTCATATTGGATAGTGATTTTTACCAGTTATCAATAGATACAATTGCTTGTTTTATGTAAGTGGTTATATTTTATTTCTAATTGTCAAATTGCTGAGTCTTCCTTTTTGTTTCTTCTGTAACATCTGAATTGAAAGGTCTTCACCTATTTAAACTGTAATCGTAAATCAAACTCTGCTACATAATATATTCTGTTTTGACAGATTTATTGGATGAAGATCTAAATAGAATTTACCTACAAACTGTGGGTCAGTTACTGCAATATCATGATTAATTTAATCTGTATTTGCTCAGAGAGGCATCATGCCTTCTTTTTATTCAGGTAAGAAATGAGATCTCCTCAGGTGTCAAGTTGGATCTTACTCAGCACATGTTGCCCACCCTCAGCGTCCACACAGCAATCTTCTACATGTGTGTAGGTATTCAAACAAACAAACAAACACACCTACTTTAGATACAAAATTAGAAGGCAGAATTATGTATACCCCAATGAGTACAATTCCCAGCACTGGTTAGCTTTCAACAAGTCCATCAGCAAGATTCTAAGATTCACCATTAGAATGAAAACGGAAGTTGGGCCAAGCTTATTTATATTCTTGTCAGGATTTCTAAAATGAAATTTATGCAAGTAACGTGTATATACTACAGAACGTAAGAAAATAGAAAACCATCAGAAAAATAAGTTATGGCAATGCCACCTCATAAAACGTTGCTTCAAAGACAGATTATTTACTAGCTGTATTATTTTGGATGTGTTACTTAAGGTCTAGCCGTTGGTTTCCTTATATTTAAAAGTGGATCATAAGAGTAAGTTTGTTTTGTGCTTCACATAAGGACTAAATAAATTAATATTTGTAAATTATTTGTAAACTTTATGTGGCACATGAGCTAGCTTTAAAAATGCAGGCTTCAGGAAAAAAAAAAAAAATGCAGGCTTCAGGGCTTCCCTGGTGGCGCAGTGGTTGAGAGTCCGCCTGCCAACGCAGGGGACATGGGTTCGTGCCCCTGTCCGGAAGATCCCACACGCCACGGAGCGACTGGGCCCGTGAGCCATGGCCGCTGGGCCTGCGCGTCAGGAGCCTGTGCTCCGCAGCGGGGAGAGGCCACAGCAGTGAGAGGACCGTGTACTGCCAAAAAAACAAAACAAAACAAAAATGCAGGCTTCACAGAAATTGGTTTCTAAATCCTAGTCCTAATGGGTGTGTGATTTTGGAAACCTCTTAAACTATCTGCAGTTAATATTCACGGAGATATTATCCCAGCACACCACCTTCACTCAACCATGAATATTCATTCAGGAAATCTATGCCAGGCATGTCTGGCACCAGACACACGACTTTGAACTAAACAATCTGCCTTCTGGGTACATCTGATGGCGCATTAGAAGGCATTCAGTGCTATGGGAAAAAGTGACAAGGGAATAAGATGCACAAGGAGTTGGGGTGTTGTGTACAGCTTCAGACTTAAGGGTCAGAGAAAGTCCCAATGAGGAGGTGTAATTTGAATTGGGGGAGACAGCATTATCTACATGCTTGCAGGAAGACGAACAGGTGAGAATGCACTGCCTCGCCTGGCTGGTTTGAGGAATGCAGAGAAGGGAAGAATGTTGTGAGGGAGGGTCATAGGGGAGGAAGGCAGGTGGGGAAGGAGATCCCCGCTGTGAAGATGCGTGGACTCTGGAAACCCCTTGCCTTTAATTCCAACTCGGGGGTGGAGAGTACTGGCAAGTTCTGAGCACAGGATTCATATAACTCGACATGCTTTTGAAGGATCACTCTGCCGGCTTGAGATCAGATGGTAAGCCAACCAGTGTGTCAGCAGAGAGAAGATCTGCAAGACGTGAACTCGTCTGAGGAATAGTGGTGACTGGGTATGGGCAGGTAGGTGCTGGTTCTGTTCCTCTAGCCCTTTGCAAAGATGGAGGCTGCCATAGTCTTAAAATGCACCTCACCGCCACCAACCCAGACATAGTTAAGTGACCCAGGGGCTAGTCATCCAGTGCAGGTCAGAGCATTTTGAGAGGTTTACTGATTTAAGAAAAACAATTGTACCAGAAAAACATGGTAATACTTCTCTAGTGAAGCTAGCTGCAGCACGCTGCCCATGAAATTTATAGGTTGTTAACTGCCACGAGCTTCACGTAGGGAAGAAGAAGAAGAAAGTAAGTAATAATGAGGCCTGCGTTCTCTTTTCTAGTAGAAACGCTCTTTTCTGGCTCAATGCTAAGCCTATTTTCTCTGACAAAGGACCTTCAGGTTGTTCTGTGGTTACACTGAGGGTTCTGAGACCTGAAAACTAGGGGAAAAGTAACATTATTCAAGCACTCTCTTCTTTCTCAGTTCCCCAGATTCCAGGAAAATGCAGAATTACTCATCAGAGACTTTTGCCCTTTCAGAGACAGTATCTGTTAAGGTAAGCTTGCTGTTCATTCATAGCCTGCATCATCGGTTTGGCCAGGGAAGTAGTGACCAGGTGAACTTAATTCCTGCCAGGCTTTGTACACAGCTTTTTGTATTTTGTTAAAGTCATAATATAATTTTAAGGTACCAATATGGATGTCTTCGATTCTTATGTTTCATGGTATTTCAGTAAGTAATGGGATGACCTCTACTTACTGTACCACTGTACCAGGTGTTCCCAAGGAAGAGCTTTGTAATAAATCAAAAGGATATCCTTCAACAAGAGTAGGTGAAATTTCTATGACAGCAAGGGCTTAAAAATTCTAGATCAGATCACTGCTTGGCAAGTACATTAAGGTAGAGATCACTAGATGAGATGAGTGGTTGAAATATTATAATTTCTTTCAGATTCTGTCACACTAAAATCAATATTGTGCTCGTAAACTGCTTTAAAATGCTTTGTATTCAATATGTGAAATGTGCACATTCATTATTTAGGAAAATAATGAAGGAAACCTGGGAATTCTTAATGACCACTGAGACTCTAATGAGATCTACTATACCCATATTTCAGCAGGTAAATACAGGCTTTATAACGACCCTGGCTGCAAATGGAATGATGCTAATGGGCATTTTTCTTTTAAAAAGAATCTTCTTTTCTACTGAATGGACTTTGAGGAAGCTGCCATCAGTGACCAAGCCCACAATGAAACCAAAGATACCCCATAAAGATGTTTACCTTAAAAATCAGTGACGTGTGAATTAAGCAGTAATAATAAAGTGTCAATTTTAATACTAAAATATGAAAAGTCTCTATTTTTGAGTATGCCCTATTTTAGCTTTTCACTGTGCATTAGTTTACTTTCTTAGTCCCAATGTGATTGCCTCAAAAGGCATTATTTCACTGTTTATACCTTGCTAAGATATTTTTAAAATGTCGTCAAAGCTTCTGTAATCTTTGGGCCCATATTTAAGCCAAAACTTGTGTGTGTGTGTTTGTAAATCTATGTGTGTATGTGTTTAATTCCCTTTTATGTACTTATTTTCCTTTTTTAATGGATATAGATAAAAATAAAGGAATTATATAAAATAGTTTTCTCGTATTTTAAGATCAAACCATATTATAACCCTTAAGTTTGTGAAGCAGGAGTATCTACTCTGTCAATGATAAGAAATAGTGAACTAGTGATTATGTCTTCTTTTTAAAGATACAGGTGGGGATTCTCAAGAATAAGAAAAGGGTAAAAGGTTCTCCCAAACACATTTCTCACAAATGAAGAGGCTTAAAACATCAATCTTATAAGTTAAGTTGCAAACTCCTTAGAGTCAGAGACATTGTTATTTCTGCACAGCTGTTAAGTACCACAACTCTTCAAAAAAATAAATTATCCTTAAAAACCAAATGTGTCCTCATAAGATAAACTTTAGTTCTCTTCTTTGTTGATAGGTTGACATAACCTTTCAATGCAACTCTAGAGAATGTTTTGTTTCAGAATTATTTTGCAAATAATTAGTGAAATGTCAACAAATTAATTCAGGAAGAAAGATTCATTTCCAGTATTATTATTCCGTGAAGGGATAAAAGACTGGATAAAAGAAGAGAATATTGGAAGATTGAATAGAAAGATAGAGAAATATTGAACTCGAGAAGAAAGATACATAGATCTGTTTGACCAACATCCTAAATCTTTCCTTCTTTATTTTGTTCTCTCTGAAAAGACAGCTGAGGTATATTAAGTTCAAATCCTTTGAGACACTTTCTACGTGCTTTGGCAAATTCAACCCGTTAGTCCTACTGAAATGTGCTGAAAGTCTCATCACCGCCTCTATTAATTTAGAACGATTCTGTCTTAGTGTTCCTCCACCATCCACCTCCAGCCACAATCCTGGGTGAACTGCTTCAACCACCTTACTCTCTTTTTTTCTAATAATTACCTGTAATGATATCTATCGCTATAGCCATTTTTCACAGCCGTATCCCAAGCTTCACCTCTAAAATTTCAGAACAAATATTTTATTCTCATATCCTTCAAAATTCTCCTCCATTTGCTCCCAACTAAGTTTGCTGATGATGGTGGTGATAATTATCATCTTCATCACTGTCATTATTTAAATCTCATCTGGACCAGAGCCCAGATCTCCTTCCTGTGCTTTATTTATCAACTGCATTCAGACTCTACTTCTGTAGAGGTTGTGTCCTACATGCCTCTCAGATCCCAAGTACCTGTCACAGGCCCATCCTCCAGATTTGTCGAATTTACAAACAAGATTATGCTGGGGCTATTATATCAGCTTTGCAGGAAGAGCTGGAATTTCCTGGGAGGGCATGGGATACTCCATTGCCAATGGCTGACTGGAGAAGGGACATGAAAGCCCAGCCTCCTTGCCTCAAGGCACAACAAAAACTGTGATGGACTTAGTGCCCCAGAGTTTCCTGTAGAGCTATGTCAAGAGCAGGATTTCACCTAAAATCATATTCTTGCTGGGCTATTATTTTCTCTCCCCTTCCTTACCAGTTTCTCCTGAGTGCAATTAATTAATAAAGCCACTTGCACGGAACACTTATCTCAAAGTCTGCATCTAGGGATGTCTTATGTTTAAAAAATTGAATTATCGTTACCTTTTAAACTACTAATTATTCCCTTAAAGTAGTTATCACTACCTGATACACTTACACATACATACACACACTCACACATTTGTTAGCTTTTGTTTGTCTGTTTTCTTGCTGCATGAGCAGTATTTCCCCTAAACCCAACGACTGGCTTTTACCTAAAGAGTGCCCTATTCTGGCCCTCCTCTGGCAATGTTTTTCTTTTCAAGATGAGAAATCCAGGGGGCTAACGTGATCTGCCCACCCAAAGCTGGCCTCACTTATACATCATATTCCAGATGCTTGACATCTTGAAATTTCCTAATCAAATGCACAGTCACCCAGTTCCAGAGCATCTGTGGGCTTCTTCCCTGAGTCTCTTCTCCCAAGGGCAGACTAGGCTATGCATCTTCTACCCCCTTCTCCAGTCAGAGGAGGGGCCCCCTTGTATCTGCTGGTAGAGGAGGGGGTTATGGATAGAGGCTGGTCACAGGCCCGTGACCCCCGTCTTAGTGAGACGCAGCGGGAGGCAGGGGAAGGAAGGGTGGAGGAACGTGGAGGATCCCACCTTAACTCTTCTGCAGGACCTGCAGGTATAATGAGTAATTCAAAAGAAGGGAAAAAAGCCTGTGAGACATGCCTCTAAAGGTCTGGCCACTCTCATCTTCTCTCCTTTAGTATCATATTCAGTTAAGCACCAAATGTAAAGTTTCATTTTCACTGTTTATTATAATCAGTAATTCAAGTTGAGATTATTTTCCCCCAAGAATTCTATTTTCACCATCTGTACCATGGAATGAGTGTGTGTGTGTGTGTGTGTGTGTGTGTGTGTGTGTGTGTATGTGTTTCCAAAATCCACTAGGCTATCACTTACAGATGCTAGGACGAGATTCATGCCTAACATTTCTGTTTAGCAAAGGCTGGTCTCCTCCATCCCCTGCAAATGGCCAATCAGCTTCCAGACAGTAAACAACCATCACTCGAGCTGCTTCCGGGTTCTAAATTTTCTTTTACCCAACAGACATGGCTTGCCCACTGGCATGAGAAGTAAGTCAAGTAACAACTGTTCATACACAATTGGGACATACTGAACTTTCGTGGGACTTTATCGAGGCAGCACTGCCATGAGTGTGTGTGTGTGTGTATGTGTGTGTGCACACATCCCTCCTTTAGAGCATCCATCCTTCTGAAAATATCCACTGTTGTTAAAAACTCTGAGACTAATTCCATTCCGCCTCAATCTTCCAACGTAGGATTGATAAAAACAACAAAAGAACCCAAACCCAAGATAAAAACTATCAATTTGGTATCCACTTTGCTGCCTGTCTTGAGTAGGGTAAGGTGAGGCTTAGACCCAAGATATACTCTCATGAGATTAACAGCAGTTGTCATCCACAGTTCCTCCTACAGGGGTATAATGGGATGACAGCTCACTCATCTCCAAGAGACACTTGCTTCTCCCCAGCTTCCAGCTCGTGTGATGCAATGGCACTAGGTGTATTCCATTTAGGGTAAGGACGATTTACTCTGAATTTATGTGTCCCTCTGTCTTCAAAATTATCCCATCTTGAGTCAAGAGAGAATGCTTCTGCAGCCTGGTCCTGGAAATGAACCACAGCTGTCAGGGCAGGAAGGAGAGTACCTGAGAATATTTGGTGATACCTCTCCTAAACATGCAGCATTATTTGCAGCAGCCAAGACATGGAAAGAACCCAGGTTGCATATATATATATATACATATATATATATAACGGAATATTATTCCGCCATAAAAAGAAGGAAACCCTGCCATTTGCATGCTATTTGCAACACCAAGGATGAAACTGGAGGGCATTATGCTAAATGAAATAAGTCAGACAGAGAAAGGTAACTTCATATTATCTCACCTATATGTGGAATCTTGACAAAAACAAAAACAAAAACTGAACTCATAAATAACAGAGAACAGACTGGTGATTCCCAGAGGTAGGGCAGGGGTGGGTGGTGTGTGAAACGGGTGAAGGTTGTCCAAAGGTACAGACTTTCATTTATAAGATAAATAAGTCCTGGGGATACAGAATAGTGATTACAGCTAACAATATTGTACTGTATATTTAAAATATGCTAAGAGATCTTAAAAGTTCTCATCACAAGAAAAACAGTATGTAAATATGTGTAGTGATAAATACTAACTAAAATTACTGTGGTAATCACATATATATGTATATGTATACATACACATATATATAAAATTTTAATCATATGTATATGTACACATATACATGTATATATATACAATTTCATAGTTGTATATCTAAAATTAAAACAATGCTACATGTCAGTTATATCTCAATTAAAAAATATTCCTCCAAGACATGAAAGCAACCTAAATGTCCATTGACAGATGAATGGATAAAGAAGATGTGGTGTGTATACACACACACACACACACACACACACACACACACACATATACACAATGGAATATTACTCAGCCCTAAAAAAGAATGAAACAATTCCATTTGCAGCAACATGGACGGATCTAGAGATTGTCATACTGAGTGAAGTAAGTCAGATGCAGAAAGACAAATATCATATGATATCACTTATATGTGGAATCTGAAAAATGATACAAATGAACTTATTTAAAAAACAGAAATAGACTCTTAGGCATAGGAAACAAACTTATGGTTACCAAAGGGGGGAAGGGGTGGGAAGGATAAATTAGGAGCTTGGGATTAAAATATGCACACTACTATATATAAAATAGATGAACAACAAGGATCTACTGTTGTAGCCCACCTCTAATATATCTAAAGGCATAGATAAAAATGTTATCATTATTTTATCATGAACAAATTTAAGTCAGGAGGAAGTCAATTGACTTTTTAAAGTTTAAAATCAAGTTAGATCTGCCTGACTATATTTTGTACAGTTTTTCCGTTACGGTAGAACAACAGAATGGGTATGATTATAAGAGAGAGAGAGGGAAAAAAAGGCAAATTAAAAAAAAGAAAGACCGCAGAGGTGAAAATATTAACATTTTATTTTTTCATTTTTCTTTTTGCCAAAATATATAAACTTTAAAGGTCTAATAACTAATAGATAATATAGAATGATATCACTCCCTTAAAAAGTTGATCAGAAATTCTGTTCAAAGTATCACATTTGTACAGGGTATAAGTATATCCATATCTATAGCTATATCATCATTATAAATATATGTACATATGTAGCTTGTGAAAAAGGTTTATATTCTGTTAAATATTCAGAGACTATCAGTCTAAAATTTTCTCTAACAGATTAATTTACTAATAGACAATATTTTTTCTCATGTTTTTGGCAGCATTCTGATAAAAACTGCCTAATGTATAAAATGCCACCACCACTTCTATAGAAAAATTCATTTGAATAAAGAAAGAAAAAGTACACTGCTCTAAGTGCATTAGACCAACTCTTTCCAGAAAAGAGATTTGAGATGTTTCTTGATAATATTCAATATACCCTCTCCCTAAAAAATAAGGATTTCCAGTTTTTATAGCTCTTAAGTAATTAATTCTAAAATGTTTTAATAGCTAATAAAGTTATAAAGGAGCTATAGTAGGATTTCGGAATATTTTGTATCAGTACATAAAGAACTTGAAATAGTGTTAAGGCTTCATATTATTCAAATAATGAAAAGTAAATCATCCATAATTATAAAGGGTTTTATCAAAGTAATTAAAATTTACAAAATACTACTGCTGTGTAATTATGATAATGGTAATAAAAGACAGTTTTCTTCAACAAGGTCACTGTTTGAAATTTCACTACAATAATATAGACATTATTTTAGGGAATTAGTTTCCAAAATTTGTATCAACTGTATAAATATTTTTACTTAGCTTTTTCTTTGTAGTTCTTTGAAAAAATATACACTCACCTAGAGGAACAAAGGCATGCTATTTCGTTTTTAAATTGGTAATGTATTTTTTCAGAGTGTGTGCATATGTACCAGTATACTTAAACTTTAAATATGGATTTATCTGCTTTTTTCCATGTTAAAAAAATTAACAAACTCCTAACTTGGAAAACTGTGCTTCCCTTATAATATCTGGTTTATCAAAATGACAGAAATTATACCATGGCTATAGGCTTTGATCCAAGCCAATGCATCCATATACCTAACAACCTGCAGACCATTTCCAGATTCTTAGGGAAGTAAGTGTCCTGACTTCTCCCTGTCACCCCTGCCCTTCCTCTGCCTCAGAACTCATCCCTCAGGTGCCCTGCTTCTGGGCTTATTTCCACTGGCAACTCATGGTTCTGAACATTCAGCTTCTCTGGCTTTCTCTTTGGCTACAATCAGAGCTTAGTTGCAGGGATCCTTTAGTTTTTCCATTGGTTTCCATCCTTCCATCTTATTAACCAGACCAGTCTAAAAAACTCAGTCCTTGGGCTTCCCTGGTGGTGCAGTGGTTGAGAGTCTGCCTGCCGATGCAGGGGACACGGGTTCATGCCCCTGTCTGGGAAGATCCCATGTGCCATGGAGCGGCTGGGCCCGTGAGCCATGGCTGCTGAACCTGCGCGCCTGGAGCCTGTGCTCCGCAACGGGAGAGGCCACAGCGGTGAGAGGCCCGCGTACCAAAAAAAAAAAACCAAAACTCAGGCCTTGGTGAACAGCAGTCTGCCCATGGGCAATTCTACTGGGACAGCCCCCAGCACCTAAGACAGGGAAGCTTGCGAGCTCAGTTATCCTTTCTCATCCTTCATCACCTCAAAGAACCTCGCTGTGAATTCTGTGGTTTCAAAAACTTACTACTATACACACCACAAGACTATTTTTTACAGGAGATGATACTATCAATTAAAAATATCTCAATACCATATGATCCAGCAATCCCACCCCTGAGCATATATCTGGAGAAAACCATAATTCAAAAAGATACATGCACCCCAATGTTCATAGCAGCACTATTCACAATAGCCAAGACATGTAAACAACCTAACTCCCCATCAACAGAGGAATGGATAAAGAAGACGTGGTATATATATACAATGGAATATTACTCAGCCATAAAAAAGAACAAAAAATGTCATTTGCAGCAACATGGATGGACCTAGAGTTGATCATACCGAGTGAAGTAAGTCAGACAGAGAAATGCAAATGTCATATGATATTGCTTATATGTGAAATCTTAATAAAGGTACAAATGATCTTATTTACAAAAGAGAAACAGACCACAGACTTAGGAAACAAACTTACGGTTACCAAAGGGGAAAGATGTGTGTGGGGGGATAAATTAGGAGTTAGGGATTAACAAATAGACATTATTATATAGATAAACAACAGGGACCTACTGTATAGCACAGAGAACTATTGCCAATACCTTGTAATAAACTATAATGGAAAAGAATCTGAAAAAGAATATAAATTATACATATATGTAAAACTAAATCGGAGTTTTACATATATGTATATGTATACATACGGAGCGGCTGGGCCCGTGAGCCATGGCCGCTGAGCCCGTGCATCTGGAGGCTGTGCTCCACAACGGGAGAGGCCACAGCAGTGAGAGGCCCATGTACCGCAAAAAAGAACAAAAAAAAAAAAAAAAAAAAGAAATGCTATACTGGATCAAACTTCTGTGAAGTGAACCAAAATTGACAGTAACAAGAGTCAATTCCCCAGAAAAGCTTAGTGTTAAATTGCCAAATACACACAATTTTCCTTTAAAACTACTTAATATTTCCCACATAAATTATATCCCAGTATGCTCATAACCCATACCAATTTTTACATATACATAACCCACAAATTTGGTACACATAGTAAAACATGGTTTTGCTATTTCTTCATACTTCCTAAGGGAGAAAAAAAATCTCTTTCAGGTTTCTATTCTTAGTTTATGTTGTGAATAGTGGTAACAAAAAGAAACAAGTAGATCTTTAACAGTAATATTTTATAACAGTGTGTATGTTTTTAATCATACCTCAAATCTCTCAAGACTTCAGATAGATCCAAGGATAGATTTCTAGCATCACAGTGAAATGAAGTTCACATATATGTGTTTTTCCCAGCTTTGCCACTGTTGACTTATTTCCTTTTGAGGTGACAAGTCTACCTTTCACCAGATGCTCTTCAGTCTTTTGATCATTTTAGTTTTTCTATTTGATGGTCTCATAAAGTTCAATATATTCCTGGATATCTTTTCTCACCAGTTATATAGTACTGCAAGGTTGTGCATAGGGTATGGTAGATATTTCGCTGATTTCAGAAAGCTTGTCATCTTATAATTTTTCCATGTGATTTCATACTTCTAGTAACTAAAGTATGCATGTATAATAAAGTCAATTTTGATGTTGATCTTTGGCTAAAATCATGTTTTTGCTTGACAATCTTAGGAGTCCCTTCTAAGGCCCATCAATACAACTAGGGTAGGATGCATTTACCCACGACGAGGCAGTGCAGTGAACTCATCAATGGACTGAATTTTGAGGACAAACTATCTAAACTCATGCTTATTATCTGCTATAATTTGTGCTGATCCTAACTCTTTTCACCTTTCAGTTTCCTATTAGTACAAGAAAGATACTAATAATTAGGAAACTTTTGGTGAATTTTAAGTGGATATGGATCTTCCTTAAAAAAATGCCTAGACACAATTATTATTATCTTCTTTTTTATTTTCTTTGTAACAAGTCCTTAAAGAGAAAATATTGCAATAATCACATAGGTACCTCAAAAGTTCTTTTTATGTAATCTTTCCATCTCCTAGAAGATTATATTTTTGCTCAATAAACCTGTTTTCTTTATATCCATATAGATTAGTTGAACTGGCAATTCACCAACCATCTAGCTTGTCACTGCACATTCTGACAAAGACATTAACTGTTTTACTTCTCATTTGATTTTCAGTATCATAAATGACTCTCAAAAGAGGGAGGAGATGTGTTCCTCTGGAGAAGTGCAGCGGAATCTCCTGAGTTTGTTTTTTAACTGTTGTTGTTTGTTTATTTTATCTTCATACTATATACCATACTGCCAGCCTGCCTCCGTCTGCTGACGTTCTGATACGGGGAAGCTCCACCACTAGCATGAATCATACCTTAGCGTGAACTCCATTTTATTCCTACTGCCAAGCTCACCAATCATCTTGGGGTGAAATTCATAAATTACCTACCAGAGAACTCTGAAAAAATGAAAATGAGGCAGACTGGCTAGGGACCTTGAGGCTTAAAGGACAATTTGGTGGTGAGTTCCCTTGGTTCTTGTCTTGCCACATATGCATCTGGCATGGGTGCTAAAGAAGCCACAGCTTACAAATGCCAATGGATATGGACAAAAAATAGCCCCCCAAAAGTTTGCTCTTTCTAGCCAAAGGAATAGAAAATTGGCAGCCCAGCAAGGCAGAAAACTTTTAACTACACCTGCCCCAGTCAACACCATGAAAAAGATATGCACCTCCTTCTCCAATACAGGCTACAGCAGGAGGGCCATTGGCAGAGCAAGGCATACCTCTCACCCTGCAGTAAGGAGGGGGCAGTTGTTTCCAAGTTGCCTGCGAGCACAGTCCAGACCTCCTTCTCTGCCTGCAGTAATGAGGTGGTGGTCCTCCCAGGCTGTCAGTGGTGGGAGCTAAATGGTGCTAATATACTAGGGAAGAACAAATCTGACTCCATGTTGGATCTGTTTCTTTTACTTTAACCTTTGTATTCTATTGCTTTTGCTGCAAGTTAATTACTAAAGGGATGCTGCCTATCTATAGCTGAAAGTGTACATAATGGCCCATCTCGGGAACCCTCCTCCCATGCCTGAGCCTTAAGCTAAAATGCTCTTGTTCAGATCCCAGGAAACATCCCCACCAGGCCAACCTGTGAATGACTGTAGGAAAGAAGAAACTAACACATCTCTTTCTGGGAGTCCTGAACCACATTATTTGCAACAAATTATTGCCTTTTTTACTTTACCTCCTCAGCCCCCTCCCCTTTTGCGCTATGACAGAAACTAACATCTAAACCCAGGTAAGATGGTTCTTTGGGACACTAGTTCACCATCTTCTCCGTCTGCTGGCTTTCTGAAAAAAAGCCCCTATTCTTTGCCCCAGCAACTCATCCCTTGACTTGCTGACCTGTTGTGCGGGGAGCAGTATGAGTTTGGACTCGTAACATTATGGTATTTACATTCATTAAAATGATGAAACGGCAATACTAGCATACAGACACAAATTACATATGTATATTGTAATCCCTAGAACAACAACTGAATAACTATAAAGACTGATATTATATACAACACTATATACAGATAAAATAAAGCACGTTCAAGTCACCCTTGAAGACAGAAAAGAAGATCCAGAAGCCAAGGGAAGAAATGGGAAGGAAATTAACAAAAATGTCAGACTTAAGTTGTAAGATATTAATAATTACATTGGTTACATATAGTCTCAGTACAGTAATAAAAAGACAGAGGTTGGCCTAATAACGTAAAAACAACGACTCAACTGTATGACAGCTACAAGAACCTTACTTCAGGTCAGTTAAAGGTAAAAGGTTAAAAAAAAAAAAAAGACTGTGCAAACACTAGTAAAAAAAGTGGAAATGGTTATATGAATAATGGTTAATGTATACATAAAGCAAATGAAATTACCAGAGACAAGGAAGGACATTATATATTGATAAAAGACTTAATCCACCGAGAAAACAAAAATCTTAAAAATTATGCAGCAAACTACAGTACTTAAAAATACGTTAAGCAAAAACTGACAGACTAAAAAGGAGAAATAGACTAATCCATAGGCATAGATAGGGATTTCCACACCTTTATTTAGTAATTACTAAGACCACTAGACAAAAATTATATTAACGAAAAAATATTATTAACCAGTGGATTCTCAATGACATCTATAAAACATTCCACTATTTTATAATAGACATCAGGATAATATACATCCTTTTCAAGACTGCATTGGACATTCACCAAAATAGACCATATAATGAGTCAACCAATAAACCTTGGCTAATTCAAAATAATTAAAACCATACCAATATGTTGTCTAACAAGGAGAGACTCAAACTGAAAATAAATAACAAAAAGATAATGGAAAAAGCTTCAAACCTTTGGGTATTACACAACACACTTATAAATATTCATGAGTCAAAAAGGACGTCTCAAGGGTGAGTAAATATGTCTATGTTAAACTGAATGCTAATGAAGGTATCAATATCTGTGGGACTAAGTGAAAGCAAGAATTAGAGGGAAATGTATACACTAAATGCTTATATTAGAAAAGAGGCAAGGTCTCAACTCAATTACCTAAGCTTCCACCTCAATAAGCTAAAGAACAAAATAAATCAAAAGCAAGCAGAAGAAAGAAGATAATAGATATAAGAACAGAAATCAATAAAATTAACAACAGAAAATCAATGGAGAAAATTAATCAGACTGAAAGCTGGTTCTTTGAAAAGAGCAATAAAATTGATACTGATGGAGAAAATTGGGAGAATAAACAAATTACCAATATCAGAATGAAAAAGGGCCTATCACTATAGACCATGCAGACACTGAAAGGGTAAAAAACAACTACAAAAAGAAAATTGACAACATAGCTGAAATCATTTTTTGAAAATTATAAATTACTACAACTTATTCAAGATGAAAAAATAATTTGAATTGTCTTAAATTCATTAAAATCATTGAGTTAGTTATTAAACCCTTCCATAAAAGAAATCTCTAATAGTGGATGATTTCATTGGTGAATTCCACCAAATAGTTACAGAAAAGTTAGCATCAATTCTACAAAACATCTTCCAGGACATAGTAAAAGAGAACCCACTTCTCAACCCATTTTATGAAGCCAGAATTACCCTGATACCAAAACCATACAAATACAGTACACACAAAAACGAAAACTACTGCCTAGGTCCTTCATGATCATAGTTCCAAAAACCTTCAGCAAAATACCAGAAAATCAATCCCAGCATTACATAAAAAAGAAAAATACATTAGGACTAAGTGGACTTTGTTCCCAGAATACAACTTGCTCAATATGCAAAAGTAAATCAATATAATCCACCATAACAACGGTCTACAGAAAAATACTCGATGGTCATAATTAATACAGAAAATGCATTTAGCAAAACTGACACTGATTCATGATAAAAAACTGTCAGAAAATTAATTACAAAAATCAAAAAATTAATCCAATGAAGGAAGTATAGCATTTTCAACAAATTGTGTTGAAACAGAATTAAGAAGAAAAACTGAAAATCAAACCAAGCAAAACAAAACCCTGAACAAAACATTAAATCTTATACAAAAATTAAATTAAAAAGATAGAATACAGATCTATATGTACGATATAAAACTATAAAATTATAAAGGAACATAGGAGAAAATATTTGTGACTCATTATTTTTGGAGTAAGCATTAGTGAATATGTATATATATGTATACGTGTATTATATATACAGTATATTAACAAATCTTACCCCTTCCTCAGTATTTTTTTTTTTTTTTTTGTAGTACGTGGGCCTCTCACTGTTGTGGCCTCTCCCGTTGCAGAGCACAGGCTCCGGATGCGCAGGCTCAGCGGCCATGGCTCACGGGTCCAGCCGCTCAGCGGCATGTGGGATCTTCCCGGAGTGGGGCACGAACCCGTGTCCCCTGCATCGGCAGGTGTACTCTCAACCACTGCGCCACCAGGGAAGCCCCCTCAGTATTTTTTAAAGAGACTTATTTCCTCTCTGAAATTTCCCTAACATTATAATATATCTCAACATATTCATGGCTCTAAATTACTGGTTCTTACATACAAAGAATATTTGGGTTTTGTTTCCACGGATACTCCATATTTGTTATGGCAACATCTCTGTTCTAATCAGTCTGTTCTCTGTATCTTGGGTGGGGCTGGTGTGCTTTGTGTATGCATTTCTCTGTGTGTGTGTGTGTGTGTGTGTGTGTGAGTGCACTAGCAAATGTGTATGTTGTGTGTGATGCTGAAAATAGGGAAGAGGAACCAGAAGACAGAGGGTGAATAATCAAAAGAAGAGATCTGTGTGTTTTCTTCTCACTTTTGCAAACATTCATTTCTGGAAAAGAATAGAATTACTGTCTGTTTTATTATTTTAGAAAGTGTGTTTCACTCTTTCTTGTCATAACCTTCCTGATGGGGAAGAAACAGTCTCTTCCAAATTTGGAAATTTCTGTAGTGTAACACTTTGCAAAGACTAGATAAATGTTCCTTACATCTTTGGTCATAGACATTCAAATTTAAACTGAAACTGCAAGGTGTCATAGACAATGTCACCAAATAACACTGCAATATATGTCTGTTAAAGAGATAACTTTACTTTCTGTTATGTAGAAAAAAGGTTAATATTTTCCCCTGACAGGATTAATACATTAATTGGTCCCATGGCTGGTACATTCTTGTTTCTGCATTTTTTAACAGGGAATAAAAACGAACAAACTATTGATAGGTAGATTGATATAAATATACAACAAATGAAAAAATAAATATATAACAAACTATATGTAGTATATGTATAGTTTATTATTTAGTTTTATATTTATACATATTACATAAATACATGGAGAGAAAGAAAAACAAGAAAATAATTGCTTCCACTAAGCTTTTATCATTCTGAATAGCAGAGAGGGAATGATTCTTAGACAGTTATTATACAGAATGACCCTCACGTCAGGTCAGTGCAAATAAGGAAAAGCTTGGCTAGTCTTAACCTAGAAAGCTATGAAATATATCGAACAGATGCCTCTCAAGTGTGCGATAAAAATGCATCCTCACTGCCGTTAGCAATATTGTCCCTGACCTCAGAACATCATTGAAGAGAGACCCACTGAATGCTTTAATTTCCACATAAACTGCTGATCACAATGGTTCAGACATGCCAGACGGCAGCGGGAGTGATGAATGCTGTTGATGCCTCAGGAGAAATGAGCTACTAAAATTATATTATATTCAGCTGGGATTTTAAAACATACAACATAATTAAAATTGTTATTCCAGAGCAAAGTGTTACACCTCTTTATTTAATACAGTGTTAGCTGAGGAGAGTAGTATGTGCGTTTGTTTTGTAAACGGTGTGCTACAAAACACACCGTCTCACTCCAGTGGGAGAGCGGAGCCCAGTGCGAGCATCTGCTGGGCAAACCCTCAAGCCTGCCTGTCACAGAGCCCAGTGTTGGGAGGAGGCAAGAGTGTTCCCAGCCTCATTCAACTGTAAGAGAAACGCAAATCACAGATCTTCTTCCACTTATGATGAGATTATGTCCCATAAACCCATCATAAATGGAAAAAATCATAAGTCAAATATGCACTGATGGGCTTCCCTGGTGGTGCAGTGGTTAAGAATCTGCCTGCCAATTCAGGGGACACGGGTTCAAGCCCTGGTCTGGAAAGATCCCACATGCCGCGGAGCAACTAAGCCCGCGAGCCACAACTACTGAAGCCTGCGTGCCTAGAGCCCGTGCTCCACAACAAGAGAAGCCACCGCAATGAGAAGGCTGCGCACCTCAACGAAGAGTAGCCCCCGCTCACCACAACTAGAGAAAGCCCGCACGCAGCAACAAAGACCCAATGCAGCCAAAAATAAACAAATAAATAAATTTATTTAAAAAAAAATATATACTGGGGCTTCTCTGGTGGCACAGTGGTTGAGAGCCCGCCTGCCGATGCAGGGGATACGGGTTCGTGCCCTGGTCCGGGAAGATCCCACATGCCGCGGAGCGGCTGGGCCCGTGAGCCAGAGCCGCTAAGCCTGTGCGTCCGGAGCCTGTGCTCCGCCACGGGAGAGGCCACAACAGCGAGAGGCCCAGGTACTGCAAAAAAATAAAAAATTAAAAAAATTAAAAAATAACAAAATACACTGAATGCACCTCACCCACAGAGCATCAGAGATTAGCTCAGGCCACCTTCAACATGCTCAGAACACTTACATTAGCCCGCAGCTGGGCAAGATCACCTAACACAAAGCCTATTTCACAATAAAGAGTTGAATATCTCACGTAAGTTGCTGAATACCATACTGACAATGAAAAAGCAGAGCGGCAGTCTGGGGGCAGAAGGGTTGCAAGTGTATCTGCTGTTTCCCCTGGTGATGGTGCAGTTGACCAGGAGCCCAGCGTCAGGAGACAGGGGCGCACTGCACATCGCTGGCCCAGAAAAAATCCAAATTCAAAATTTGAAGCACGATTTCTACTGAATGCATATTACTTTCAAACAATTGTACCGTCAAAAAATCCTAAGTCGAACCATTGTGAGTCAGAGACCATCTACCTAATAAAACCATGTAACAGACCAAAACACATTCTTTGAGACATGCTGAGACAATTTCCCCCTGAATTAGTATTGTGAGATCATGATGTCCATGTTAATTATGGATCTGGTTATTCTGAGAAAGGATTCTATCCAACAAACAGATACTCATTTGTAAATGAATGAAACAACATACTTTGTTTACTTTTGTTTAGATGGTGGCATCTATTTGAACACTTACAGGAGCTGGAGTTGGCATTTTGTTTTAGTTCCCCATTCAAGGAATGAGCACAGAATTTCCTTCTTCCTCTAATCCCGTCCTCAACCTACTCTCCTCACCCCCCACAGCAAATAAAAGAGAATCCATGTTATACAAATGTAGATGATACAGCTTCTTTCCCTCTTAGATTTATGTGAGTAAAGTCTAGCAAATCAACAGCATTAGTTTGGAAAACAATTTCTCCTTGGATTTATGAAAAAAGGTAGACTAAGTGCTGCCTACATAATTTTCATAGCCCAAAGCAAAAGGAAAATGCAGACCCCTTTTTTTTTTTTTTATTTTTTTTATTTTTTTTATTATTTTTTTTTTTTTTGCGGTACGCGGGCCTCTCACTGTTGCGGCCTCTCCCGTTGCGGAGCACAGGCTCCGGACGCGCAGGCTCAGCGGCCGTGGCTCACGGGCCCAGCCGCTCCGCGGCATGTGGGATCTTCCCAGACCGTGGCACGAACCCGTGTCCCCTGCATCGGCAGGCGGACTCTCAACCACTGCGCCACCAGGGAAGCCCCAGACCCCTTTTTTGAAGAGCAGAAAAAAAAAAATGCAGTTGAAGGACATGCAACTTTTTCCTGTCTTTTGTGGTCTCTCCCTGACATATACTATTCCTGCATAACAGAAATTCCATAACATAATATTGTCTCCTTTGGGCATGGGGATCCTTGCAGGGTGAGTGCAAACCCTCAAGACATGGTTGGCAGGGACAACCACTGGCCTTTGCCATCCTGAGCTGGGCAGGACACCTGCCTTCCAGATCGCCCCCCACAAACACCCCTGGGCTGATGCCCTCCTGGCAGCGCAGGGCTACAGCAGTTGTGGGCAGGGTCAGGGGAAGGGGCCAAGAGGGGCAGATGGCTAGGAGAGGGGTGAGTGCACATCTGAAACCCTCTGCAGGAAGAGGCAGAGAGCCTGAGGCAAAGCTCCGGGTGAGTTGTCTTGTCCCATGGGACCTCACTCACAAAGCAAAACAAAAAATTTAAGATAAAATTATTAAAATGTTCAAGGTGGTGGTCACTGAGCATGAAACCCCAGGCCCTTCCAGCTTGGGACATGGTATGACTGCCCTGGTCAGTTGTCCATGTAGCCAGCCCTGTGAGTACTTCCTCAAAATAATTAGAGCCATGTGATGGCTTAGGTAAATTAACCAGATTCAAAACATTATACCACAACATGTAACACCATGGCCCTCAAACTGGCAATTTAGTGACAAGAAATATTTCCGGCTTTAAGATACAATTTTTATATTGTGTTTTATTTTTATATCCAACAAAATTAAAATTTCAGACTATTTGGAAAAATTACATCCATTCACATAGCAGATGTTAACAGCCTAGATTCTACAAAGCAGGCATTTTGGGGGAATGACGATAATAAAAAATAGCATTTAATTTCTACTAACTATCAGAGCTCACAATCAGACCTGTCTCTGTGGTTTGCGTCTGTTTAGGTAATTCCTAAGATTTCCTGAGTATAGGAGGCCAAGAAATGAACACAACACTTGCAAACGTAGCTAACGAATTGTCTAAAAAATGCCAAAGGCTTCAGTTTATTCGGGCTTGAAGCTGTTCTGCTCTCTGTTCATTGGTCTGTGACTGCACTCTGATGCACATTCTGAGGTGGGTTAAGTCCTGTCTCAAATCAAGATTCCTCTTGACTGCTGACCTTGACCTTCACTGCTCCACTGCCCAGAGGATATGAACGATGGGAATGAACAACGCAGGTAACCCGAAAGCCAACCCAGACATCTGAAATGCAAGTTACTGAGTCCAAAGAAATGCTCTTTAATCCTCGGAAGGATCACTGTAAATGGTTGAGAAAACATCTAATTATAGAATCCCTTCACTTGGAGACCAGTTTACCTGAAGATGTGGCAAACCCCAGCAAGAGTAGAGTACTCTGATGTTTAATGCGTGTGGTGTCATGTTCCCTGAGGTGTCTTGATGTGGTTATGCATTAAAGTAAAGAGACAATTAAAAAAAGAAAGCATGTGTTCAGGAAGGTACAGAATTAACCTTAGTAATAAAAGATTGTTCTTGGCAGACTAAAACTCATTTGGTTTGCAGCAATCCCTTGCTTAAAAAAAAAAAAAAAGTTTCCTAAACTAAAGAGTAATGTGAAAAATTTCTTTACTTTGATAGGAAAGTTTCAATTCAGAGCTAGAGTTTTAGAGAAGCAACAGATAGAGCACAGCGTGTATTGATTATCTGCCTTGTGGTTTGAATGAAGGACTCCAGCAGCTGTTTGGGAAACACTGAGGGAACTTGGTAGGATCACTCACTTTTTCTGCTTCAGGAAAACATTACTCCTATGAATGAAAAAAGAAGGGTATTTCATGCTTAGAACTTCAGAGACGACTAAGATCTATGCAGCAGATTTAAAATGGTTGCAAAGGGTAACCAGGGCTAATAAATAAACAAGATAGGAATCTCCAGATAGAAAAAATATATACATATATAATTTGAAAAAAATATTAGTCAGTTTTATTGCTAGAATCAGATCTTTGGTTAAGTCACTGAAAATGTACATATTTATAACTCAGATTTGATGCACTGCACTTGCATTTCTTAGGTATATAAAAAATGTTTATTGTTCTTTAAAAGCAAAATATTTTATTCTTTTTAATCAAAGTATTTAACCCCAGCATGAGAAAATAAGATTGAATTTCTTTAATATCTCTATGTAGTTCATCATTTCTCTCCTCATACTTTTTCTCATTTTAGCATTTTAAATTAGAAACAATCTCATGAGATGAAACATGAAAAATGGATTTCCTTGAAATATATTGATAAAAATGTCTTGAACAGAGATCAAGCAAATGATCTGTCCCTTGATATTAGCTTTTCCTATACTATACCTTAATGATACATTTACTAAAATAATGTGAAGTTATTGAATATCACAATATCTGTCAGATATAGCAAGCGTCTCTCAAACTGACTCTTAGACTTCCTGTCCCTGTATAATTTTTGTGGTAACTTTTCTCACATGTCCCCCTGCCTCCGATTCTTTTTTAAAGTTTTATTGCTTTATTTAGTTTTTTTCAGTACGCGGGCCTCTCACTGTTGTGGCCTCTCCCGTTGCGGAGCACAGGCTCCGGACGCGCAGGCTCAGCGGCCATGGCTCACGCGTCCAGCCGCTCCGCGGCATGTCGGATCTTCCCGAACCGGGGCACGAACTCGTGCCCCCTGCATCGGCACACGGACTCTCAACCACTGCGCCACCAGGGAAGCCCTGCCTCCTATTCTTAAAGGTAACACATGTCAAATTATTTGGGAACCACCATAAGGCACTTTTCCAGGGAGCATGCAATGTCAATCTACATTAATATTGCTTGAATAAATATTTAATTAGAAAATGAAAAATGCTATAAAATACCTCATGAACAAGCAGCTGTATTTCTATGTATTTGAGATTTTCATTTATTTCAGGGATTATTTCTTTATCTTCTGCATTTTATAAACACTTAAGAATGTTAAATGCATCAAAATGCTAAGGATTTTATACTCTTTCACTTCCGTGCTTACAACCTGGAGTATGGCTTGATTTCTACAAATGGTACATGTTTGGTTCAGAGTTACTTACAAGAATAAGAACCTTGTGAGATCCTCTTTTTTCTTCCAAGTTACCATGATGACCTTTTTATCCTCTTGCTGTGAGGACACAGCTCATGGGGCTCTCACATCTTTGCACATCTTCTGAGCAAAGGCATTAACAGCTTTTTTGTGTTTTGTCTCTTCAAGAATATTTGTATAATGTACCTCTTTGAAGATAGAGATAGCTTCTCCCTACCTGGTAGAGGGCAGATTTGTTTGAAAAAATAATAAAGATATGAAAGAATGCTCAACATCATTAATCATTAGAGAAATGCAAATCAAAACTACAATGAGATATCATCTCACACCGGTCAGAATGGCCATCATCAAAAAATCTAGAAACAATAAATGCTGGCGAGGGTGTGGAGAAAAGGGAACCCTCTTGCACTGCTGGTGGGTATGTAAATTGATACAGTCACTATGGAGAACAGTATGGAGGTTCCTTAAAAAACTACAAATAGAACTACCATATGATCCAGCAATCCCACTACTGGGCATATACCCTGAGAAAACCATAATTCAGAAAGAGTCATGTACCAAAATGTTCACTGCAGCTCTATTTACAATAGCCGGGACGTGGAAGCAACCTAAGTGTCCATCGACAGATGAATGGATAAAGAAAATGTGGCACATATATACAATGGAATGTTACTCAGCCATAAAAAGAAACAAAACTGAGTTATTTGTAGTGAGGTGGATGGACCCAGAGACTGTCATACAGAGTGAATAAGTCAGAAAGAGAAAAATAAATACCGTATGCTCTCACATAAATATAGAATCTAAAATAAAATGGTCATGAAGAACCTAGGGGCAAGATGGGAATAAACACACAGACCTACTAGAGAATGGACTTGAGGATATGGGGAGGGGGAAGGGTAAGCTGTGACAAAGCGAGAGAGTGGCATGGACATATACACACTACCAAACGTAAAATAGCTAGCTAGTGGGAAGCAGCCGCATAGCACAGGGAGATCAGCTTGGTGCTTCGTGAGCACCTAGAGGGGTGGGATAGGGAGGGTGCGAGGGAGGGATACGTAAGAGGGAAGAGATATGGGAACATATGTATATGTCTAACTGATTCACTTTGTTATAAAGCAGAAACTGACACACCATTGTAAAGCAATTATACTCCAATAAAGATGTTTAAAAAAAAGATAATAAATATAACGTTTGCATCTGAGGCAAAGTTTGGGCAAAGTTCTACCAGCCTCCTGGTAAGTCTGGGGTTTGCTGAGCTCAAGCTTCCTTAGCTGTGACACACAGCCCCTCTGTGGACAGCATTCACCTGGGCCACCCACAGTGACCTATGGAACTTGGGGAGCAAGAATAACTAGGGGGAATATGAAGTTTGTGCTGCCAGCTGTACCATTAGTGATAGAATCCTTTGTCTCTGACCCAGGAGTCTCTTGTCTTCTATGCACATCTATGAAACTAAGGCAGGCTAACTTTTTAGCTTGCAAGCAGGGTAAAATTTCAGACCCTTGCAATTCTTTGCACCGTTAACATTCTACTAGTCTCTAAGGCAAATTTTAGATCAAAATATAATAAACAATGTGGAGCAACACTTTTGTGTTGTGCAGAAGTGAGAATTAAAAATTTGTAAATTTATGAAGTGAAAAGGGTGCGATTTGAAGATACACTGTTAAAATTACAAAGACATCTTGCAAACATCTAATCCAGGCATTTAATTATATAGATAAGGAATTCCAAAACTATAATATGACATGTATCATAAAGCTAATTAATCAAAAAGTTAAAAAAAGAACCGGCAAGTTGCCTAATTTCTGGTCTAATGCTATGTAAAATTATGTCGATAAAAATAAAAGGTCTCTGCTGAGGATGAAAGATGACGACAATGATTTGCTACTCCTCTGAGAGGGGGAGTCTAATTTTCTTTCCCTGAATCTGGGCTGGCCTTTGTGACTTGCTTGACCAACAGTATATGGTGGGAGCGAGTTTATGGAACTGCCAAGGCTGGGTCATAGGAAGTTTTGAATCCTTTGCCTGTGTCTCTTGGAACACTTGCTCAAAGAGCCCTGATCTGCCATCAGAGATGTGCAGCTCCACATTAGAGATCGTGTAGGGATGCCTGAGACTCACAGAGACTCGGGGTCAGCCGAGCCCATTCTGCCAGTAAGTACTGCCAAGGCACCAAACGTGTGAATGAAGCTGAGCCCCATAAAGGGACACCATTCAGTGCCATGGTATTCTGAATATCTGCCATGGGAACTGAATATGGGCCCAGCTGAACAATTCCTGACCACAATACACTGTGATATAATAAAGTCCTGTTGTTTGAAGTCAACGTTTTAGCACAGTTTGTTACAGAAGAGTCGATATCTGGAACAGCCTCTAAATTCCTTAAAAATACTGTGCTTAGCAGTACAGTAAGTCCCCTACATAGGAACCTTCAACTTGTGAACTTTTCAAAGATGCGAACGTGTGTTCGCGTGTCCAATCATGTAAGTTAGTTCACGTGTCCGGCATACATTGTGACATGCTTGCATCCTCTACAAGTGGTTGCGCTTTTGTGTACTTTGCTGTACAGAACTGTATAGAGTACAGTAGTACGGTATCTTTATTTCAAGCCCAGGATGTCCGGAAGCAAGCGTAAAAGCAGCGATGATGTAGCTGGTACTGCTGTATTTTCAAGGTACGTACTGTAAGATTAAAAACGTTTTCTTTATTTTTTGTATTTGTTTTTTATGTGTTGTTTGTGTGAAAAGTATTATAAACCTATGACAGTACAGTACTATATAGCCGATTGTGTTAGTTGGGTACCTAGGCTGACTCTGTTTGGCTTACGAACAAATTGGACTTAAGAACGAGCTCTAGGAATGGAACTCATTAATATGTACAGGACTTACTGTAAAGCACTTTGGTATAAATGTTAAAAATACAAAGTAATGTTGTTTTTCTTCTTTCCGTCCCCCTTTCTCTCTTGGAGAAGAGAACAGGGTTTGTAACAAAATTGCCAACACACCCTTAAATTTCCATGAAGTCCCTGGCAGTTGTTTTTTAAAATTTATAAACAGATTCTTATTAATTAAAATAAACGATGTCTGAAATTTGTCTTCTCTTGAAAGGCATGGGTAAGAATAATGAGGAGAATTTTTTTCATTGAGTAACTGGGATTTTAAGGTTAAATGTATTGCCTGTGTTTTAGCAGTCAAATGCCATGCCTTAGCAATTTTGGATGGGGTTGGCCGGGCACAGGCTACTATCCACTCGTGGACTTTACAAGATAGTGACTCAAAGTGAGCTTAGGTAATATATCTAGACTGAGGTCCTGTCTTTCTACTGATGAGGTGCAGCTGTATCCAAGAGTGGTAGTAAGCTGTGTGTATCTAGGTGAGCTAGGTGACCAGCTGCCGGTCACATAGCCTGAGGGGTTGTAGGTCTGGCTAGGTATAAAGCCTGAGGGGACCTAGCTGAAGGCTTTCCTGAATTGGTTTCTGTCCACTCAGCCTCTTCTCTATCAGTTGTGAACATCCTGAGTGTAGAACGTCTACAAAATCAAAAGATATGCCTGTGAGCCATGTAATGCTCTGCTGTTACTGTGTGTGCTTTGTTGTTTCCAGTAAATCGCTACTTAAACTTGGTGCTGAGTGAGGTTTTTGTGTCTTGTCTGCTTCATTTCAGTCTGAACCAAAGATCATTAATGCTACTGAAACAATATTAGACACAATTATTGCCTAAATTATTGTACAACCTATGTTAATTTGAGATCATACTGGTTCTACAATCACAAGGGAAGATAAAATGGTAGGAAAAAAATCAGAAACAGAAAGTTAAAGAAAAATTGGGTATATAATGCCTCATGATAATACCTTTTCTGTTTACCTTGTTAATGTCCTGGATTTTCTGAATGTTAAGTCAATCTTATTCCTGAGATAATCCCCTTGGTCGTAAAGTAGTATCATTTTATGTATTGCTAGATTTGTTTTGTTAATGTTTAGTTTAGGCTTTTTGCATCTATGTTTATGAAATTTATTGATTTGCAACTACTTTTCTTATAATGTTCTTGTCAGATTTTACTATCTAATTAAATATGCTGATAACTGTTTCCACTTATTAATGGTGTAAAGCAATTAGTGTAAACTTGGAGTCATTTCTTCCTTAAATATTTAGTAATATTCACTAGTGAAGTCCCACAATCCTGAAGGGATTTTGTGGAATCCCAAACTTTTCTTTGTGGAAAGTTTTTTTTTTTTTTAATTTATGAAGTCAATTCCTTTAACAGAGAGAGAAGTACTCATTTTTTCTTTTATCAGTTTTGACAAGTTTTCCTTTTTAGGAATTGTCTCACTTTGTTTACATTTTCAAACCTAAATATGCTTATTACATTTTAATATACATGGACTCTTTACTGATGTCTGGTTTTTATTCCCAATTTTGATAATTTGTACTTTTTTATCTCTGATAATTTCTAGGAGTTTATCAATTTACTACTCATTTTAAATAATTGACTTTTATCCTTTTTTATTTTCTCTAATACAAATGATTTTGAATGCTGTTAACTTTTGCCTGCTTCTTAATTTCTTCCCTCCTATTTTTTTTATGGCTTAAATTTCAGTTCTTTTCAACTTCTTGATTTGCATACTGATATTTAATTTAAATCTTTACAATTTTTAAGTACACATTTAAAGCTGCTAATTTCACTCCAAGCACGGCTTTAGCTGCATTTAATGTTTTGATATGCTTAATTTTAATACACTGACAATGTTTTCATTGTAATTTCTTCTTTACTTGATGTGTTATTTAGAAATATATTGGTTTATTTTTCCACTTTTTGAAATATCCTTATCTTTTTAAAACTTTATTGTTTAGTCAAATAATTTATTTTGGACAGAGAATATCCTCCATGTCGTTTAATTTCTTTAAGATCTTTGAGACATGCTTTATGACTCAGCATACAGCTAATTTTCATAGAAATAAGAACATGTAAGATTGGAAAGAATATGGATTCTGACCTTGTTGGACACAATGTTCCATACCCGTCAATTAGGTCAGGGGTACTAGGAGTTTAGTTCAATGTATATTTACTTTCTCATTTGTTCTTGTTCTGTAAATTACTAAAAGAGGCATGTTAAAAGAGCTTCCACTGTGAATGCAGATGTGTCTATGTCTCCTTGTAATTTAACCAAGTTTTATTATCCACATGAATACAGATTTAGAATTTTTAAATTTTCCTGATGGATTCAACCTTTTATCATTATGCAACCTCTTTTTTTATATCTATCAAAGTTGTTTGCCTTAAAGTTTGGCGTTAGCATAGATTTAATAGGTCTTTGGTGTACCTTTTGCATTATTATATTTTCTTTTCATTTCGATGTTTATGTGTAATTTTTCCATTTTGTCATCAAAAAGAAGAGTATTTTTGGCTTTTTAAAAAAAATTTGATCTGAAAATCTTTGTCTTTAAATTATGCTATCTTGTCCATTTATAATAAATAAAATAAATGGAATTAAGAACACATTTTGGTCTAGATCTGCCATCTAAATACTTGATTTCTATTTGCTCCCTTTTCTTTTACTTATTACTTTACTTTATTTCACTTATTTCTTTCCCTTATTTTACTTAGAGTTCTTTTCTATCTCATTTTTTAACCTCAATTAGCTTGTAAGTTATGTATTCTTTATTATTTTATAAATTCCCTAGAAACTGGAGTAGGTATCCTTGACTTATGAAGCCTAGTACATCCTTCTACTCTTGTCACTCAATAAAAGACTTTTACATCATTTTAATCCCATTTATCCCCTGCTGCCATTTTGCTATTAAAATTATGTATTTTAAAATACAAACAATATTATTAATACTCTATGTTTACCCACATATTTCTTTTTTATTAATCTGTATTCCTTCTCACATCTCTCTGCTTCCATCTGGGATCATTTTCCTTTTTCATGCTTGCTTTAATGATTCCTTTAGCATAATTTTGCTGGTGTCAAATTTACTCAATTTCTCTTTGACTAGAATGTTTCACTGTGCTTTTATTTGTGGATCACATGGCAGTTTTGTTTGTCTGTTTGTTTTATCACTTTTAAGATGTTATTCAGTGTTTTCTGTTAAGAGGAGGCTGCTGTACCTACTGACATTCCTTGTTTGGATTTTTGTTTGTTTCCCCAAAATTTGCTCACCATCTCTGGTCTCTTGCAGTGTTAGCAGTCTCTAGATAGGTCTGACTTTATATCTATCCTGCTGAGGGTTCATACTGCTTCCTGACTTGCTGGTTTGAGATCTTTAGCAGTTTTGACAGTTTGTTGACCATTATCATTTAATATATTGCTTCTGCTTTATTTTCTGTCATTTCCTTTTCTGAAGTTCTAATTAAATATATTCAAGAACTTTTCACTCTGCCCCATATTTCTCTTAAGTGTTTTCTGTATTTTTTCTTCTTTTCTTGATGCTTCTCTCCAAATGTTTTATAGTGTCTTATTTTTAAATTTTCTAGCCTTCTGTCTATAGTATTCAACACGTTTACTGAGTTTTAAATTGAGGTTATTCTACACTACAGTCTCGGTATGTGTATATGTCTGTGTGTGTGTGTATATATATATATATATATATATATATATATATATATATATATATGTAAAATAGGTATAATTGACAAATAATATTATATTAGTTTTAGGTGTATAACATAATTCTTTTCTATTTGCATATTCTGTGAAACGATCACCACAATAAGTCTAGTTAATTTGATTGGTTTTTATAGATTTTAATTCTCTGCTGAAATTTTCCATTTTCCAGTTGTGGCTACAGGAAATAATTTCTTTAGGGCCTTCATATAGACTTTCTTAGCCTCCACCCATGCCTGGAATTGGGAATTCAAGGCTTTACATTTATTTTATTTTTTTCCTTCTTTGAGTACCTTTTCAGGGCAATCAGAGGCAGTTGTTCTAATTTCCACAGTTGATACAAGAATCAAGTGGCACAGGCAAGCATCTTTCTAATGTGTTGTCATCAATAAGCATGTCACTCCAGACCAGAATAAGTTATGATTTAAGTAATCATGGTGCCACTTCAAGAATGAATTATCAGCAGCTCATCTCTCCCTTGCAAGGAAGTAATCTTTGAGTACATCAACTATATTAGACACTCAATGCCAGAATCTCAATTTGAGGGACTAATTCCTGGGGCTACTCTTCATTTCCAATTAGCTAAGCTTAACAGGACACAAATGACCCACTTAAACGGTATAACTGAAGAGAGTTTAATAAATAAAATGTTTTCAGAGGTGTGGACGGGGTTAAGGAAATGAACAAATAATGATTAAGTACCAGGTCAATCAACAATGAAAACCAAAATCACTTACCACTAGGACTGAAGCGCCCAGTGAAAGCTATAACTAGGAGTGGGCAGGGAGGGAAGGAGCAGAGAAAAACTGTCAGACAAGGGGTGTCAGTGAAAGAGGAGGGACCGAGGCCTCAGGTACAATAGATGCCCTGACCTTTCTATTCTTTTATTCTTAGATCTTATGGTTCCTCCCGATGGACAAACTTAACGGAAAGTTAAGAGATCAAATGAATCAGAAATGTAGTCAGTGGAATTCAGCCTCCTGGGACACAAAGCAGGGCAGAAAAGGGATGGTCTAATTGGGAAGATGCAGAATAACCAGGATATACACCAAAGGCAGAAAGATAACCTTTTACTGTATTTTAAACTACATCATAACTTTCATCACTTTTAAAGAAAATTAATTCAGCAACTACTCAACACATATTAAGATTACTTCTCACACTTTACTAATATTTCATTTTCTTCATTTTGTTCATCTCTACTTTTTCCCTCTATCATTTATAATACTTATTTCTATTCCATGTCAGTGCATAAGTGAAAAGCAACAAATTACTTCAAATGATTCCACATTTTTACACCTGCTTCTGGACTACTGTCTTTCTTCCTTCATGCCAGATCTTTTAAAAGCATTATTTATGTCAGTGTGGTCGGTTTCTCACTACATATTATCTTCTGAAATCTGTAGTTCTGTGATTATAAATACTTCAGCTACTTTAGGCTACTAATTTTTCAATCAGTTAAAATGAATGTCATTTCCTCAGTGACAATAGCCACATTTTAATCACGCCAGAGCTCCCTGTGGCTAAGGCTGCCATACTGGACATTGTGGACAGTCCACTTTCATCTTCACAGAAAGCTCTACTGGACAGCTCTTCTAGATTATACTGCCCACACTTCCACTGCACTAGACCTTCCCTTGTTCAAGTCACTGATGATTGTCACATTAACGTAATAGGGAAGAACAAATCTGACTCCATGTTGGATCTGTTTCTTTTACTTTAACCTTTGTATTCTATTACTTTTGCTTCAAGTTAATCACTAAAGGGATGCTGCCTATAGCTGAAAGTAAATAATGGCCCATCTCCAGGAAAAATTTGCAGCAACTTATCACCTTTTTACTTTACCTCCTCACTTCCCCCTCTCTTTGTTCTATAAAAGAAACGAGCATACAAACGCGGGCAAGATGGTTCTTTGGGACACTAGTCCACCATCTTCTATGTCTGCTGGCTTTCCAAAGTAAAGTCGTTATTCCTTGCCCCAACACCTCCTCTCTCCATATGTTGGCCTGTCATGCAGCAAGCAGTATGAGCTAAGACACATAACATTAAAAAGCCCATAGAGAACCGCTATCATTTTAATCTTTATCGCGTCAACCTCTACAATGTTTGACAACATAGAGTGTTAACTCCTTTAATCTCTTTACTCTCCTGCCTTAGCACTTTACTCTTCTGGTGTACCTGGTACTTCCTAGATATACCTTGGAATTAACCCAAGTTCTCAGGATTTGCTGACATTTACTCTCTAATCTTTACCTTTGTAAGTATATACTTTTGGAAGAAGCAAAGATAGGCCCTTTGGTTGTAATGCTACCATTACTTTTGTATTGAATCTCAAACTAACCACGAAAACCATTTCCCTGCCCCATATGTTTATCTACCAGTTTATTATTCACAATGTCACTGTTATAGTCTTTCCACTGGAATTCACAGTGGCATACCAAACCATTACACAATGTGGTACCTCCCTATCCTTCTTTTATCTTTTCCCTAAATTTACTCTTCAACTATAAGTAAATACTTCAAGTTCCTCAAACATGTGCAGTTTGTCTTCTTGTTTGGAATGTTCTTTCCTGCTTGCTTCAAACACTTTATGCTTTACGCAAGTTTCCCAACTTTATGGCCCAGTTCACCTTACAAACTTTTAATTGTACCTCAAATTTTAGGTTCATGTTACTGAAATCAGTAATTACTTAAAAAACCAATTAATTTGCCTAATTATTGGCATGACTTATATTTATGTTCTTCTGTGAATATATGTGAATACATGTCTGGCTTTGCTAGTTAAAGAGACAAAATTAAAGTAAACAATTTAAAGCACCCATGTGACATAATACTAGACCTACTGATTGCATCCTCATTTAAGCATACAGGCAAATTCATCAGGATGTAGTTGGTTGGTGTCAGTGTTAGCTTCCATGGTATAAAAGTTATGCCCATCGGTCACCACAAAGATGTTATGCAGCTGCCTTGGTATATGGAGAGATAACCAACAAATGACTTCGATATATCATGGCCGTAAAATAGTGATCCTTTGAAGATATTTATAATAAACTGTTAGTAATTTTTCTGTGACTGGACTGAGAGATACCACAAATGACTGATTTCAACAGTATGAAAAATAAAACATGCTTGAGAGACTAATTTTTATTTTCAAGGTTTGCTAGATAGTAGACATTTCTCAGTGTTTCTTTTTCTTTCCCAGAAGTGACCTTCTGATACCATCAATCTTTCTCTCTTACAGTACAGTAAAGTTTGAAAGAGTTATTGATCAGTTTTTTGCAATTATGTAAAAAATAGACTGAAGTATTTACACCAGCCTACCAAGACAGTGTCAATTATTATATAATTTTATGAACAATCACACCTAATTATTAAAATTTCCCAGTGAATATTTACACAATTGATCTAGTTCTCCAATCTTTCCATGTCTTTTTTTTTTCTGTCATGATCTTAATTATGTCTACTTCTGTTTTATTCAAATTTTAGGCATATATGCTATTGTTGTGACTTAAAAATAAGTTATATTAAATTTTAATTTGGGGAGATTTCCTACAAAGAACCATGTACCACATTTCAGGAGAAAGTTACTCTGATTGCCCCAAGTGAAGTCTGTGTTATTCTATCAGTTCACTATATACCAATAATTCCTTCCTGATTATGATGATGGTATTTTACATGCTAGTTCTTGAACATGTGTAGTGAAAAATTATTTCAGCAAATCTTTTTTAAAGTTCTGAAGTATTGCTTTAATGTATTTATTTTGCATTTTTAGTTTACGTTGGATATTTAATATTGATATGCAAATATCCTGTGTTTGACACAAAGTCAAATATGTATATTATTTTTATATTTGCATTCACAGTAGAAAAAATTTAAAATATGTACATATAATAAAATTTTAATGAAATTACCCATATGGCTACTGAAAGTGAATATTTTTAATTTCTGTTATTATTCTGAAAGAGTAATTCCATGGAAATACCAAAGCTGTTTTAATAAACATAAATGAAAGAATCTTTCCTACTAGAAAATCTATAAATATAATAAACTTTCAATAAACAGAATAATTCTGTTCTGCATTAATGCAACTATTTCTAGAATCCCCACCAGAATACCACATATGGATTTCTTTCCTGTGTGTATAACATGTCCTTGAATTTCTTTTTTAGGTGTGATTTACCAGCTAAAGTTTCCTTTAAGGCAAGGATCACTTTGCCATCTTTGTATCTTACCATCTACCATCTAGCTTGGCCCCAAATGCTGTTTGATAATTTAAAATGAGAACTATTTTTCAATTGGCATAACCTCTAAACAGTCAAAGAATAATCTTTGAATATCATATAGAGGAAACATTTTTACTTCTCAGAGCAAGACTTTGGGGGTACTCCTACTTGGGTTTAAATCCTAGGTTCTCTAATTATTAATTGCATCACATAGGCAAGTTACCTAAGATTTTTACATATATCACTTCCCTGAAGAATGCAGATGCATAACTCATAGTAATGTTTTGAGAACTAGATATGTTATTGTTTATAAAGTAGCTTTTAGGGTTTCATGATCGCATGGCATTGCAAATTGGTGGTAATGATGATATTTGTGATGATTATAACACAGTTAAATTGTAAGAAAAGTATAAATAATACTCAAAGAATAACCCAATATTAACGAACTTTGGACACCTTATGCTTAACTGTATCTACCTATCTAACTATGTTTTTTGGACAAATGATACTTGTTAGGAGTGGGAGCAGGTAAATGTATCAATAGTTCTGAAGCTCACAACTACCATTTAGTCAGTTAGTTATTATTTTTTAATTTATTTCACACACTGGGGAATTGAGACTTTGAAACTTGCTCAATGTCATACAATTTGTAACTGATGGAACCAACATTTTCACCCAGGTTTGACTGGTTCCAAAATGCGTTTACCTCCTGATTGTACCATGTGGCCTTCTTATGGATTTTGACCTTGCACAATCGTTAACAAACTATTGATCTTTTTTTGTTTTGTTTTTTTTTTGGGGGGTTTTTTTGCGGTACGCGGGCCTCTCACCGATGTGGCTTTTCCCGTTGCGGAGCACAGGCTCCGGACGCGCAGGCTCGGCGGTCATGGCTCACGGGACGAGCAGCTCCGCGGCATGTGGGATCTTCCCGGACCGGGGCAGGAACCCGCGTCCCCTGCATCGGCAGGCGGACTCTCAACCACTGCGCCACCAGGGAAGCCCCCAAACTATTGATCTTTAAGACACTCAAAAAACAGTACTGCCTTAGGGAGTATGTTAGCCCCATGTCCTTGTAGTAGTAACTATTTTTGAGACTATTTAGTTAAATGCTAGAGTTTTGGTACAATTAGGCTGATCATTATTGATAGAGGAATTATGATTGGCAGGCATAGGAAAAGATACTCGACATCACTGATTATTAGAGAAATGCAAATCAAAACTACAGTGAGGTATCACCACACACCAGTCAGAACGGCCATCAGAAAGTCTACAAATAATAAATGTTGGAGAAGGTGTGGAGATAAGGGAACCTTCCTACACTGTTGGTGGGAATGTAAATATGGAGAACAGTATGGCAGTTCCTTAAAAAACTAAAAATAGAGCTACCATATGATCCAGCAATCCCATTCCTGAGCATATATCCAGACAAAACTATAATTTGAAAAGATACATGCACCTCAATGTTCAGAGCAGCAGTTTTTACAATAGCCAAGACGTGGAAACAACCCAAGCACCCATTGACAGATGATAGGCTTAAGAAGATGTGGTGCACACACACGCGCGCGCACACACACACACACACACACACACACACACACACACACACAGGAATATTACTGAGCCAGAAAAAAGAATGGAATATTGCCATTTGCAGCAACACGGATGGACCTAGAGGATATTATACTTAGTGAAGTAAGTCAGACAGAGAAAGACAAATATCAGATGATACCACTTTTATGTGGTATCTTAAAAACTAATACAGGGCTTCCCTGGTGGCACAGTGGTTGAGAGTCCGCCTGACGATGCAGGGCACACAGGTTCATGCCCCGGTCCGGGAGGATCTCACATGCCGCAGAGCGGCTGGGCCCGTGAGCCATGGCCGCTGAGCCTGCGCGTCCGGAGCCTGTGCTCCGCAACGGGGGAGGCCACAGCAGTGAGAGGCCCGTGTACCACAAAACAAACAAACAAACAAACAAACAAAACTAATACAAATAAATCTTCATACTAAACAGAAACAGACAGACAGACATAGAAAACAAAGTTATCGTTACCAAAGGGGGAGGGCAGAAATTAGGAGTATGTGATTAACAGATACAAAATACTGTACATAAAATAAACAGCAAGGATTTACTGTATAGCACAGGGAATTATGTTCAAATCTTATAATAACCTATAATGGAAAATAATCTGAAAAAATATATATATATTTCAGATATATATTTAACTGAATTACTTTGCTGTATACCTGAAACTAACACAATATTATAAATCAACTATAATTTAAAAAACAAATAAATTATGGTTGGTAGAGATACAGGGCAATTTTATTTGAAGCTTACACTTAGGCCTTCATGAAATAAAATCTATATGGAATAAAAAATAAAACATGACAACTGGATGACATCTGAGTTACTAAAATGTACAAGAAAAAGTTCTGACCAACACTGAGAAAAACCTCTCCATATCTTTAAGTGGAAAAAAATCATTATAAATATTTTACATAAAATTTTGGGATTATAGAGCCTTTTAATGTGTACTACTTGAATTTGGGAACTTGTAAAGTATGGAAAATGTGGTTTTCCCTAATAAAACAAAAATACCTTATAGTCACATTTCATACAAATGCACCAGGCATTATTTTCATTTAACTAGAATTTTATGTAGACATACAATTTAACTAGAAACAAACCACTATTTAATAAATATTTAGTCTACTGTTATTTCAGTTCAAATTTGGTTTTGCCTGTATCTTTTATGTTAGAGGTCATTCTCTGAGTAAAAAACTATTTGCTCAGACAGTAAAAGACTCAGAAGCAGGGGTCCACAGCTCTACTTAATGTAAATAAAAATTCAAAGGCAGTTGTTCAAAATGGATACATATTGGGCTTTAATACATTAAAACAATTTAGTGGATATTTTAAGGCTTAGATGACTAAAACAATTAGAACTTCTTTCTGTCGTTTTATTTTAAATTTTATTTTTAAATAGTATTCCCCATAATGTAATGTTGGTAGTTTCCAAATTCACAACAAAATTAATCATACTTCTTTCAAAAATATTCTTGCTTCATTAAACTTGTATGCTTCAATGCCCATTTTTACTTCATTTTTGAGACCTGATAGAGAAATAATTCCATATACAATTAATGATAAACTCAACTTAAGTGTAACCACTCTGCAAAAAGTTTAAAAACTGTTAGGTTCCCCATCTGATAGTTTGTTACATATTTAGATTCATGAGCTAATACAGTAGCTTCAGCTACTCTGTAGATAAAATTATGATATTAGTTACCCTTAAAGAAAAATCAAGAACTTCATCTGTCTGAACCGTAATAGGGAGTTCATAGAGCTGGAAAAAAAAATCCATCTTCTGTTTTATAGAGGTGATTTTCTTATAAAAATATTCACCATTAACATTAGGACACTCTAAGTCAAAATATTCTATCTAGTGTTTAAACAAGAGCACTTCTGGTTTTAAAGAAAGACTCACACTTTTTTTATTGGATCTTGTATTCATTTCCATCCTCCTTAATTTGAAAGCAACCTTCAGCTGGGCCTCCGTGAATATGATCAGATGTCTGGGCTGAAGGTTAGATGTCTAGCTTACCTCACTTATGATAGAAAGACAACACTCATGGCTTATTGATTCTGTAGGCCTACCATGATAAATCAAAATCACAAATGGTGGTGTGAATGCCACTTTCTCTTATTACGCACACACACACTTATTTGTTGCACACCTCTTCACACAAGTCAGTGCACTAGATGTGTACTAGTGTAATAGTCTACTTTTCTCATTTTCATATTTTCTACAATGAACACATATTACATGGTAGGTCATTGAAAAGAAAAGCTCCAGGAATGAGATAGTATTTTAGATTCATCTTGAAGGGTATGTACGTTTGAATATGAAAAAAGAAAGAAGACCACTGTATGGAAAATACAATGTACTGCAATTGATCTAAAGAACAAGGCAAAACACCAAGCACAGCAGTGATGTCATGCAGTTCACTGAGACGTTATCAATTTTAAAACAACTGAATTAGCTCTTTATGATAAATTACAGGTAACTGTTACACGTTCGATACCTGGAAAGCAGCCTAAAGTCAAAAGTATTGATTCCCTTTCTTAGGTTTACCACAAACAATAATCAAACAATACACTCCTGTTCTTTGTTCTAGTATCACCATACATAAAAAGATTTGTTCAGGACCTGATGTAATACACCATTATTATATTTTTCTGTTTTTCTTCACTTATAACTAGTTATTTAGAAAATATTTGCATGATTGTTTAGTGCTCTTCCCCCTCTACCAAACTCTAAGTTCCCTGTAGACAGGGACCCTGTCCGTCTTTTCATTGCTGTGTCATCTGAGGCTTGTAAGGTGCCTAGCATATCAAGAAAGTGCAGTCACTATTTATTTAATGGAGGACATGAAGTCCTGACCTCTGTGTCTTTCTAGAGATCTGTAGTCCCAAATGACATGGTTCTATCCTGTCGTGGCTCAATTCCCGGCTCCCCGGTGAGCCTCAGCTGCTTTTGGATACTGTGCTACCTCTTGACTTAGTTATAATAGTATTCTTGCCAACTTCGCTCACTGAAAACATAGCATTCCCTCACTGTGAAACAGTTTAATAAGTAATCTGGCTTTTCTTTTTATAATTTCAAGCATCCCTTAATTTTTAATATTTGGGTATTGTCTTGGAAAGAAAGACTAATGATTTCATCTTTTTCCACTGAGTTGTATTTAGTAAAACTATTTAACCTCCTGTAGATAGAGGTGTCTCAGAAAACAGGAACCAATTCTTCCACATGAATCCAGGGACAATGGATAGAACTGTACTGAATCCAGACTTAGGGGAAGTGTACAAATGAATAGACTACTTGAAAATGTAAATAAAATAAGGCAATTGTGGAGAGCAGAATAAGCTAAAAAATAAATGGTGCTGCCACTTTTTGTCGTTTCTCATTTTAGATACCCAGTTTCTTACAAAGATGCCTGTTTTCAAAATTACAGTATGGTTGCTATGGTAATATGCACTTCATAAATCATGTACAAAGGCTGTCTTCATTCCCACTGTGTCCCGAAATAATAAAGATTATTAAAGTGGAGTCGCAAGAGTCTGAAGAGAGTCTGGTGAGACAGAAAAAGAGTGAAGGCATCAACCATTAAAAGCAAAATTTCAAAAGATTCCACAAAGACCTCATTAACTATTTGTGGTAGCCTTGGGGTCACTCAGTGATATTTTGGACTGCTTTCCAAGTCTCCCTGAGAGATAAAGTGTGGATTACTGATGATGAATTGTTCGTTGATATTTGACAGCACTGACAGTGTACCTGTGTGATTTGGGAGTATTTTCTTTCACAAGAGATGAGTGAGTTAGGATCTCTGTGTTATAATTTCATACACAAGTGTATCCCTTAAGGGATTGAGTACTTTTCCCATTTTCTCTCCATCGTTAACACTTTAGAGCCATACACAGTCCACGTCTACTTCTTTCAACATAAAAAGAAATGATTTCTACTCTCCCTTACAGTCAAAATTATTCTGACACACAGACTGGAGGTGAGCCACTCAGAGCCTCTATAAAACGTGTCACCACCTCAGAAGTCATTATCCTTCGTATGCACATTTGCCTGGAGATCCTGTCTCTGTGTTTCCCGGTGATCACTGGGGGAGCACGGCTGCAGACTTCAGCTCTTACATCCATCCTGCCAGGAGAGGCTAAAGAACCTTTCAGAGGAGACCCTGGAAAATTAATAGCAGGGTGTCCTCCATTCGAGTCTTCATCTGAGGGAGCCCCAGAGCAATTAAAATTGCTGCAGCCGGAACTAGAATTGGGGCTCTGTCTCAATAGGCATTTTAATTGGATGGTTCCAAGACGGCTCTATTTTCTATCTTCCCTCTGTCTACACTATGGAATAAGGGTTGCCAAGATGTTGACAGAAACAAGCAGCGTTGACCAAAACATAACTTAGGGTTCCACAGGCAGTCCAGGGGTAAACGGACTATAGAAAACTGACGACTGTCTGTTGTTTAAATTGATACATTCTGCATCTCTATGTCAGTGATGATATAATCTGTACATGAAAAATCTTATTGGGGGAAAATCGTAGGTACTTAGCGCCATATTTTTAATGCACACATTCAAAACTTGATATTCTCTAGCATCATGGGATTTTATTTGATTCATCTGCAGATATTTAGGTGAGCACTTTTGCATTCATATATATGTTATGAATAAAATGGAGATATATAAATTAGTATGGTTATTTAACTCTTCCATATCATTTGAGGAAAGGTGAGCTGTAGTTAGAAAACTAGCTGTATTTGAAAGAGTCCATGTCTTTATGAAAGTGGTTTTATTTTCAGCGGTGGTACAAATGTCATATATGATTATCTATTTGTTGAGATAAAAATATGTGACAATGCATGGAATTTCTTTCTGTACATGTATCCTCATAGATATCAAATGTGGATAGGTATCAGAAACTAGTTTTTGATGGGTCAAAACTGACTCAAAACTTTCCTGGAGAAGTTCTTATATAATTGATATCAAGTACAAATCATAAGAGACTCTCCACTTATAGTCTATTGTTATCAACTTGTTGTATTGTTCAGTGTATCTGTAAGTCCATTTTTCCTTCTTCATATTCAATAAAAAGTTTTAACGAACTCTAAGCAAAATTCATTTTCCTGGTAGAATAAATTACTTGTATTGAGTATTGCATTTAGACAATTGTTTTATTTCACTATGAGAACCGATGCCTTTTGATCAAATCTTACCCATTTTGTTCATCAGCACTATAGAATCCTAGTCTTTTGAGTTCATTAAATAACATATTTGAAGGTTTTTTTTTAATTGTAAAAATGTTAACATATATAAGGTAATTGTATATTCCGTTATTGAGGAGTGCATTCTGTAAGCTGACGATTCTATGGTAACTGTAACTGTATTGTTGCTGTTTTTATTATCTTAGATGAACAATTACATTACCAGATGAAGTGTGATATATAAATTCAGTCTTTTTTCAGTATTGTTCACCAATAGAATTTTTAGATGAGCAGAAATTATTTTGGTGCTAGCATCTCTGTTCCTGACCACATCTAGGTCTATTATATTATGTTTTTCCTACTCTGGTGACTGGTCAGAAATATATACCACACAAAAGATGCTCTCATGTAAACAGAACACTTTGGCAGATACCAGAGAAAACGTTTGCCAGGGATGATCTGTTTTAGATACTCCCCATTATGACATGTGTTGTCAGGGTTATCTGCACTCCATAATGCTGAAATATTAAATCACGCTGGAATAAAAGACAGGTAAAGACTGTCCTAAACTTTATAATAATCAGAACTAATTTTTCTTCTGTTACCTATTTCTCTCATGATCTACCTCAGTGCTTTCTCACGAACTGAATTAATTCACTCGCCTGTGATCCTAATATGAATTTATACTTAACCCTTAAGAAAAACGTCTTGCTCTTCTGTGCTCTGTCTGTACGGGGAGATGGGAGTCTTGGGTCCTGTTTTCAGCCTCCACTCTTAACTTGATGAATGTTTTTGAGAGGCTTATGTTACCTCAGTGAAATTCTCTTTTCCTTTCATTAAAACCTTACTGACAACATATTTTAATCCCAGAGCTCTTAGAAATTCATTATTTATGAAGCGCTTTGCGGTATCTGGGAGGAAGATTTATTATGTGTAGTGCTGCTGAAAACAATGTATACTGTATTATTTAGTACATACTGAGCTCTCTGCTTTTTATGTATTATATAAAACATCAAAATATGCATTACCTTGGGCAGATTGGAGTGGATTTAGGAAAGTGCTGGATTAGCAGGCAAATGAATAGAAGTGATCCAGCAAAGTTTGCCCCACTTTGGAAACGTCTGACCACTTTTTTTCCTCCTTTAAGGAAAAACAACTTGTGTCATCAAGATGACACATTTCAAGGATAACCTGTAATGCCGAACTGAAATTTTGCAGGTACTGGAAATGATAAAAAATAGAAAGAAATAAATTTACTTCTAATTCTACCAACTGAAAGTTACACTCAAACTCTTGTAACAGATTCATCAAATTTTCCTAATGATATTACATTTCATATATGTGTTATGCTGTCTCTGCACTCCAGTCATCAATTACATTTCCATTTAATTCGTGGACACTATAACGTCTATTGATATGTCTACTGAACCTCTGTGTTGCAGTGAAAAGACTGATGATAATTATTCTTTTCCATAATAAGTCACATGCTCTTCTTTCCTAAGTGCTTCCAAAACATATTCTTTCTTCTTTAATTTTTTTTAAAGTTCATCAGTTTTACTAGAATATGCTTTGGTGTTGATTATTCAGAGTCAGTATTCCCAGGCACACAGTCCTTTTAGTCAATATGTAGTTAAAAATTTTTTGTTTGTTTTATCTTCAGAATTATTTTTTAAATTATAGCTTTAGTATGTATTATATTTTCTTGCTTTGGTTTTCTTCTTCTGTGATCCTTATTATCCTATTTTCCATCTGTTTAATTTCCCTGTCTACTTTAAATAGCTTGCCCATCTTCCTCTGAAATTGTTTTACCTCTTTCTTCAGTTTTTACGGTTGTTTCACATCTTCCTATCTGTTACTTTCTACTTGTATTAAGGCATGATTTTGTTGTTGCTGTTGTTTTGTGTTCTTTCAACGTCAGCATTCACTTCTGACACAGTTTCTGTTATTTCTAATTCTTTCTTGAGTTCTCGGACCTCAATACTCAGTCTAGTTCTGATGTGTGTTGCTCTTTCATGTTTTATATTGTTTTTATTAATGTCTTTTAGTTTGTGTAAACATGGCAGGTTATAGCTTTGATCTGTTTTGTGGGCAGGTCTTTCTGGCATTTTCCCCTTGTCTGTAGGGATATTACTCTGTTCTTTATTCTTTTTATTCTTACAATAGCTTTGCATGTGGTTTGATATGTATACATTTCTTTTTTTCTCACTTTTGGGTGAAATTAGGTTTCCTGAACTTCATAACGAAGTAGGGTACAGGAAAGCTTTTCCCAGAGGTTCTGCTGTACATTGTACAGCAATAGGGTGGCTCACTTTCTGTGAAATCCCGGTTCCCTTTCCCTCCCCAACTTTGGTCTGGACCTTCTCTTTTGTTCACTCTGTTCTCTCTGTCTGTTCTAGTTTGAATTCCCTTGCAGCAGGGACTCCTAGAGAGGGGCCTTGTCCCAGAAGGCAGCCTCTGCAGGGCAGCTCTGAGAATCAAGTTACTGGAGTGCCCCACATGCCCAGCCCTTCCCACCACTGCGGGTGCCTCAACTCGCTCCCTGCTGGGCGCCAAGCCCCAGTGTCAGCTTCTCCTCCCTCGTCAGCCCTCTGAGGTATCCACTGAATTCCCCTGGGTTCTTCTGGGGTCTGCTGATCTTCTGTCACACAGAAGATCCTTTGCTTTTCTTCTTTTCCTCCACACACAGGATTGTAACCAACTGCCTGGATTTTGGAATCGGGGGAATACCTTTTCACCTTGTTTGGTATAAATGTTGTCTGTAGATATTTTGTTTTGCTATCTCTTTGCTCTGTCAGTTCTTCTGGAGAGATGGAAAAACATACTGTTGTTGCCTTTGCTATACTCCCAGAACCCAGAGATTGTTTCAAAACAATCAATTATAATATCCATAGAGGGGAAAAATGCACGTAATGCATAGCTTTATGCGTAGGTCTATAAAGTAAATACACAAGTGTTACCAGCACCCAGATAAAGAAATACTTCATCATCGGTCAAGGATTATTAGCATTTTTCCCCATTTTTTTCTTCGAACAATAATCAGAAGTAAGAAATCAGCTTTAGTGAGCTACAGTCAAGAGGTCAGCAGGGCAGATTGCTTCTGGAGACTCTAAGGGGAGAAGGTTTCCTTGAAGCTCCTAGAGGTTGACGAGTTCCTTGACATGCGGCCCCCTCCTCCATCTACAAGGCCAGCATCTCTCTCTCTCCCCTTCCTCTCACCCTCCATCTCTCCTTCTGTCATCTTATATCCTTCTCAGCCTCCCTCTTATAAAGGACCCTTACGACTACCTTGGTACATCTGGATAATCCAGGATAATCTCCCCCTGCCCAGATCCTTCATTTAATTAATCACATCTATAAAACCCCTTTTCCATGTCAGGTAACCTATTTTCAGGTTCCAGGATTGGGAAGTGAAGAGATTTGGTGAAGGAGACATTATTCAGTCTATCACAGCACTAGATATGTTCAAAAACTGCCAAATGAATAAATATTCCCAACTAGCACATCTACTCTGAGAATATTATGCTTTATCTTTAAAAATATGAATCTTTATCCTTTGTGTTTCTTTGATCTTACTTAGACATCAGTTAATATTTTCAACAGTGCTTCAATTTTTTAAATTTATATGCTGTATACTTTTCTTCCCTTTATTTTGTACTTTTTTAAAAAATTAATCTCATCTGTGTTCTTTCTGAGCAGAATATAGCTAGAACCCAATTTGAGAGCATATCTTTTAATAAAGTAGTTCCCATTAAATAGAATATCTAATATGTTGGGTTACGACTTCTATGCCATATTTATTTTCTGCTTATTTTTATTGTTTCTGATGGTCCCTTAACTTAATGATTTAAAAAAAAGCATTTATCTGTATGGTTTCACATCTATGAATTTGGATGTTCTGCTACATATCCCTACTTACTAGTAATTACCTTCATAATTCACAAAATTTTCACAGTTTTCCCAACATATGCTTTTTTACCACTGAGATGAGAGTTTGGAGATATTTAGTTCACTTTTACTTCTCTTCCCTGTCTTTCTTACTACTATTTCCAAATGCTAAATTTTTGGAAAATGTACTGAATTTCGTTTCAAGGCAGTTTTTATTATTTACCTTGTGTTTTTCCCTTGGCTAGACATTTTCCTTAGATGAATTCCACAGAGACGGTTCCTGGATGGGATGCTGTCTAATTTTGCACATGTTCCAATATGTCTTTCTATTGTCTTCCGATATGAATATTAATTGTACTCATGTTTGGTGTTTGGATCATAGCCCTTCCTTTCAAAGCCTACATGTCCTATTCCCTTATCTAATATGACCCTGTGACCAGATTTTCCTTTTTAAAAAGATACTCATCTAATTACCTTTCCTTATGAAGGTATCTGTTTTCCCATCTTAAAACCTGTGTGACATCTTTTTATGAAAACAGCTCAAAATTTTAAGATGCTATGCCTAGGTTTATCTAATTTTTTCAGTGTTTTTGTCTAATCTTGATTTTCCTTTCATCTCTGTCTAATTTTAGTTTTCCCTGAAAATAACGTCCTACTTAATCTCACAAAATTTTCTTTTTATATTTTCTAATTTTTTCTCTCCTTGTTGGACATTTATGATTCAAATGGCTAATATGGTCAAGTATTATACATGTTTACTCTTTTCACCTGCAATATATATGTCTTTGCATAGCTGTTATGTCTCCATAAGGTAATTCCATCACGTAATCAACCACTGGTATCCAAAGTGGAGTGCATGAAGCCCAGAAGTTGTGCAGGATGATCCTGGGGATAAGGAAACTCTCCTGAATTTCAGAAGTCACAGACCACATGCGCGTGCTAAGTGGTGGGCTGTACAGTGTAGAAGGCTGAACACAGGCACCCTCCATCGCTTGCTCACTGTCAGTGTATCGCAAGCTATTCTGGGTTATGTTTGCACGTTTTGGATTCTCTTATTCCCTTTCATTGATGACTTGACTTACGTCATTCTCCTCCATAAAGCTCTAACCATGGCAAACATTGTCATTTTAGCTCTTTGTGACTGAACTAAGTTTTAGAATGTGTAAATGGTTAATGGTGACACTGTCCCGGGAAGGTGAGAAGAAAATGTTAGCCCTGTCCTCTGGGAGCTAGAAATGATCAAAGCAAGATTTCTGACACCTGTTTGAAAGTAGTGCTAGGACTATAAATCATTAAACTGGCAGTATATTAGCCCGAAAAATATACATGAAATTTGTCAAAATCACACGTGGAAAACATAAAGTAAACTTGATTCTAGAAAACATCACATGACTGTTTCAGGAGACAGATTCTGCTCTGTAGTTAATTCCCTATCTGCTCATTAGGTTAACTGAACTTTTAATGTTAGAGTTTAAAAAAAAAGAACAAGATTTTTAAAAGGAAAGAACTAAATAAAATGTGGGCTAAAGTAAAACTATCCATATACACTGTAGTCTTTGAAGGGTGATCAATAATTACACCATAATGAATGAAATAATCTTCTAAGCCACCACTGGTAGCCCCTGCCTGCTGCTGGCACTCAAGTTACATGAAGATGCCTCTCAAGTTGCTTTGCTTTGCCCTGTCCCTCTTCAAAGGGACACAAGCCTCTTTGAGAAAGAGGGTGTTTGCCATATATAGGGAAGAAATGCAATTTTAGTTGGGAACATCTAATTTTTGCTCTGATTCGTTTTAGGGATATACGCATGAGAGCATCCACTAACAGAGCTGAGGAGTTGAAGATAAAAAGCAAGGTTCCAAGAAAAAAGAGTTTAGTATATGTAAGTATCCATCATGAGAGCCGAGAGAGAAAGGAATATACAATGTGCAAAAGGTAGATGGAGGGACTTCCCTGGTGGCGCAGTGGTTAAGAATCCACCTGCCAATGCAGGGGACACGGGTTCAAGCCCTGGTCTGGGAAGATCCCACATGCTGTGGAGCAACTAAGCCCGTGCGCCACAACTACTGAGCCCACGTGTCACAACTACTGAGCCTGTGCTCTAGTGCCCGTGTGCCACAACTACTGAGCCCGCGTGCCACAACTACTGAAGGCCGCGCGCCTAGAGCCCGTGCTCCACAACGAGAAGCCACCACAATGAGAAGCCCAAGCACTGCAACAAAGTGTAGCCCCCACTCGTCACAACTAGAGAAAGCCCGCACTCAGCAACGAAGACCCAACGCAGCCAAAAATAAATAAATAATTTAAAAAATAAAAACACTTGGAGTTTAAAAAAAAAAAAAGTATATGGTACGCACTCACAGGATTTAACACAATATACACATTTTGGGGAATTGATGTATTCATGAAAATAAATTGCAAGTTATGTTAGATTTTGGGTCAATATCTAACAAGCAAAATAAAGTGCTTCTATCCTCAGTCCCTCCCAAATATTTGGATGGAGGATACATTGTGAAGAAAGAGGTGACATGACATCACCATGCTTTCCTGAGATAGCTTTGCTACAATCGAATCTCTCCCCACCCTCTTCTTGAGAGATGCCTTTTGCCCACCCCAAGCTACCCCACGACTTTCTGCCAGAGGGAGCAAATGTCCAGAAGTTGCCACCCAAGGGACCCAAGGCTGCCTCCAAGACAACTTGTCACCTTACCTTGGTGTTCCCAAAAGAGACACCCATCACTGCCAAACTCCACCTTTGGCTGATAAAACCAGCACTCATGAGTTCATTCATTCTGTGAATTCAAGCCAAACGTCTGTAAACACCTGCCATCTGGAAGAGTCCAAATCAGGACTCACCAATGGCAAGAGAAGAGAGAACAGGTCACGAGATTCAGGGACACAGAGGCTCTTTCCCACCTGACGCCTAGTCAGGGAGAGAACCCGCCCACCTTCTTTCCCCTGATAGGGGCTCACCTGAGAGTGGATTGCCCACCCTACTTCTGACATTAGTCACCACCCTTCCCTGACCACAGCTAATGTAGAAACTACCTTATGAGCTGGGATATGTTATGGTTAGAAGATCAAATTTCCTTGGAACTCTGCTTTCTGAAAAACTGATGTAAAGAGCTGTGGCTACTAAATCGTCCTTTTCGTCTAATCTATCTCTACTCATACAGCAGTGTTTTAATGTTAATGTTTAAACAAAGCAAGAATATATAGAAAGAAAATTATATAAAGAAATGATGTGAGAAACAAGCCGTATCCTTAACACACTGTAATTAATCTATTTGTATTTACTTCAAAAAGATACGTTTTCAAAGTTCTTTGTTCTTTTACTCCCAGGTGCATATTAAAAACCTTTTCAATGGTCTACTCAACAAGGCAATAGCAAGTTAAACATTTAAAAATTTCAACACATACCATTTGGGTTTATGCATGCTCAGAGTTCTGAATTTATTAAATTATTATTTACATTCTACTTGGGAAAACTTTTACACACAAATTTTTACTGTAAAATGAAATAGGGGTAACACATTACCATCATTCCTCCAATTTATACACTTTGATTCAGTTTTGTGTGATGATTAAAATTAGTATTTTTGGCAGCTCTCTATCCCAACATCTTGTTTTCTGGAGATGAGTGCAATTTGGTAACTTTCTTTTTTCTTTCTTTTCTTTCAATGGAAAGGCTATTTATTTTAATCTGTCTTTACTATCATAGTAAAGTTCTTGCTTCTGCTTTTACTGGTGACATAACACAAGGAGTCTGATCAGATCGCCAAGGCAGACTTGTATAGATTAGACGTTTTTCCCACTACCAAGCCTGATGATTTCAGCGATACAAGTAACTTCAGGTACAGGCAAAGCAGGAGGACAGCCCTTCAACCAGTCCCTGGGTCTTTCTTCCTCCTGCTTCTCCAATCCCATCTGTTTTATCCAGACTATGGGAGCTTTCTAAGTGAGGTTTTCAGTCTCTTCTCTGACAAGAAGGGCAATCTATGTCACAAGACATCTCCACATTATGTCCAGATGATTATATAGATCGTGGAATATTCTTCAGGAAGCCGTGCCTCAAAAGCCCACAGATTAATTTTTAATAGGCAATTGCACACAACAGAGACATTGTGATAAAACATTCCATAGATAGAAACATTTGGTACATTTTCTAGTTGGTATTTCCCTAGCATGTTTACAAGATGATTAGACTAGCTCCTGCACCTTTCCTCTTTTCCAGCGATCTCTCTCCAGCAGAAAAAGTAACTGAAATGCAGACCACTGACCTCCCAAGAGATCCGGACTAAAACGTTCAAGTCAAGAACCACTGAACAACATCTGATATCATTCATAAAATCCCTGCCCCACCTGGCATCTAAGATCTGATACTTGGATTCTCATTGATTTATAGTAAAAGCTCATGAATCACATGCTTCATGAGAATATTCCGTTTATTTCACCATCACATCCACTGCATTAAGGCAAGGTTTGGCACATAAGAGTTCCGGTATATTTTTTGAATCAGTAAATGCATGAATGAGGGAGAAGGGAATGGCCGGTTCATGTGAAATTGCACAGAAGGAAAAATTTAGGGACCATGGCTGGGGCAGTTCTATCACGAGAAATTTTATGTTAGAGCTAATGATTGGGTTTCCTTGATTTGTTTACAATAACCTTGTAGATTGTTTAGATCTGGAATGATTAGATTTAAAAGTAATAAGGTTATGGATTAACTTGGAATTTAATAACTACAAATAATAAAACCCAGCTAATGGAAGTGATTTTTTTTTTTTTTTTTTTTTTTGTGGTACGCGGGCCTCTCACTGTTGTGGCCTCTCCCGTTCCGGAACACAGGCTCCGGACGCGCAGGTTCAGCGGCCATGGCTCATGGGCCCAGCCGCTCCGCAGCACGTGGTATCTTCCCGGACCGGGACACGAACCCGCGTCCCCTGAATCGGCAGGCAGACTCTCAACCACTACACCACCAGGGAAGCACTGGAAGTGATTTTTTAATTACACTTTGTAGGAGGTTTTATGGCAGCCACTTAAAAACAAATCAAATCCATCAAGCCAGCCAACCAAACACACACACACACACACACACACACACACACACACACACACACAGAGGCTTTGGATAGAGATAGGCTGTATGTAAATTCTTACAATGCTGCTTCCACGGGTATGACGTTTGACAAGTTATCCAACCATTCTGTGCCTTTATTTCCTATAAAGTGAGCACTGAAATAGAGCATCCATGATGGGAACACTCTGAGAATAAGACTGAATAATACACATGAAACACGTGTTTGGGAGCAGTATCCAACACAGATAATGTTCAGCAAATGTTAGTTATGGTTGTTTTTATCATTCCTTTAAAAATTACCATAATACTATCAATTTCTAATGTTTCCAATAACTCATAAAAAACAAAAACAAAAACCTGTCACTTGAGCATTAAGAAAGTGATTGTAGAAGAATAAGCAATTGAAATATTAAGAAAACAATATTTTCTCTGCTTAAATGTATTGTATGTAATTCATTAATATATAGAGTACATTTAAGCGGACAAAATATAATTATAACAGCATTCATGACCTTCCTAATACAGTAATAAGTCCTCCTGATGTATTGTGCGAACACAGGAGAGAACATAGATCAGAGGGAAAAAACATCCTGATCAAGTGAAACAAACTATCGTAATAGCTCTAGCATCCTGTGAAGACAGGAGCAGGAAGAACAAATGCATGAGACTTCTGATGACGTCTGGTTTTATATTTCAATTGAAAAGCCCAGGGGAGCATTCAGAAAAAGTTGACCACAATTGATTTTAGGATCTCTATTCTTCGTTTTTCTCACCTGATAAATGAGGGCCCTGAATTCGATCCTCTATCAACTATGTGCGGTTTTAAGATAGGCCTTTCTTGATAATCAAAAGCTACAAATACCTGAGGTCTTTGTGTTAGTTTCCTAACAAATCATCACAGACATGGTGGCTGAAACAATACAAATGTATTAGTGTAAGGTTCTGAGGTCCAAAGTTCTAAAATCAAGCTGTTAGCTGGGGGCTGAGTTCCTTCTGGAGGCTCTGGGGGCGAATCATTTCCCTTGTCTTTTCCAGCTTCGTAGAGGCTCTGAATCCCTGGCTCGTGGCCCCTTTCTGTCCTCAATACCAGCAATGCAGGTAGAGTTCTTCTCACCTACATAGAATTAGTTTCTTCTTCTTTCCTTCTCCACATTTAAGGACCCTTGTGAGTATGATGGGCCCACCTGAATAATCCAAGATACTCTCCCCAATTGAAGGTTATCTGATTAGCAACCTTAATCCCATCTGTTACTTTAATTCCCTTTGCTGTGCAATTTGACGTACCCACGGGTCCCAGGGATTAGGATATGGGTTTCTTTGGGAATCACTATACTGCCTGCCACAAATTTTGACATCAGAATTGTTTTAACACCAAGATTTTCTATTTATTCATTTTTTTAAATTGGATATATTAACTACTCTAATACTCCTTTTCTTAATTTGGAATACAGCAATAAACAGCTTTTTCATAATTTGGTATCGTGAAAAATTAATAGAAGCATATTTGTAAAGTAACTTGTAAGGCACTCAAGTCTTAATACTCAAGCACGTAAAGAACTGTAGATGCTGTAACAGTCAGGAGTATTAGCAATAGTGTTTTCATATGGATAATTATTCAGTGTCTTTCGTCTTCAGAGCACAGAAATAGACAATATGAGATCTTGAAGAAATACCTATGAAAGAAGCCCATGTCCTTAAGAGTCTTAAAAAATAAATGCAGGGCTTCCCTGGTGGCGCAGTGGTTGAGAGTCCGCCTGCCGATGCAGCGGACGCGAGTTCGTGCCCCGGTCCGGGAGGATCCCGCGTGCCGCGGAGCGGCTGGGCCCGTGAGCCATGGCCGCTGGGCCTGTGCGTCCGGAGCCTGTGCTCCGCAACGGGAGGGGCCACGGCAGTGAGAGGCCCGCATACCGGGAAAAAATAAAAAAATAAAAAAAAAAAAATAAAAATAAATGCATTATATATAGTCTAGAGATATTACATGCAATAGAGAACTCCTTTATGCCCACTGCATTATCTACTCAAGGAATAATTTTTTGTTTCTCGGTGAAGGTTGGATATACTCTCAAAATTTGGGGTAGAAGGAGATATTACAGATGTTTTTGTCAATTAAAAGCCACATTTCAACTTTCATATATTCCTATTATGTGGATACGAGTTGAAAAATAACTATAGTTATAAAAACTGAAGAGGGCCAAGAATTTGGGGGGTGGGGAAATGTTAATTCCAGTATTCTAGATCGAACAGAAAAGGTGGGCATAAGAAGACGATTTGAAAGAGTGCACTTAACAGGTGCTGATTAATATGCCCTTCTCAGCACAGGAAGTGTAAAGAGTGGGAGAGGAAGACAAAGCCGCCTGTCAGGATGGACCCTGATGGCGTTCAAGGTCTGCGTGTGAGATGAATTTGGCCTAGGAATCTATGCAGTTCAAAGCCAGAAGATTATGCAACTTTAGAAACTTGAGCTGTAATTCTGTAAGATATTTTCAGACTAAGAGAGAGATTTTAAAACGAGTTGACACGATTAAGGTCCTGGAACAGTAAAAGGATCTAAGTAGCAGCGATTTCAAAGTGCTTCAAGAAGAACCAGACACATTTTGCTGAGCCAAACAATGACATTCTGAAGAGAATAAAATGAAGTCATAACTCATTTTGGGAACTGCAGTGTAAAAAGTGTTAGCAAAAAACCGGAGAGGGCTGTGCAGGGAAAAGGAAACCTCAATCACTGTCATGACTGGAGAAACCTTTTTAATACAGAATACAACAAGAGAAAGTAGAGGAAAAGTATACCCATAAAATGGAAAGTTTTCAGAAGACAGTTTAGAACTGACAATATTTGCCGAAGAAAAGTTTCTAAATATTTGTTAAAATCGGCAAAATAATTCATAATTACAATAAAATTGATGTTCACTGGCTGCTTTATACATATGTATTACACACTGTACTATGTACCTTAAATATATGAATTTATCAGATATTGTCATTCCTGTTTTAGAACTGAGGAAATGAAGACAGAGGTGTGCAGAATGATGTCCCCGCAAACGCACAGCTAAAGGTAGCAAAGCTGACAGCTCTGAATACTGGCAGCGTGGCTCGATACATGCTTTCACCCTTCCGAAATAATTGACTTTATTCTTTAAAAAGTGCAAGCCTTGGACAGGACTATTCTTCATAAATATATACAGTTACAGAAGGCTTATGATGTGATAGGTTTGCTAGACACTTAAACATACCTAATTTTACATCTACTCAATGAACCAAGTATTATCATCTCCATTTCGAATGCCAGTAACTTACACACGCACCAGATTTTGGACAGAGAAACTGGTCACTGACACCCTAAGACTTGGGAAGCTTAGTATGGGTGGGGGTTGGCGGTACATAATTAAACCCAAAATGCATTCATAAATACAAAGCGTGGCACCTGATGAAGGGAAAATCAAAATATTAACGTATGGAGGAAGAGAAACGATGTAATTAGGATTACAGGTTCGGGGACATTTTCTCTGGGGAAATGACATTTTTGTTGATATTTGAAAGATGAGTAAGAGACAACTAATGGGCAAAGGGAGTAGAGAAGAGCTTTATTTGAGGAGGTCAGAGAAGAACACTTGGCTAGACCGTCATGAACATGAAGAGGAAAATGAATAGTTGAGTCAGAATTAAACAATTAGGACTTGACAAATTAAGGAATTTGGATTTTATTATAAAAGTAATTGTGAACAAAAAGAAGTGTTGCAGATCTGATTTGCAATTTGTTAAGTTGAATCTTCCCACTAGAGGAGGAGACTTTGGCAGCAGAAGATGAAAGAAAAGTCTGAGGTTAAGCAAAGTCGGTAAGAGAAACATGAGTGCATTTGGAGGCAAGGTGGACACAAGATTGATTGTGAGCAGGCTGTAACAAAGAACCAAATTTCAAGAATGAGCCTCGCGTTCCTGATTCATACAATTACACTAAGTTTCAGGCTTGGACAAACACTGAACATATAAACCTTACGTTCACAGGAGAGGTAGGAGCCAAATGCAGAATTTGGGAATTTCTGGCAAAGGAATTAGTATACTAGGAAAGAATGATGTCCTTTACATGGAGAAGGTAGAGTGAGAAATAAAGACAGACCTGGATTGAGCCCTGAGGTACTCTAACAATTAGATGCCAGTTGACAAGGAAGAAGAGGTAAATTGGAGAAAAAAAAAATCAAAGATGTAGGAAGAAAATAAGGAGAATGTGGTATCACAGAAGTAAGAGCAACATAATTTTACGGTGGAGGCAAGAGTTAACATGTCCAATGATTCAGAGAGTTCTAGGGGGGAAAAGAGTCACCAAGGAGATCTCTTGCATTTGTGAAGCCGTATTTCAATGGTGGTCACACCACAGTGGGCTAATCCAAAATTAATCCCAACAAGGGTGAAAGGGACAATTGGAATCTCTGCTGGAGAGATTCAGCCTTCTGCAGAAACAAGAGCTCCATCAGTGCCTGTGTCTCCCCTCTATCCTTGGAACCTTGGTGCCTTGGTAGGACCTAGGGTTTCTGTGAATGTTCCTGGACCGTTCTCTGGATGTTAACACAGAGAGGCTAACAGGGCTCAGCGAAGTCGTAATGATGTTTAAGGTAGAGGAGGTGACCACATGATGGAAATAGCATTTAAATCTAAGATTTACAATCCAAAAGCTTGAGATCCTAACAAGTACTCGGTAGTCTTTTCAAATAGACCAAAATAAATGATAAGCCAATCAATAAATAGCAAAGCCTAATAACAACATATTCTTTATCCACTTAAAATC